>NC_054832.1:9971432-10276432 GCF_018345385.1 Vulpes lagopus | reverse complement strand
AGAGCTAATTCTATTTGTGTTAAGCCACTGAGCTTTGGAGATGTTTGTTATTGTGGAACAATCCAGCTTCTCTTGACTGACACTAGAAATTTGAACTTCACAGCGGGAGCCAGTGATGTCCAGATTTTCAGTACCATGGAGACCCCAGCTGACACGGGGATTACCCAATAAGCATTCCGTGAACACCTACCTGCTCCAGGTTACATAGGAACCTAATGTGCAGACATGGAGTTGTTTCCCTTCTCAGGGAGTGTGCAGGAGAAAGGGTGAGACAAAGAACTGAATTAGTGGCTGCAGCCCAAAGGGCAAGAAGCATTGGTTGAGTCAGGTCTTGGTAAACAAGTAAAAGTGAGTTAAGACAAGAAGGACATGGATTATTTCAAGTAGAGGAAACAGCAGGGTAAGGCAAGGACAAATGGAAAATCCTGGCACATTTAGGGTTCTGTGAGCATACATTGTATTGGCGTCTAGGGTGAGGGAGGGGAAATAGGCTGAAGTGAAGCTAGAAAAGTAGGTCCAGACCACCTGCGGTGCCATGTAAGGGGGTTTGTTCTCTTGGCACATCATGGGTTGGTGCTGACAGACTTTTTTGTTCCATGTAATCCTCCCAGCAATCCTGTGAGGCAATATTATCATCCCTAATACAAAGGGATAAACTGGGTTCAAAGAGGTCAAGTAATACTTTTTCTTGGATCCTTCATTTTCAGCTGTATTTATGTATCTATTTATTTATGAATGAATGACATCAGTGACATGTAACGTTGTGTAAGTTTAAGGTATACTGTGTATTGACTTGGTATTTTTTTCGATTGTGGTATGATTAGCACCATAGGGGCAGCTCACATCTCTTACCACGTCTATAATTATCATCTTATTTTTGTGGTGAGAACATTTAAGGTCTAGTCTCTTAGCAACTCTGAAGTATACAATACACTATTGTTGACTGTAATCACCATGCTGTGCATGACAAACTCGTACTTAGAAGATGAATAAATTCTGGAGATCAAATGGAATGAGATGTTTTGATTCCACAACTGGTAAGCCACCCAACTTATTGATGCTTGGCCTTGCCTTTGGCAGCCCTCTGGGTCCTCAGCTCTTCCACTGACTGCCTTTATTTTGCCATAGGATGGCCCCTAAACTCTCTCTTCAGAGCCATACTACCTGAAATTCCTCCTGGCCCCAATTTCCCCATCCCTTCTACTCCAGATTATTATTTTTTTTCATGACATGACATGTCTTTTTTCATGACATGTCATGACTTGCATGGCAGTTTATTACTGTCTGCAAGTTTTCTTTGTCACATACTTTACATTTATATTTTTTTCCTTGTGTCTTTCCTTTAGAATATAAATCCCATGGGAACTGGATTGTTGTTCATTTTATTTACCACCATGTCCCTTGCACTGAGCATAGGTGCCAGACTCAGGGTAGATGCCTAAGGAATGTTCGTGGAAGGAATGAATGGTCCAATGAATGACCGCCTCGAAGGCATACTCTGGGAAGACAGTCCTGTTACTATGCTGATGGTTTAGGGTAACACTGCTAACTCAAGAAAAATATTTTTTTTCGGGATTTTACCCATAATGAGACTCCCTTAATTCCTATATATCATCCCGTATTAGTACTGAGAGGTTGAAGCAAAGTTCTTTTTCAAAAACCAAAGCAATACAAGTAACATAAAAAAAAAATCATCCAAAACAATTGAGGAAGGCTATGTGTTTAGCAAGGATCTTTTCAATTTATCAAATCTATGCTGAGCACCGAAAATATTTCAAACATTCCTGAGGATACAGTGATAAGCACCACCACATCCCTACTCATGTTACCCAAAGCTGGCATCTTTTTCATCATTATTTTATGCTGTGGACTTTCAATGATCATCTCAATGACATTTTATATCTGGAAAAGCACATGGTTCTTGAATAAAAGACTCCTAATGGATTGAGTTCTGTGAGGAAATAAATCAAAGATAGAACTCTAGAATTTTAGAGTTGTGTGGCCTAATATAATTTCAGCTCATGTCGTTGGTTTATAAATGGAAAACTGAATCGCAGATTTTAAGTGACATGTCTGAAGGGACACATAGGATAATGAGAGATTTGGATTCTCTGATTACTATTTTAAAGTTTTTCCTGTGCAGAAAACTAAAAATTAAAAATTAAAAGAAATAGAGGGGGTTCTTCCCTTCAAAGCAACGGTTTCCCACTCGAATGGGGCATGACTGATGGGATTTGTAGTAAATTATGATTTCTACCTGATGCCTCCTTAACCAAACAGAAGTTACCAGTTGAATGGTGCTGAACTCTTTATTACCTGACAAGAGTTGTGTGATGTGAACTAGCTTTATTTTTTCTTGTTTCTGAGGTGTTGTTTGGTTGCAATTGCACCTTTAGTCATTGTTTTCAACCTACATATCTAATGCTCTGTTGACTCATGCTCACTTTTAGATTTAAAGCTCCATTTTGTCCTTGCTAATTAAAATTAGCCCACCACTTAAGCACAGAAGATAGGGTTGTATTCCACTGCTTAACAGATGAGACGTTTTGTGGAAGGGCCTGTTTATTTGAATCCGATCACCATCGCCTCGGAATGCCAGCACACATACGGTACTAATACTGGGCTTGAAAGTTTCTCCTGTACATATGCTCTTACCTTCCTCTTACAGAGGCTAGAAGAGGTTCCTTTAACTCAAAATTTCTTGAACATGATTGGAATAGAGTAGATTACTGGGGCACTCTTGTCATACTGATCTCTGTGGGTGCCAGGATCCTAAGACCATTGGTTTGGCAAATTCATGGGAGCTTTTGGATGAAGAGTAAGGCCTGGTGACTGAGGTCAAGTGGGGCCTCTCCAGGCAGGGAGCAGAAGAAGTAACATTGGTTCTTCTTGTTCTACTGTTAAATGTGAAGCATGTCCAGGCAACCTTAGTCACAGAACACTCTTTCTGCCCTTTGTGGACCAGACATCTGCAGGGTTGAGGAAGAAGATCATGCTCCAGGTGCACAGCCTGCAGCCCAGGTGGTAGGAGGGAGCCAGCTGGAGGCAGCTTCTAGAATGTCCACAGCCACAGCTGCATGGGCCAGCCCAGAGACCCCATTTTCACAAATACAGGCTACTTCTGTTCGATTTGCTGATGATGTGGTAGTTTGCTCTTTGCTTTCAGTGATTCTTCTATCCTCTTTTAGTCCAAAGTAGCTGTAGAGGATAACCGCCTTAACCATTTGCATATTTTCTCAAACGAGAACTTCTGCCGTGTTTGAAATACTCTGTATGAAAATGTTTGTTTGCTTTTGAAATCTGTTTACGTCGTCGCCAGACATTTCCTCAATACTTCTGTCAGTGAAAGATGAGAAAGATCTCTTGGATTCTGCAAATTTAATTTCCGCCATTGCAAATTTTGAATGGTCGTAAAATGGTTTTACATTTTATTATCACCTACTTGTACAAAGATAGTTTTTAGCGGTGGCGACTATTAAAACTTTGAAAAGAACCTCATTAAAAAGTTATCAGTCAGAAATTGTGTGTGGACAGTTCAAGCATAAAGTCCACTATGAAATAAAAGTTATCACCAGAGATGCAAGTTCAATCTGCCTGTTTGAATTTTCACGGGATTTTATTCCAAAGTTTCACACAAGTTTAATATTTAATACCTTCCACCATGATTTTTATTTTATCTTTTCTTATCATAATTATATTTTTAAGAGAATTTAATGATATTTTTTCTCTACTACCAGCTTTACCACACTAAAAAAACAGTATCATATTTCCCGTTGCATTAAAAAGAATTCTACATTACACCCTAGCACACTTGACAGTCCTTTTACGACTATTGTGGTAATAATAATGATCCTTGTTATAAGTGATTTATAGTTTATTTGAAAAGAAAACTCTCACTAGCTTATACAACAACTTGATGAAAGAGGCAGGTTGTTTTCCATCTTTGTAAAGGTGAGGAGAGAAAACACTGAGGTTAACAGTCTTTCCTACATTTACGCAAACTGTGAATGGCCCATCTCTTTGTGCCTCTTGTCCTGTGTGTCAAAACCCAAGTTCCTCAAGAAAAGAGATGATTCTGTCCAACCAGACTAAAAAACTGAGATGGTGCTGGTTATTAGTACACTCACCATTTACAAAACTTGTTTAAGGGGCATCTGGGTGACTTAGCAGTTGAGTATCTGTCTTCAGCTCAGGGTGTGGTCCTGGGGTCCTAGGATCGACTCCCATATCAGGCTTCCCACAGGGAGCCTGCTTCTCCCTCTGCCTATATCTCTATCTCTGTGGGTGTGTGTGTGTCTCTCATGAATAATTTAAAAAAAAACTTGTTTAAATGCATAATCCCAGCACCTGGCTGGCTCAGTGGGTGGAACACTGGACTCTGGATCTCAGGGTTGTAATTTTGAGCCTTGTGTTGGGTGTAGAGATTACTTAAAAATAAATAAAAAATAAAATATTTAAAACTAACTAACTAACTAAATAAAATGCATAATCCCAGAAATCATGTAAACCTTCATCTTCATATGTTCCTAAACATTGCAGGAGAGGGAATGAAAAAATCAGCCTTCTGTTAGTACATGGCGGTTTGCTCTTGAATAATAGAATATCTGGTTCCTAGGAAAAAGTGCTCTGCTAGGTCACCAAAGAGGGTATGAAAAGGTACATGATCTGGAAATGTGTGAAGTGATATGCTCAGGAGAAAAGTCATGCAAGCCATGCATTGCCCACAGTAAGGGACACGTGAGTCGAGGTGTAAAAATGGACTTATGTGACAACATTCAACTGCAATCCTTCTCCAGCTCCGTCCCATCTGCTGTCCTAAGATGTCTTGTCATATGCCACCAACTCTCACATCTCTCTCCTTTCCTTTCAGCTCCATTGTCACTTTCTCGCTCCAAGTTCTAGCAGCCTCTTCATTGGTCTTTCTGCGTCCTTCTCTTTTTTGTTGTTGATTCTCTTCTGCACCATCAGTGTGATCTTTTTGCACACTATTGGTCTGGTCAACAAATCTGCTAAGCCCCCCAGTAGCTTCTACTGCTAATACCCAGGGTAGAGCTTGGTCAGGGCCTCTCCTGACCCAGCCTCCACCCACCACTCCACCCTCACTTGCTCCAAGGGTCACCACCTACCCCACTCTCAAAGGACCTCCCACTCCTCACCAGCCATGGATGGATGTCTGTGCACCTTCACCCCTCTGTGCCTTCCCTCCCTCTGATCACCTCAATTACTCCTTTCATCAGTAATATCTCTCCTTCATTGCTGCATCCTCAGAGAATCTTTTCCTGACACCTCTGTTCCCCAGCAGTTCCCCTGTTTCACAAGCTCTGGAAAGATGGTGTAATGTTTTCTCAGTTGTGCCTCTCATCTTGGCGGTTTTTCATTTATTTGGCAGTTATTTGATTATTGTCTGTTTTTCCAGCTAAACCATTTATAGCCTATGAAGAAGGACTGTGCCTTTTCTCCCTCACCATTGTGGCTCCAGGGAACAATGTGGAGTCTGATCCAATGGGAATGCTTAGTGCATCTCAGCTGCTATTTATTATTATTTTTAGTGACCCCAGTCTATGTACTTCTGATGAAATGGCTGGTGTTTGCCATCAATGCCCTTTTCCTGACATTGGCTCCTACAATTTCTACAATAGCAAAGCCTGACTTCTTCCTCCATCACTGTGTCTTACCATTGCCTCCTCTAGGACAGAGGCAAGCTCTAGCATGGCCTTCAAGGAGTCTTTAGAGGTGATGACAGTGGCAACACCAGAGCCTGGGTCTGACCCCATCAGGCCCAAGGGGCCTCTGCTTTCTGAGAGCCTGGCAAGAAGAGCTAGGGCACATAGCCAAGCACCACAGTGGAGTTGATACCCATGGGACAAGCTTGGGCCAGTGGCTGACAAAATAGGGGAAGGAACTGGCTCATAAATCGCTCACCCTTCTTTTTTCTAGGAAACTCAGACTTAGGTAATTTTCTTTATTGTTTAAAATACCTTAATTCTTCTCCAGGGGCATCAATGTAGTCAACTAGAGAAAATATTGGACTTCGTGCATTTATTAAGTAGATACTTATTGATGTCTTACTAGCAGGCTTTTCTGGGGCCTTTTAGGTACAAAAATGCAGAAAAAGTTATTCCTCAACTTTATTTTTTTAAAGATTTTCTTTATTTATTCATGAGAGACACACAGAGAGAGACAGAGACAGACAGAGGGAGAAACAGGCTCCTCACAGGGAGCTAGATGGGGGACTTGATCCCGGGACCAGGATCATGCCCTGAGCCAAGGGCACTGAACGACTGAGCCACCTAGGCACCCCTATTCCTCAACTGTAGACACCACTTTTAAGGTGACCTGGCAAATCTCATTTCTGAGAAACATAGTGGAGAAGGTCCAGCAAAGCATCAGGTGAAATGAAGGACACCCCTGGGACCTGGTATAAACTAACTTCATTTATTACCTGCTTCATTTTGTGGAAGTATTTTGGGCGCTCAGAGCTGCCCAGCTCAGGATGGTGAAGAATGAGAGTTGATATAACCATAAAACACAGAATTTTGGGGGGCAAAGCAGGATGTTCAAGAAGCTGCTTAATCCTTATCAAACCTGTGTTTGGTACTGCCTTCCTCTTTAGGGCAGAATAGCCATGAAATGGGATGAATATATTTCAGGTATGAACTGAAATTTTTACTTGCCGAATAAAAATATTACACCTTGTGTTACATACCATTTCAGTCTTTAAAATTCTATTTTATTTTATTTTTTTAATTAATTTTTATTGGTGTTCAATTTACCAACATACAGAAAAACACCCAGTGCTCATCCCGTCAAGTGTCCGCCTCAGTGCCCGTCACCCATTTATGTATACAATGGGATATTACTCAGCAATTAGAAATGACAAATACCCACCATTTGCTTCAACGTGGATGGAACTGGAGGGTATTATGCTGAGTGAAATAAGTCAATCGGAGAAGGACAAACAGTGTATGTTCTCATTCATTTGGGGAATATAAATAATAGTGAAAGGGAATATAAAGGAAGGGAAAATAAATGTTGGGAAATATCAGGAAGGGAGACAGAACATAAAGACTCCTAACTCGGGGAAACGAACTAGGGGTGGTGGAAGGGGAGGAGGGCGGGTGTTGGAGAGTCTTTAAAATTTTAAACAGAAATAAGCATCCCGAGTGATCACGTGGAATGACAGAAGCAACTCTCCTCTTTTTTCTCTTTACATCACGGCACTGTCTCTGTTTATCTCTCACCTGTTGGGTAAATCAAGGGGTATGTACCTTCACCTGCTGGACACTAGAACCGCATGTACAGCTGAGGGGAGCCCAAAGATCCCTCATCATTATACACTTACTCTCAAAAACAATGTGCAGAGCTAGATCTGCCCATGTCAGGGCAGTTCTTTGAATGGACCTCTAGTTTTATTAATGGACAAAGAACATGCCGGTTTGGTTTGTGTACACATTAGTAAAACTCAACTGTACTAACAGCAATTGTTTCAACTTAGAACAGCAGCTATTTTGAAGGAATGTGCACCTTCTCACTGACCTTGTTTAAAATTGCCAGTGAATGGTGATGATAAAAGCAGGTGGATGTTCAGCTAGGTATGTGTACTATGCCTATAAAAGTCCTTAAGATCATGCACTTTCTGATTGTTTCCATCCAGTCCTGGATCTTGTGTGCTTGGATTCTGGAGCTAAGTGAACTGGTTCAAACCTGGCATCCTTAGTGTGATTTTTGGAAAGCTGATTAACCTCTTTGTGACCCAGTTTTTTCACCTGAAAAATTTAGATGGAGAAGGAACTTCCTAATAGAATTGTTATGAATGCTGCATAAGTTCATATGAACAGTGTTTGGATGAATGCCTGGAGCGTAATAAACACTTACTGGACGTTAGCTTTTAGCTCATCTAATTCAGAAGAGGGTAAAGTGAGGCCCTGGGGGAAAGTCAGCCAGGGGCATAGACAGGGCTGACATCCAAGTTCACTAGATCTGAACTCAGTTCTCTGATCTCTAAATAATGATTAATAAAATTATAAGATTAATATGATTTAAATGAATGGCTGATCAATAAGACCTGAGGACTCAGAACTCTAAAATATGAGAAGAGTTGTTTTGGGAAAACTGGTTTATGCATTATCACATGTTAGTTTTTCAAAGTTGGGGGCAAACTATAATCTCTCTTCCTCACTTTGATACTAGCCACACAATGTGTGCACCTGCTGGCTGCTCATAAATTGATGCTTTTATTACTATCATAATTGTACATGAGGGCTGTCCACAGAAATATAATGCAAGCCAGGAGGGCTTGCCATACCCCTAACTTTAAACTTTCAGTAACCACATTTCAAAAGGAAAAAGAAAGATGTTGAAACTGTTTTAATAATTAAAAAATAAAATCATAAATTATTATTAAGATAAATTATTTAAATAAAATAATTTAAAATGTAGTTTATTTAATCCAAAATATTTAGCCAAATATTATCATTTTAAAGATCAATATAAAAATTGTAATGAGATATTTTATATATTTTTTCTGCTTAGTCTTTGAAATATAGTATGTAGTATGTAGCATGTGGTATGTAGTATAGTATGTAGTATGCAGTTGCGTGGTTCAGTCAGTTAAGCATCTTCCTTCAGCTCAGGTCATGATCTCAGGATCCTGGAATCCAGCCCCATTTTGGGCTCCCTGCTCAGTGGGGAGCCTGCTTCTCCCTCTCCCTCTGCTGCTTCTCCTGCTTGTGCTTTCTTACTCTTTCACAGTCTCTCATATAAATAAAGAAAATCTGAAAAAAATAAAGAAATCCAGTGTGTATTGTGCACTAGAACATATCTCAATTGGAGCTAGTTACATTGCAAATGTTTAATAGGCATGAATGACTAATGGCTACTCTATTAGACAGCACAAGTATAGATAGTTACCTATAGATAGTCATCCTGAATTTTGAAATATTTTATATAAAATATAATATGTGTGTGGGTAAGTGCATGTGATATTCCAATGATATAACCAACCAAATCTTGTAGTTTAGCACAAGGAAACAAAATCAGAAATGTTGTTTTTCCTAATGAGCAATTATGCTTCCATTGGTCAGCTTTTGAGACCTACGTCAACTGAGGTTGATTGCATTGCCTGCAATACAGGAAACTTATAGCTAAATTGAGCATTCTATCATAATAGTTATCTTCAGCCAGGACGCCTGGGTGGTTCAGTCCTTCAAGTGTCCAACTCTTGGTTTTGGCTCTGCTCCTGATCTCAGGGGTTGTGAGATTGAGACCTGCTTCAGGTTCCACACTCAACAGGGAGCCTGCTTAAGATGCCCTCTCTCCCTCTCTCTCTCTGTCACCCCAGCCCCCAGGCACACATGCTTTCTCTCTCTCTGTTTTTTTTTTTTTTTTAAAGTTGTCTTCAGCCCAAGTGTTTCCTGTCCTACTCTTGGCTCCTTTATTATTATTATTTTTTGTTTTAACAATTTGCCTAATGTTTCCAAAGCTACTTATTCTTATTTACTGAACACTATTTGAACAGCATAAATAATCTATAAAATAATGAGTGAATAAAGGCTTCTAGGAAGCGTTTCTTGGTACCTGCTTCAGACAAATTATTGGGCTGAATGAATTATAGCTGTAGGTGAGATGTGACTTGGAGTTTAGGATTCTTGGAAGAGTAATTAAATCTCAAACTCTAAATTCAGAGATTTTCAGAGACTGGAAAAGCTGAGAGATGATTTAGCTCAACTTGCTGAGGCCCGTGGAAGTTAAGCAACTGTCTTAAAGGCTTTGAGATGGTTAATGGCAGAGCTGGCATTTATACTGAACTCCTAGTATATGTCCTGCCTTTACATCCATTTCTATAAGATCCCAGTAAACTAATCTTCAAATAATCAGCTGTTCTTTGTGAGTGGGCAGAGGCGTTTTGGCTGGAGCAATTTAAATCTTGACATTTGCTGGTGTGTTGGACTCAGGGTAATAGTGATTTACATATTATTTGCTGAGGGAAAACTGTGCTGGACCTAATTGGGCTATCCTGTGAAGGAGTCTAGGCTCTCCACCCCTGATAATAGGCCCATTATTCACATGAGATGACACTCCACTGGGGGTTTGGATCATAGATACTGGTTTTCATCAAGTGTACTCAATAAAACCACATAACACGTTAATTGCTGAAATTATTTAGTTAAATTTGGCATTGGTTGGGGAGAAAAAGCAGACATTCTCACATACTTATCTCAAGACTTTTGGAGAGCACTTTGTAAATGTGTGTCCAAAGCCTCAACAACAGACATACCCACTGACCAAAAACAGAGCTTCTAGGTATTTATTGTAAGGCAGCTTAAAGCCTCTGTCTATGTCTTCCTCTGTGAGATTTCTGTTCATGTCTTTTTCCCATTTCATGATTGGATTGTTTATTTCTTTGCTGTTGAGTTTAATAAGTTCTTTATAGATCTTGGAAACTAGCCCTTTATCTGATACGTCATTTGCAAATATCTTCTCCCATTCTGTAGGTTGTCTTTTAGTTTTGTTGACTGTATCTTTTGCTGTGCAAAAGTTTCTTATCTTGATGAAGTCCCAATAGTTCATTTTTGCTTTTGTTTCTTTTGCCTTCATGGTTGTATCTTGTAAGAAGTTACTGTGGCCGAGTTCAAAAAGGGTGTTGCTTGTGTTCTCCTCTAGGATTTTGATGGAATCTTGTCTCACATTTAGATCTTTCATCCATTTTGAGTTTATCTTTGTGTAGGTGTAAGGGAGTGGTCTAGTCTCATTCTTCTGCATGTGGATGTCCAATTTTCCCAGCACCATTTATTGAAGAGACTGTCTTTCTTCCAATGGATAGTCTTTCCTCCTTTATCGAATATTAGTTGACCATAAAGTTCAGGGTCCACTTCTGGATTCTCTATTCTGTTCCATTGATCTATGCGTCTGTTTTTGTGCCAGTACCACACTGTCTTGATGACCACAGCTTTGTAGTACAACCTGAAATCTGGCATTGTGATGCCCCCAGCTATGGTTTTCTTTTTTAAAATTCCCCTGGCTATTCGGGGTCTTTTCTGATTCCACACAGTTCTTAAAATAATTTGTTCTAACTCTCTGAATAAAGTCCATGGTATTTTGATAGGGATTGCATTAAATGTGTAAATTGCCCTGGGTAACATTGACATTTTCACAATATTAATTCTGCCAATCCATGAACATGGAATATTTTTTCATCTCTTTGTGTCTTCCTCAATTTCTTTCAGAAGTGTTCTATAGTTTTTAGGGTATAGATCCTTTACCTCTTTGGTTAGGTTTATTCCTAGGTATCTTATGTTTTTGGGTGCAATTGTAAATGGGATTGACTCCTTAATTTCTCTTTCTTCAGTCTCATTGTTAGTGTATAGAAATGCCACTGACTTCTGGGCATTGATTTTGTATCCTGCCACACTGCCAAATTGCTGTATGAGTTCTAGCAATCTTCGGGTGGAGTCTTTTGGGTTTTCTATGTAGAGTGTCATGTCATCGGCGAAGAGGGAGAGTTTGACTTCTTCTTTGTCAATTCGAATGCCTTTAATGTCTTTTTGTTGTCTGATTGCTGAGGCTAGGACTTCCAGTACTATGTTGAATAGCAGTGGTGAGAGTGGACATCCCTGTCTTGTTCCTGATCTTAGGGGAAAGGCTCCCAGTGCTTCCTCATTGAGAATTATATTTCCTCTGGGCTTTTTGTAGATGGCTTTTAAGATGTTGAGGAATGTTCCCTCTATCCCTACACTCTGAAGAGTTTTGATCAGGAATGCATGCTGTATTTTGTCAAATGCTTTCTCTGCATCTAATGAAAGGATCATATGGTTCTTGGACACCTGCACCCCGATGTTTAGAGCAGCAATGTCCGCAATAGCCAAACTGTGGAAGGAGCTTCGGTGTCCATCGAAAGATGAATGGATAAAGAAGATGTGGTTTATGTATACAATGCAATATTACTCAGCCATTAGAAACGACAAATACCCACCATTTGCTTCAACATGGATGGAACTGGAGGGTATTATGGTGAGTGAAATGAGTCAACCGGAGAAGGACAAACATTATATGTTCTGATTCATTTGGGGAATATAAATAATAGTGAAAGGGAATAGAAGGGAAGGGAGAAGAAATGGGTAGGAAATATCAGAAAGGGAGACAGAACATAAAGACTCCTAACTCTGGGAAACGAACTAGGGGTGGCGGAAGGGGAGGAGGGCGGGGGGTGGGGGTGAATGGGTGATGGGCACTGAGGGGGGCACTTGACGGGATGAGCACTGGGTGTTATTCTGTATGTTGGCAAATTGAACACCAATAAAAAATAAATTTATTATTAAAAAAAAGAGAGAAAAAAAATAAAGCCTCCGTTTATGCATTGACCTTATATAAAGTACATTCCTGTCACATTTCTGATCCTTATCAGGACCTGGGAAGTAAGGCAAAGCCAATTATGCCCATTTTATAGTTTAAGAAAGCAGTGGTGGGCAGCATGGGTGGCTCAGTGGTTTAGCGCTGCCTTCAGCCCAGGGCGTCGTGATCCTGGAAGACCCGGGATCCAGTCCCACGTCAGGTTCCCTGCATGGAGCCCGCTTCTCCCTCTGCCTGTGTCTCTGCCTCTCTCTCTCTCATGAATAAATAAATGAAATATTAAAAAAAAAAAAAAGAAAGCAGCGGTTGAACAAGTTCAGGCCACTAGCTTGTGGCCTCATAGCTAATAGAGAAAAGCTTGTCCTCATACCTGTCTCTAAATCCCGTACTCTGAACACTATGATGACTGTTCTATGGTGTTTACCCACTTCAAATATATTTTGTGGTAGGATTTCCAGATAAAATATAGGACATCCATTTAAATTCAAATTTAATATCAATAATAATTTTTAGTTTAAGTACATTCCTAAACCTTACATGGATGTCCATGAAATGTTGGATGCACACCCATACTCAAGTTTTATTTGTTGTTTATCTGAAATTCAGATTGAATTGTCTTATATTTCTATTCCCTTAATCTGGCAGCTCTGTTCTATGGGTACCAGGGTCCCAGGTCTGAAAACAACCAGATGAATGACAAAAAGAGTGGAAAGTACAAAGCCATTCAGCCAGTCTCGATGCATCAGAAGTCAACAGGAGTTGTCTAACGTTGGAGAGACAGCAAGCAGAAAACCACTAAACAAAGACAGAATCACAGAATAGCTATGAATATCTTACATTGTGTAGTCATGAAAATCAATCCCAATCTCTCCAAGAAGGAGTATTTTAATTGCTCAAGAGTCAGGCAATGGGGTGAAATAAATAGACAAGAAAATCTACTGGATCATATAGAAAATATAATGAAGGAAATACAGAGTTAAATACTTGATGGAGAGAAAACATGTTTATGGTGGTGTACAGGCATGAATGACAATAGATCACAGTAAATTCATTTATTGGATGTATAATTGAGACAGAGAGGTGAAGGATAAAGAACAAGTAGAATGTGAGTCAACACCATTATTGTCATTTATTAAAGAAATAAACAGAATATAAATAGAGTCCAGTCAGGTTTTTTTGAAACACATCAAATATATGTATTCAGGAGGTTTATTAGGAACACACAATGAGGGAGTAAGGAAAGGCTGGGATAGGCAGAGGGAGACATTCAACTGTAATATGCTTAGCACAGAGAACTCAACTAAAAGCTTGGAAGGCTCTGGGGGACAGATGACCCTTCAGGGTTGTCCCAATTTGGAACAAGAGTTCTAAGTTTTGTACCTTTGCATAGATTAGTCATTGCATAAGGACTGCCCCTCGGGTTGGCAAACAGATCCCTCTGGCTTAAGATAATTCCCAGGAAGAGACAAAGTGGCACAGTCATCAGGGGACAGACACTCTTGGCAGATGGGAAGATGAATGCTTTGGGCCTGAAGGAGATCAGAGTGACACACCACAATATCTGCTACCTTCTGCCCCTCATTCTGTTCAGATCTGCTTGCTTCATGTGCTACATTTAAGCCATTTGAGACCAGCTTCTCTTGGATCTTGGATGGAGTCTTTTCTTGGAGAAACTTATAAAAAAAGGTTAGCAGGATGATCTACAGCTCCACTTTTGCAGCTGGTCTTTGGGCTATATCTGAATCGCATCATTTTTCTGGTTTATCTAGGTTCCCTTTACTTCTTTTTTTAAATTTTTTTTAAATTTATTTATGATAGTCACAGAGAGAGAGAGAGAGAGAGAGAGAGGCAGAGACACAGGCAGAGGGAGAAGCAGGCTCCATGCACCGGGAGCCTGACGTGGGATTCGATCCCAGGTCTCCAGGATCGCGCCCTGGGCCAAAGGCAGGCGCCAAACCGCTGCGCCACCCAGGGATCCCGGTTCCCTTTACTTCTAATTGATATCTATGCTGGTTTAGTTGTCTTACCTGATTGATAACACAGATCCTCATCTCTTTGGTCTCAGACCTTGGTCAACATGCTCTTTTCAGGGGTTAGCCTCAGTACTTGAGCACTTTCTGTCAAGGTTGGGCAGGGAAGCATCAAGCAACGCTCTGTAGACCTCTTGAGTGTCAAATTCATTCTTCTGCAGGCCCATTGCCCAGCGGCGGGGGCTCTGTTACAGATAATCCCAGTTGATTACCCCCGCACAGTTGATTACCATTACACCTTGCTTGCTGGTGTCTTGGCAAAAAAAATTCTGAAGTGACCAGGTGGCAGCTGTGGCCTAAAGGTCAGTGGGGAGTTGACTCTGTCTCCTGGTGGGGGATTGGTTTTAAGGCCTGACTTGAGCAAAGTGGATGACTAATCTGTAGAGTGGATTCCACCCTATAGGTATGGCCAGCTCTCAATCTTAGTGATCCAGGAAGAAGGTATACCTAACAACACTCATGGCAGACATTTGGAGAAAGAGATAGCATGAGAAGATGCTGGACATGGCAGCTCAATGGACTGAATGTGTTCTCTGAAACTCATCTGTTAAAATTCTAACTCCCAGTGTGACAGTAACAAAGAATGGGGCCTTTGGAAGATAATTGGGCTGTGAGGGTGGAACCCTCATGAATGGGATTAGTGCCCTTATAAGAGAGACCCCAGACAGCTCCCTCACCCTTTCTACCATATGAAGATGCAAGGAGAAGGTGGCAGTCTGCAACCTGAAGAGGAGCCTCCCCAGAATCTGACCATGTTGGCATCCTGATCTCAGACTTCTGACCTCTACAACTGTAAGAAAGAAGTTTCTGTTGTTTCCATACCATAGTGCTAGTTTTCTGGTATTTGGTTATAGCTTCCTAACTAAGATGAGCTGGAAGAGCCAAGGCTGTGAAATCAAACAGGTCCAATTATAAACCTCAGCTCTGCCATCGCCCAGCTCTCCTGGCCTTCTCAGGGACTCCGTTTCATTTGGATAAAGGGGCTATAAATATAGCATACATGTCCTCATGCTTGTTTACTGAACAAGTAACGAGTTTAGAGAGAAAGCATGCTTACTACATATCATGGTAGGTGGCCCACTCCTGCCTTACAAATACCTGTCCACTGTCCACCTGAATTATGGAGACATTTGAATTATGAAGACAGCCTTCAAGAAAAGCACTTCAGAACAAATAGAAAAAGACTCTCTAGGAAATGAGAGCAGACAGGGAAAACAGGAAAGGAAGAATAAGGCATCCCCAAGTGATCTTTTATTTGATCCTTAAATGTGTTTGACATAAAAATGGCAGATTAAAAGATGCAGGACTCAAACCCAAAGTTAGTAAACATGCAGATTACAGTGAAATCATGAACAATTTGCAATGGAGCTGGTACTGTTGCAATGACAAAGAGCAAACATGAACTTTGTTAGTGAAAGCATCACCAGCGAAGTGAAGAAGAGCATGAGGTGTACATTGGACTTGATTGAAATGCAAGTTCAATAAGATACAATATTTTGCTTTTTATGGCTGTTCATTTAAGACTAGGAAAGATTCGAACCAGCTACCAACTTTTATCCTCTGCACCAAAACAATCAATTTTTAGAAGGAAGGTCCAAAGAGACAACTCATCATTTTAGTTCATTTAACTTTTCTAACAACTTTATTACTAAAAAGGAGTGGTTCCCCAAAACCCTAAGATTTAGATAGAAGAAGCAGGATTTACCACATCACACAGCCGGGGTAGGGCAGTATTAGGATTTGAACTTCCAGAGGCCATACCAATTCGACTGTTCTGTGTTCCTTCATTCCATGCTTCTGCATTTGCTTTGTGATAATTCATGTTTATAAAGTATTCAAGAAATGCATATTTTCACAGTGATTCTTGGAATATTTGTATTTTTATGTGGATAAAGCAGTTAATATGTACACAAGAACATGAACTAGAAAAACCAACCTGCAAGTCACATGCCTCAAAAGACAATCTATCAGGCAACCACCATGGATTGAGTGTCCATGTGCTGAACCTGTTTTCCATATGAGACCTTCTCTCCATGCCTTCTTCTAAGAGCTGTTAATCATAACTGTGAAAAAGCTGACAGGTTCTATTTCCAACATAAGCTCTTCTTAAATTATTTCCTGTGACTAGTTCCTAATTTAAATTAGCTGCTTGTTTTCATGGACAATTCCACTACATAGTCTTTGTTTTTTAACCATTCTCATATTATTTTCATTCTTATTCCAGCCTTCTTTGTTTACCCCTCCTGTTATTTGCTCTTCTTTATTTTTTTAAGATTCTATTTTACTTATTTATTTCACAGAGACAGAGAGAAAGAGAGATGGAGAGTGCACAAGCGAGAGGAGCAGGAGAGGGAGAATCAGGCTACCACTGAGTAGAGAGTGCAATGCTAGGCTTGATTTCAAGACCCCAGGATCATGACCTGAACCAAAGGCAGACACTTAACCAACTGAGCCACCTAGGCGCCCCTGTTAATTGCTCTTCTGGTGATTTTTAATGACAATACCAAATACATTCCAATAGAAAAAGTCCATAAGCACAATTATTTGGAGAGACCTTTGATTATAGATGCTTGCCTTCTTTACCTCTGAAGTTTATAATTTTTTAATACTTTCTATGTGTCAGGACCTAGTAAAGATGAATCAGAGGTTTCTGCCTCCTAGGGGCACATATTATAGATACTGGAGTGCTAAAGACCTGCACCAAATATCTACAATGTAATGTAACACATGCTATAGTCGAAATGAGCTCCAAATTCTGATGGAACACTCAGTGCTTAATTGGTTTGGCCAGAGAGAGTTGGGAAATACATTCCTGAAAAAGTGATATTTGAGCAGAGTCTTCAAGATGCGGTAAAACTTTTCATGATAGAGAAATTGAGGGAGAAGAACATTCTACTCTATTGTGTGCTTATGGATTGGCTTTGTTGGAGTATATGTTAAATACATAATATGTAGGTAGGGCATACTGAAGAATTTCAGAGGTGGGAGAATGATACACAGCACAGGCAAGAGCCACTAGGGATGTGATTTTGGTAATACTGGCCCTTGTTTGGGGCCTTTAAAGCTACAGGATGAGGCTGGACTCCAAGAAGCATCAGAGGGAGGGCAGTGGACATGCCCAGTGGAAAGGAAACTGAGATATTTATTTACCCCATAATTCCTAGGACAACATGATTTTACCCTAGTGGCAGGAGACCCAACATTGGTGAGGCTATAGTCTGTCTTTGAGGAAGAGGCTGTCTGTTAGAGTTTGCAGGGTGTGGGCCCAGGAGTCATTGGACCTGGATTTGAATTCTGGTGCCAATACTGGGTAGCTTTGGCTGTGTCACTGAACCTTCCTGGGCCCAGCTTCCCTGTCCATACGACTGAGTTTGTACTATGTAAGCTGCAGAGTGTTTGTAAAGATCGGAGTTAGTATATTAACATGCTTTGAATACAAAGCACAAAGCAGGTGCTAAATCAATGGTAGTTATTACTATCGTTATTTGGAATTTCCCAGTCTAGTAAAAGAGTGTGGAGAGGAATGACAAAATGTGAAATCAGAAATCTCCAGAATTCAGGTGGCAGAAAAACAAGACTGATTACACGGGGAGTCTGCTGACAGATCTCAAAGCACACAGTGGGGATGTCAGCAGGGATCCTGGTGAACAACTCATGCCACCCACCACCCACTTCACAGGTGAAGATTTGACGTAGAGAAAGGAGAAGGACTTATTTGTGCCTTCCAGCGATTGACAAAATATTTCTTCTAGTAGAAAAAACCAAAACCAAAGCCAAAACAAAACAAATTAAAAGAAAAAAAAAAGGCCACAAAAACAGATCTAGGTAATGGGAAGTCAAACGCCAGGTAACTGTTGAATGAAGGCAGAAGAAAGAGCAATTTGGGACACATCTGCCATGTTTTTCAGAGATTACAAAGTAATGCCTGCTAGGCAGACAACCTAAAAGGAGAGAAATACTAGTCCTTAACCTGTTCCATGAGTCCAGGGAAAGGGCTAAGGGGAGCAGATAGGATGCTCGGGCTGCCTGATTGGGACTCTTGGTTCAGTCTTGGCACTGCCTTGTCCTTGAAGATATCCCCAAGCTGATCTGCCTCCCTCTACGAAGGCCGACTGAGCTGGCGCATTACATCCAGCCTGATGCTTTGATAGTGCAGGAGAATCGGATCCCCGTCCTGGAAATCATACACAGAACACCATGGGCAGAATAACAAGTGTAAAAAAGGTGGTTTGTTCTTATTGTCCTTTTTTCCAAAGGCTGGCTCTTATAACCCGTGGAGTCTCTGACTCTAATTTTGAGGGAAGAGGAAGTTCCTGAGAAGGCCACAAATATCCATTTCACCCTGCCATGTGAGATCCTGCTCCTCCATGCAGAGTGCGCCTTGCTACTTCTTTGTTCACTTCCCCTGGTTTTACTCTGTGCCTGAAGAGGCCCCAGTAAGAACCAGCCTGGGCACACAAACGGCTAGACGTTCAACATCAAAATGATTTTATCTGCGTCAAGCCCGACATCTGCACAATGGACCCTGTGTAATCTTGAGACGTGAACCCCCCGTGTGCCGTTTGCCAAGGGGCTGGAAGCAGAGTGTTTGTTTCATGAAACTGGGAACAATGTGAAGTTAGAAGCCCAGGATAGCCTGAACCCTTGGCTGCCACATGGCCATAGATCAAACCTGGTTCTTGGAGTCCCTGTGGACACGTGTGACAGCTTTATCACTCTGACACGAGTAGTCAAATATACTTCCCTTTTCTTTTCTTTTTTTTTTTTTTTAAAGATTTTATTTATTTATTGGACAGAGAGAGAGCACAAGGAGGGGGAGCACCAGGCAGAGGGAGGAGAAACAGGCTCTCAGCTGAGCAGGGAGCCCAATGTGGGGCTTGATTCCAGGAGCCTGGGATCATGACCTGAGCTGAAGGCAGATGCTTAACCACCCAGCACCCTACTTATCCTTTTCTTTTTTTTCAAGATTTTATTTATTCATGAGACACACACACAGAGAGAGAGAGAGAGAGAGAGAGAGAGAGAGAAAGGCAGAGACATAGGCAGAGGGAGAAGCAGGCTCCATGCAGGGACCCTGATGTGGGACTTGATCTCGGGACTCCGGGATCACACCCTGGGCCAAAGGCAGGCGCTAAACCGCTGAGCCACCCAGGGATCCCCCTACTTATCCTTTTCAAAGTGAAAATTACCTTATTGCTAGAGTGAGAAATGAACTTACTTTTTTCCCCCTGTGGCAGCACAAACCAGGCAATGCCATGGAATACAGGAGGCTGGATACTGCAACTTGGAGGCACTATCCCATGACTCCCGATATTAGACTCCAATGACATTAGACATACTTCAATCCATGCTGGTTCTTTCTAAGATATGGCTTTCTCTGTTTATTTAATTAATTTATTTATTTTTAAGTAGATTCCATGCTCAGACAAGGAGCCCAGTACAGGGGTTGAACTCACGACCCTGAGATCAAGACCCGAGGTGAGATCATGAGTCTGACCCTTAATCAACTGAACCACCCAGGAGCCCTGGCTTTCTCTGTTTAGATGCCCTATGCCTGAATGGAGATTATTTTTAATCTGCAAAAACAGTTTCCATTAAGTGAAATCATTCTGGTGCTTTGCTTTTTTCCAATATGCAGTTTTGTTTGTGTGTTTTTTAGGATGCTTTACTATAGTTTGTGCCCCTTCTGTGGCTCTCTTTCCCTCCTGGGGGATGACACAAGAACCTGAGAATTCCTTATCTCTTCCAATAATTCAGCTTCATACAAGTTTCTTCGTAGAATATTAATTTCTGCTTCTTTTCATACTCTTAAATTAATTAAAATCCTCATTTTCTAATTAATATTTACCTATCAATTATTCCCTTTTTAAAAATTTCTGATTTTATTTATTTTGGCCCCACACTCTTTCTTGATCAGTCTATCTAAAGGTTTATCCATATTTTTTTTTGTGTCTTTTCAGTGAGCCACCTCTTAGTTTCATTGACATTATCTAGTCTCTATTTGTTTTGTTTCCACTCTGATCTTTATCATTTCTCTTCCACTAACTTTGGACTTTCTCTTTTTCTAGTTTCTTTGGATGTAAGTTTTGACGTTTATTAGCAATTTTTCTTGTTTCTTGTATTATGCCCGTGTCGCCCACTGTTGAGCTTCCCTCTTAGAAAAGCTTTCTCTGTGACCCATAGATTGTGGCGTGTTTTCCGTTTTCATTTGTTTGAAAGAATTTGGGGATTTCCTGTGTGATGTCTTTGTTACCTGTTCATTGGTTAGTAACATGGTGTTTAGCCTCCATGTGTTTGTGAGTTTTTCCAATTTGTTTGTGTAATTGATTTCTGGAGTCATAATGTTGTGTTGGACAAGGTGCTTGATAGGAGCTCATTCTCACACTTATCGAGACTTGTTGTGTGGTTTAGTTTGTGATCTGCCTGGAGATTGTTTCATGTGTTGTTCCTTTTTAAATTCATTATTTGCAGCATAACATCTTTCTGGGTTGAGTTTTCTTCTCCATGAAGTACACCCTTTAGTATTTTTAATTTTTTTCCCAGTCTCTTAGCGGGAACTGCTCTGAAATTTTGTCTTAAAATTTCTTCATGACACGCTTATTCCTGGATGCAAGTTTCAGCGGGTCTAGGATTCTACTACAGGCTGACAGTGATGTCCTCTCTAAACATTGATGATATGGTATTATTGTTCGCTGGTTTCTACTGTTGCTGGTCTGAGATATATTCTTTCTTAGCCATTCAGTTTTGCTCTCCCTGGTTGCTTCCAACAAGTTATCTTCAGTTTCCTGCTTTTTTTCATGAAGAGGTCTAGATTTGGATTTACTTTTCTTTTCATTTCTTTTTGTTTTTAAAGATTTATTTATTTCAGACACAGAGAGAAAGAGCATGAGTAGAGGGAAGGCCACAGAAAGGGGGAGACACAGTCTCCCCCTGAGCAGGGAACCCAATAGGGGACTCTGTCCCCAGACCCTAGGACCATGACCTGTGCTGAAAGCAGACACCTAACCAACTGAGCCACCTAGGAGATCCAGATTTACTTTTCTTTATCCTATACATAACCCATTGTTATTTTCAATATGAACATTGCTGCTTTTCTACGCTGCTGGAAAGTTCTCAGACATTAGCATATTTTGCCTTTCCCTATTTTGTCTGTTCTCTCCTTGTAGAGAGAGAGTGTAGAGTCACTCCTATTAGAGTGACTAATAGACATGTGTTGGGACATCACGGTCTATCTAGTTCCCATATCTTCTCCCTGCTGCTTTTTGTATATTTTCCTCAAATCTATTTCTCATTATCTGGTTCTCTCTGAAGAGTTGGTTATGTTTAATTTGCTGTTTAACTTGCCCATTGAGTTTTCAATTTCAGTGACTGTTTTGTTCATTTATGGAAGTTTCTTTCACATTGTTCTGTTCTTAGGTTTCCAATTTCTTCTTTTAATGTCTGCAGTCACTCAACACCTATTTATAGTCTTTTTTTTTTCCGTTGCTATTATTTGAAATGCTTGGCATTCTAAAATCATTTGTTTTGTCTTCTGACATTGTTCATGGCTTATTTGCCTGTTCCATGGAGAAGTTTGGGAAAAGGTTGAGACTAAACTCTGACCTCAGAACACATGGATTTGAATTTTGAGTTCGGTATTTGTTAGCTGAATGATCTTGAATTAGTTGCAGACAAACTCTTCATGGCTGACTTTCCTCAAATGTAAAATGAACATATTAACAGAACCTATCCTAATGAGATAGTATGCGTTAATGTTACATTTACAATGACTAGAAAGTTTATGATACATAAGAATTGCTCAGAAATGTTAGTTCTATCACCATCATCATCTATTTGGGTTTGTGAACTTGTCTTCAGTGGGCTTTGTCTTTCTGAATCCCATGAATCCTGGTGTGGTAGGGCATTCCCACATGGTGGTTTTCTACTTACTTTTCTCAGGCATCTCAGGAGGATCTCCTGTGTGGACTCATGTTCTATTTTAATTTATAAGGCTTTGTGTTATGGAGCCACAAAGCAGTGTAAATTGAACACCCAAACCTGAGGGTCAGCAGGCTCATATTAGGGTCTGAGGAGGCCCAACAAAGAGTCATAGTAAACAGGAATAGCAAGTTTACTTGCTATATTAAAGAGGTTTACTATCTAGCCACACAGTCTCTTTTAGACCTTCTCAGTGTGACCATTAGCTGAGAAAATGTTTGACCAAGTATCTAGTCTGCCTGCCTCTCTGGAACTTTAAACATGAACAAGCAGAGGGAAATGCATACTTTCTGTGGCTTGGCAGATCCCAAAAGCTATAGAAGAAAAGGAAAATGCTGAAGTAAAACGTGTCCAATTCATATGCCAACCTCCTAGTTAGATAAGTTGCTCTTCCTCCTCTGGAGAGGTGAGGGATCAGGAGAGGGCAATAGGGTTATAATAAAGGAAGCTCCTCCACATGGAAACATGAAGCCAAGGGCAAGAAGATTCCCCTACTATTGGTTCCCTAACCTGCAACTGCACATCAACAGCTCAGATGGATTCCAGGACAACTTGTGGCATGCCTGAACATGTGAGTTATATCATGGCTGTGTGTACTATCTAGGCTACTGGGTGGTTTTCACAAGTCTGCACTTTTATGTAGGGTGTAGTCTTTCTGACGTCTGATGGTGGGGGTCTCGCTTTCAACTTCTTGTTTTGCAGCCCAAAGCCCTGGGATCTAAGACTGGACGTGAGACCACAGTCCGATGCTTACTGGTTGAGCACCACTTTCCTTGAGTGAAGGCTCAGCTGCACAGTTAAAGGAATATTTGTGTTACTTCCTCTGGCATTTTAAGACATTTTGAAACAGTAATTTAATCTATGCTGCTATGTTATTAGAAGCTAAGGGCCCCTTTGTTATGCTCAGCACAAGTACACCTGCCTGCTGCATGCCTAGTTCTTAGTCATACTTTTCCTTGTTTTTCTCTGTCCTTCTGTCTGTTGGTCTTTCTACCTATCTTTCTATCTTTCTGTAGTTTGCTGCCTTGCTGTTACTCCTTGTCTCTCCCCAATCTCTCCTACTTCTATTTTTTTTCTCTACTGGCTTAATTTTCTATTGGCTCCCCCCTCCTTTTTTTTTGTTTGTTTTTTTGTTTTTTTTTGGTCTTACTGCAAATATTTGTTATTTCAAATCCAGAATCTAGCTCAGAATCTATCTAGAATCAATATCTAGAATCAATATCTATTGAACAAGAGTAACTTTCCTCTTTATGGAAAAGACAAATTGCTGCTCTGGATCTATGCTAAACATGTAGCACTTATTGGAAGACACACCTACACGATACTACTCCTGGTACTATTGCTTTTCCATCACTAGTCATATCACACCCCTCATATCATCACATGTATTTAATGCGTATCCTCATCCAGGGACTTTTCTACAAACTTCTAATGTATAAAATCATTAAATCCTCATAATCTTCTTGGAGCAAAGATACCATCATTACTGCCTTCTTGCTAATAATGAAATTAAAAAACTTGTTTTAGTGAGAAGTTCAATAACTTATTTTAGATCAGTAATTCTCAACTGGGGAGAATTTGGTTCCCTCTCCAGGATCATTTGGCAATGTCAGGAGGCATTTTTGGTTTTTACAATAGGAGTAGGGGATTCTACTGACATCTCCTGTGTAGAGCCCAGGGGTGTTGCCAAGCACTCTATAAAGCACAGGACAGCCACTTATGGTTAAAGAATTGGTCTTGAATGCCAACAGCACAAAGGTTGAGGTTGCAGTTATTGATATAATTGGGCCTATATTGGCCAACTTAAATTATTACAGTCTGTATTTAATCCTACATTACCACTCTATTTAATCCTATATTACCTTCAAAAACTTGACTCTATGTCAGAGATCATCAATTCTTCTTCACATCTTTGTGACTAATGGAAAGAACTGAATGTTGAAAAGGTGTTAATTAGATATTAATTAATGGGATTTCTAATTGGATGCAGGAGGCCCTTTCCTTTTGGCCCTATCTATAAAATGAGGTGAGGGGCTCCTGGGTGACTCAATCAGCTAAGTGTCTGCTTTCAACTCAGGTCATGATCCCAGGGTCCTGGGATCACCATCAGGCTCCCTGCTCAGCCCCTCTCCCTCTGCCCTTCCCCTTGCGTATTCTCTCTCTTTCTCTCTCTCTCTAGCTCTCTCCCTCTTGTGCACTCTCTCTCTCTCTCTCAAATAAATAAAATCTTAAAAAAAAGATTCTCTCTGCCTCTCTCTCTCTCTCCTTCCTCCCCTAAAAAAATAATAATCAACTAAAATGAGGTGATTGTATTAGACAATTTAAAAATTCTTATTATAAATTACATTTATTTTTGTAGTAGAAACATTACTTCAGCTCACTGAATCTTGACAAGCTTCTTCCCTCCCACTTATAAACTTCTATGTGTTCTTGTAGATGAACCGGAGCATACGGCTCCTTCTGGCCCATAGACTCCAAGAGCTGCTTCTGAATAGAAGCATTTAAGAGCCAGTGTGTGACACCCACCCCCTGCCCCATCTTTTCTGGGCACGAATGACATCTAAGGTTGCCTTTGAGATGATAAAGCCTTCATCAGTCTAGGTCTAGGACTCTGCTGATCAGAGACGCTGAGTAACATCTCATGTAAGTGAAAAGAAGCTTTTGTGTGTTAAGCTACTGAGATTTTGGAGTTTGGTATAGCCACACAGTCTCTTTTATACCTTCTCAGTGTGACCATTAGCTGAGAAAATGTTTGACCAAGTATTTATAAGAGAATAAAATGGTAGATACAGAGAGAGGATGGAAGAATAATTCACCACCTTCTTTATGTTCCTACATCATTTAGTTCCTACCACCAATATAACAGGTGCCTCGCTGAAGTGTAATATATGTGTTTACATAGTGCTCATCTCCACTAGACTATAAGACTCATATTTGGGATTTTATGTCAGGATGATGCCTTATTTATCCTAATAGTCACAGGCCTAATAGTTGCCAAGTACTAAGTAGGTTCATGAATTTGGGGCAAAATAATGACTGTGTGAATGTATGAAAGCAACTGACACAGGACCCTGAACATAAATGGATACTCCAGCAAATGTTTGGTTAAATGAATGAGTAAATGAATATCTGAATACACAGAAGATCGAATGAGGCCATTATACACCAGGAAAGGGGGTGGAAAATACAAGAATTTAAGCAGGACCTTAAGACTGAGGGTGGGGGGTGTCTCCGAGACAATCTCTGTGTGTTTAATGGAGTATGTGTCAGATCTGATGGTAATCAATCTGCTGGGACACAGAAGGAAAGGTGTCAGGAAACTCCTTGCAACTCATGACAGTGCTGTCTTTGGCAGTGGTGGAGAGAGCCTAAAGTCCTCTGGATGCATGGTGTGGGGTTACTCAGCTGCCTAAGGGCACCCAGCAAGGGGCAACATATATTAGTAAAGCAGTGGTTATGAAAATCTTTATTTATGTCTGGGGCTTAATGAAAGCTGCTGAACTCCAGTCTGAGGACCAGTGGAGGGAAGGGGGGTAATGATTCTGGAGACTGAAAAAACCTGCTCAGGTGTCCTGGATCTGGCTTAGAGTCTGGGAAGTGGCTATGCCCCAGGGCCTAGGATCCTAGCCTGGACAAAGGGCCTAATCTGGATGCTGCTTTTGGGCCCAATTTAGAGGCTGCCTCTGCTTAGTAGCCGGGAACACTGCCTCTTGGTTGCAGATCACCCATTTCCCCAGCTTCCTGAGTGAGTCAGGGATGTCACCTTGTTGCTATGCATCTGCTCTGAGATTGCTACTGGAAATGATTCCTTTGAACACTTGAATTATTTTTTATGTTGGAGTTGTTTTATTACTGGTTGTAGGATGGGATTAGGATAGTTAGTACACTCCAGCATTGCACTCTGGGGACATACGGGGCTATTTTATCTGACTTCTGAGCTGTGAGGGATGTGGGGTATGGAAATACACTCTGGTTACAGGTAATAACAGAACCTCACATTAATTGGACAGTTCCTAGTTGCTTGGGTGCTCTGCTAAGGATTTTACAAAAAAGCAAGACTCTTGAATTGATTTATCTATTTTTTATTTATTTTTTAATGTTTCATTTACTTATTTGAGAGAGAGAACAGTGCAAGCAGGGGGAGGGACTGAGGGAGAGGAGGGGGAAAGAATCTCAAGCAGACTCCACATTGAGCACAGAGCCCAATGAGGGGTTCAAACTCATGACTCTGAGATCATGACCTGAGCTGAAACCAAGAGTCAGACACTTAACTGAGTCACCCAATCTTCCCAAGACTCTTGAATTTATCCAGCAGTGGGACTTTGTGAAAATCTTTTAACTTTTTTTAGATCTCAACCTCCCCATCTCAGAAATCAGATAATAATTCTTTTTTTTTTAAAGTCTTTTAAAAAATTTTTTTTATTTATTTATGATAGTCACACACACACACAGAGAGAGAGAGAGGCAGAGACATAGGCAGAGGGAGAAGCAGGCTCCATGCACCGGGAGCCCAACGTGGGATTCGATCCCGGGTCTCCAGGATCGCGCCCTGGGCCAAAGGCAGGCGCTAAACCGCTGCACCACCCAGGGATCCCTCAGATAATAATTCTACTGCCTTGGGGCATCTGGGTGGCTCAGTGGTTGAGCATCTGCCTTTGGCTCAGGTCCTGATCCCGGGGTCCTGGGATCCAGTCCCACATCAGGCTCCCTGCAGGGAGCCTGCTTCTCCCTCTGCTTATGTTTCTGCCTTTCTCTGTATGTCTTTCATGAATAAATAAATAAAATCTTAAAAAAAAATTCTACTGCCTCTCAGAGCTGCTATGCATATAAGTTAATGTGTGAAAAGGGCTTAGGACTACTTGACAGTGTTAGTCCTCAGCCGCAGTTATTGATTTCGGTGGTTAGCATTTAATCTTCCCTACAGTTCAGTGGTATTATCATTATTCTCTCTTTCCCCATATAGAAACTAAGGCTGAAGTAATGAAGCTGTGTATGATGCAGGGAGGGTAGTAAATCTCTGTCTGACTCTGGAGGCTGGACCCTGAGCCATTACTGGGTCGAATAGTATCCTCTCCAAATTCATGGAACCTCAGTGGAAACAACCAAAATTTCCAAGATGGGTGAAGAAAATGTGGTGCACACAGACAATGTACATTTCAACCTTAAAGAAGACAATTCTGTAATAGGACACAACATGGGTGGACCTTGAGGACATTCTCCTAAATTAAAAAAGTCGGCCACAAAAGGCAGATACTGTGTGATTTTTCTTATAAGAAGTCCCTAAAATAGGGACACCTGGGTGGCTCAGTGGTTGAGCATCTGCCTTCAGCTCAGGTCGTGATCCTGGGGTCCTGGAATCCAGTTCCGCATTGGGATCCCTGCAGGGAGCCTGCTTCTCCCTCTGCCTATGTCTCTGCCTCTCTCTGTGTCTCTCATGAGTAAATAGGCAAAATCTTAAACAAAACAAAACAAAACCAGAGATACAGAGATATACATAGGGAGAAGTCCATGTAAAGATGAAGACAGGTATTGGAGTGTATCAACAAGCTGAAAGATGCCAAGGATTGTCACAACCACCAGAACCAGGAGGGATTCTTTCTTTGGACCTTCAGAGGGAGTGAAGCCCTGGGAACTAGCTCAGGTTTGTATTTAGTCTTCAGAACTGTGGGAAATTAAGTGCCTGTTATCCTGAGCGACTCTGCTTGTGGTTACACTTGCCCTGCAAAACTAGCTCAGCCACAGCGAGCCCTGCCTGAGGGCTGCTGGGGGACAGTCCTGCCCCCCTAAATGGAGCTGTTTTTGAGGAAGCGGGTGTGGGATTCTCTGTGGAGTCTTTCCTGTACCTAACTGGCAAGGTTATTTTTAACTTTAGCTTGTGAAGTTTATAATGAGGGCTTTTCTCACTTTTCAGTAGGAGTCAGACTTTACACCCCAACATGCAGGCTTTTAAAATGGCAGAGTTGTAGAAAGGGCTTGTGACAATGCCTAGCGGGTGAATCTTTGTCTTCAATGGCTACGGACTCCTAGCCAAATCCATTTTCATCATCATCGTTATCATCAGCAACAGAAACCCAAACAAATATTGTGCCAAGCACACTAAGTGCATGATCACATTTAATCCTCATTCTGCATGCGGAGGTAGCTGCTATTATTTCCACTTTACAAATAAGAACACTGCTGCTCAGAGTACAAGCAGAGCATCACATCAAGATGAGGTGCTGCTGGCTCACGGCACTCAACTCATTCCCTTAAATGTCATCCCTGATGGACGGGGGCTTCAAGAGAAGTTTCTGTAAAAGAGAAATGGCTACGAACAGTCAAACCTCATTTGTATCTAACACTCTCCATCCCATCAGATGAGGATGAAAATCACTCCAACCACCTTGAGTCCTGCATACTTTGAATGGCTGGAACAAGGTAAAATCAAATTGCTGCTTTCAGCTTTGAGAAGCTGCAAAAGAAAAGAACCACATAAGAATCAGAGGTTAGTTTGGAATCAAAGGCTACTAGTACTCTGTATATTTCACTGAGGAAATAAATCATTGAAGTGACGTCAGAGGGCATTTCTGGAGCTCAATGTAGGCAAAAGTTTTCATAGGTGGAGAGTTAACAAACCACAAGACTTTCCATCTAGGGGGAAAATGAAATGTAGCAAGTATCTGACTTTATGTGTATTTTCACACCGATTCTTCTGCAACCCACAAGGTAGGCATCAAGTAGCCCTATTTTACAGATGATAAGAGTGGAGCTTAGAGATGCTGTGTGACCTGCCTGAGATCACAAAATGCTCATCTCTCTCACTCTGAGTGATATTTATCACTCAGATTAATGTTCCAGAATACTCCAGAAGCTATTTTAAGGATTTGACATAGATTATCTCATTTTCCCTTCACAAGCAACCCTAAGAGGTAGGTTCTGTTATCCCCATTTTATAATGGAGAGCCTTGGATTATTTAAATCACCGTCCCAGGTCACCAAGTGACAGAGGCAGGGTTTGAACCCCAGTGGTGGTTTTCTTATTCTGTGACCTTTTCTCTCAAATGTGCAGCATGCGGTGGAGGCAGTAGCAGCAGCCACGATAGCAGTAATGGTAACAAAAAATAATGTGTCCCTAGGTTAGGAAATTTGGACTGTTTGCAAAGGACTTGAGAGGATGGGGAAGAGGGCAGTGGGGCAGATGCGAGAGGCAGAAGACTTAGCATTCTCTGGTTGGGGAGAATGGAGTAAAGAGCAGAGCTGGGAGGGAGAGATTCTGGGAGAAGGCAAGGCTATGTGTTCTCTGGCACAGCTCAGCAGTGGTGGGTAAGAAATCAAATAGGGGCAGAAGTAGCACTGAAGGAAGCTGGAGCCCAAGGTTTGGACTCACCCAGGAACTAGAGGAACATCTCTGAGAGAAGTCCACAGTTAGAGAGGCCTTGGCATTGGAGCTGGGGACTTGAAGGCAATGTCACCAGGTTCTTATGGTGCAGGGAAGCATCGGCTACTTCCTGAATTGCCAATGTCATTCTGATCCAAATGAATTAATACATCTAACACTTTTCATATAGTTTCTCATTAACCTTGTTTTCTCTTTGATAAAATTATTTTCTTGATCATGTTCTGCTTTCTTTCAGCCAAGGACTCAGGGATAGGGAAGTGGCGAAGGAAATGAACATGTTTTCAATGACTGCCGTGTGCCACCACTGTATGTGCATCTGCCATTCAGTCCTAGAGCAACCAACACTACAGAGGAAGAATCATTATCCCAATCTGGCAGATGAAGGATAAGCCTGGAAGAGGTTAATGACTTGCCTATGATCATTCAGCAAAATGACTCACCCCAGCGATAAAATAACTTGCCTACGAAGTTAAATGACTTGTGCTAGAGGTTGACCAGGAAATTACATGACTTCCCAAGATCATTTAGATTTTGCTGGCTCCAAAGTCAGGCTTGAAAGTCTTATGCTGTCTGCCGTCCCAGAGCCTTTTTATGTCCTTTGAGCACCCAACACAGAGATAAACTCTCACCAGGCACTCAATAAAAGTTTCTCTTGATTGTGGAGCTGAGATGACTAAGTCCAGCACCAGGATGGGCCTCTGACATTATTTTTTCCAGCTGTGTATCCAGGAGGAGACCTGGATATCCTGGAAATGAAAGCCAAATAAACACCAGCTTAATTCAGGTTATAATTTAACATCTAATAATGCAAATTCTATGTGATATCCTCCTTTAGATGGAGGCCCTCAAAGTCCCACTCAACAGATGTGCTCATTTTCTTCTTAGATGCCTTCCTGTCAGGTGTTTCGGTAGGTATTGGAGGGACCTCTAATGAAAAGGTCAGTCCTTGATCAGGTGTCTGTAGAGTATGGAAACACTGCTGTACTGTCCCTCTTGCTTCTCTTGTGATCCGGTAGGGAGGTCTGGGCTTCAGTTTGTTTTCAGGAAAGTGAAGATGTTGAATCTTTCATGAATTCTTAATGAATGTACTTAAGGGAGCCTTTAAAGTTCCAACCAGAGGGAAGGACAAATCTTGGAGATGGACATCTCTTTGGAGTCGGACATCTCTTTGGAGTCCTGGCTTTGTCTGTCCTTGCTGGATCCTTGAATATATTCTTAAACTCTGAAACCTCTGTTTTCCTTAATTATTCTTTTTTTCTTTAAAAGTGCTAATAACCACCGTCCAGGCTCCCAGGTGAAGGTGCTCCCTGGGGGTTGGTTGTGCAATGGGGGAAACTGGCAACCGTTTCTAGCCTGGATCCTGGAGTGGCCTCAGTGGTCTCCTCACTCACCTTCATGCCTCTCCACCACCCTTTCTCCATGCAACAGCCCCCTGGAAACCCACACGAAAACATGGATCAGGGGCACCTGGGTGGCTCAGTCGGCTAAAAGCATCTGCCTTCAGCTCAGTTCATGATCTCAGGGTTCTGGGATCTAGCTTTCTGCTCAGTGGGGAGTTTGATTTTCCCTCTGCCACTCATTTTTCTAATCAAAGATCACAGCATGTTCTTTCCAACTGCCTTCAACTTCTGCTACTGTGTCTGGGACCTGGTAACTGCTTCCTCCTCCTCCCTCTATTTAGAAAGAATAGTCTCTGGCTCTCAGGGGCTTCACCATCCCTGTGAGATCTCCTTAATCTGCTCATACTTTGGAAAATATCCCCTCTATAAACTCTTTTTTTACCCCCATTTGACTGTGTATCTGTTCAGGACTCTGATATAACCCCTTTGGAGAATATCCCAGTCTTGACCTACTACTCAGTAGCATTCCCACTTTGCATACACACAAAGTGGTTTTTCTGCCGATTTCTTTTGTTCTTTTGTTCTTTTTTTTTTTTTTTTAATGTTCCACAAATTGTTCACTGCTTGAGAAATCATATCCCTATGGCAGGACTGATATTTAGCTGGTGTTCATGGACTCGGCCTCCCTGGTTTTAATGCTGGCTCCCATCTTGACTGCTTGCTCAAAAGCCGTATCTGTACCAGCTATAACTATTGGAACAGTTAGTGTCCACAAAGGCCATGCCCACTGCGATATTTGAGTCACCCAGAGCAGGTGGCCTGTGTTTGTAGTTGTTATGCTCACTGTGATATTGTGCATGTGTATAAATGAAAATGCTTATGTGTTAGTCTCCTATTGCTGTAGTAGGTCATTGCCACAGACATGGTAGCTTAAGATGACATAGATTTATTATCATATAGTTCTGGAGGTCAGAAGTCAGAAAAGGAGACATACGGGGCTCAAGTCAAAGTGTGGGCAGCATTGCATTCCTTCTGGAGGCTCTAGGAGAGGATCTACTTCCTAGCCTTTCCTAGCTTCTAGATGCTGCTTGAATTCCTTGGCTCATGACCTTCCATCCTCAAAGCCAGCAACGGCTGGCTGAGTCTTGCTTTTCCTGCTGCATCCCTCTGAAACTGACCCACAGTCCTCTCTCATTTATAAGGATCTTTGTGATTCCATTTGGTCCACCCGGATAATCTAGGATAATCGCCCATTTCAAATTCATCTGATAAGCAGCCTTAATTATACCTGTAACCTTAATACCCCTTGCCATATTGCATAAAATATTCACTGGTCCTGGAGTTATGACATGGACATCATCTACCACAACACAGATATTCACACAGTTCTTATTTTAAAACTTTTAAGAGAAAAAGTGTATGTAACAGTTAATAATTGTCTTACTTCTTTGAAATCCTTACTTTTTCATTTCAAGTAGGGGTAAGCAGCTAACAACTTCTTTTAGTATAGTTGCCCGTTTTACCAAACTTAAGAGAATTATGTTGATCTCACATTGATTTTTGAAATTATATATGTGAGTATCATATTATATCATATAAATAAACTTTATTTCCAAGTAGTAAAGGAATCATTAAATTTGTTTGTAACAAGATGGGAGTAGAGAATCTGATAGTGTTGAGAAGCACTCTACTAGATATATCTCATGTTCCCATGACAGTGACTGGTGTGCAGCAGAGCTCAATAAGTTTTGGGGGAGTGGATGAACAGGTGGATCAATTAGTTGCCTTCAGCGTTAGTATGAGGAGCTTGGTGGCACTGCTGTGTGTTGTTTGAAGGATACCTCACTAAGTCGAGGCCAAAACCTCTACACCATTGGCTTTTGAGGCTCAGAACAATTTATACAACATTCTGGTCCCCAAGAATAAAACAAATTATACACCAAGAGGATTTCCTTTGCAGGTGGCCTTTTGGGGAAGGAAATGAACAGTTTCTCATTTGCTCAGTGTAAATTTCCTCAGGATTGCAGGTTGAGATTAATGAGCTCAGGAATGGAGCACTGAAAAAAAGATGAAAAAAAGAAAAAAAAAAGAAGAAAGAAAAAGAATCAAGCAGAGTTCCCGGTGTTCTTTGGGAATATATTGTTCCCAGGGACTGTTGACTTGCCTAATTCTTAAAATTCTTGCCTGTTGTTCTTTCCGTGGCTTCTTCTATTCTGCTCTGAAAAGGATTTCTCTTCCTACATTTCAAGAAGTTCCCTCCAATTGGCCCATGTTCCTCTTTGACTGTAAACAGGTCTTCCTATCCTGTGTGTCCCTGAGCTGTGTGTCGCCCAGAGATTTGCACTAGCTGCAATGAAAACGTTTGTAGCTAAATCTTTTACCTGGAAATAATCTTAGAGCCCCAATGTCTTCATTTTGTTAAAGAAGAAATAGAGAAGCCCAGAGATCTGAGGACTTCCATCAGGTTGTGTACCTGGTTAGTGGTAGTGCTTGGCAGGGAAGCCTTCACTGGGGATTCTCAATCAATGTATACAATTTTGTGCTTGAGCTGGAAGTGGAAACAAAATAAAACATATACATACCCACACATACATAATGCACATATTAATTATATAATTTCATTTAAAGTCATACATGCCATTGAAAGGCACTATCAGAATATGGAGGGAATTTGCATAAAATATACATTTTTAAGTATGAAAAGGAAACAGTGAAAATGAGAAAAATGGAAAGAAGAAAAGGAGAACTCTATGTGCAGTAATTTACATACTGACAGCAAGTTTCTTTGAATGGAATATACAAATGTATGTAAATTGGCCTGACTATTTAAGAAAAAGATATGCAAATATATGTCCACAGAAATCTGCTACCCGTCATGTTGAAGCAGAATAACAAGATGCTTGATTTTCCCTCAAATTATTTTTCTTCTTTCCGGAATGTTCCCTGAGGAAACTCTAGGACCAAATTCCTGCCCATCTAGCATTTCAGTCATCTGTGTGTCCATATTATGTGCACTCCAAGCCAAGCGTCAGATGGGATGCTGGAGTCACAAAGGTGAATAAAACAGAGAAGGCACTAGTCTTCAAGGAGCTCAGAGTCTAACAGGAGACACACATGTACAGGAACTCCCATGATGTGCCATTGGGATACATGCACTGAGTGTACAAATGCATTTGTTGGATCATACACTCACTAGGATACATATGTCATTCAATTCACCGTAATAAGATGGGACCAGTAAGTCTCACCAAGTGAGAGCTATTCTGTGATACATCTGGTGTCCCTCATGTTCTCATGTCTGGCAGTACCTTGTTTTGTGGACTCTCTCACCTTTTCCTTGAGTTCTCATCTTTTATTGCTTCCAGGTCATCTTTTCTAAGTCCTCATTTGGATTCAACACCTTCCAGGGTTTCCTGATGGTCATCAATCCTGACCAGGTCATTCAGAGGGTGGCAAGGATCTATGTAGCCCTTTCTAGATCTATCCCTCTCTGATTCTATATTGAACTTAATATAAACTGAATCACAGAGACAAAAACCTCAAGAAACAAAGGGGGCAGAAAGAGGGAACTGATTTCTCTTGAAGGAGAAGCTTTCAAAATGCAAGGGCTTTGGGAAGGCAGACAAGAAATCAAAAGCCCATAATCCCTCCTTTAGTGTGTGATCTTGGCTCAGACACAACCCCTTTAGAATAAAGCAGAAGAAATACTATATACTTTGAAATGTTGTGAGGAAGAGTGAATGAAACCAATAGCAAAAAATGTATCTTTCCATCCCAGAAACTTCCCCTAGACTTCAGGCTCATAGAAACAATAGAGTATTTGAGATCTCTATGTGAACATCTAAGATTAATCTCAAAACATGCCTAAAATTGATCTACTGATCTTCTGATCCCCCAAAGCTCTTCCACACACATCCTTACCCACGTCAGTTGTTGACCACTCCATTCTTCTAGTTGTTCAGGCCAGACTCTTGGAGTTACCTTTGACTCCTTTCTTTCACATGTCACATATTACTCATGAGAAAACCTTATGTCCACCTTTGATATACAGCCAGAGTCCCACCATTCTTTCAAACTCCACTGCTACCACCATGGCCCAAGCCACCATAGTCTCTGATTTCAGGGATTTCCATAATCTCTGTGCAAGTCTCCCCTTTCTGCCTGTGTGTCCCTATAGAGCAGAGTAGACAATGTGATCCTTGAAAATCTTCAGTCAGATCATATCACTTCTCAAAATTCTGCAATGATGCTCCATTTTTGCTCAGAGCAAAAGCCAAAGCCTTTGCAATGACTGGCAAAGGTTTGCATGAAAAGACCCCACATTTCCTCTGACCTTCCCCCACTCCACACTTCCTCCCTCACCCCTTTCAGCCCCTGCCTCCCTGATGCCACTGCTTTCTCTGATTTAGCCTCACTGGCCAACCCACTGTTGATTGAATATCCCAGACATGTGGCTGCTATGGGGCCTTTGCACTGTTCCCTCTGCCTGACACCCTCTTTTCCATGCAGTCTCTTGGCTCATTTTTTTTTTTTTTTACCTTTTTAAGTCTTTGCTCAGATGTCACCTTGTCAGTGAAGCCTAATGTCACCACCAAATTCGATACCACAGTTCCCTCCCTGGTACTTTCTCTCCTCTCCATCTGCTTTATTTGTTCTTTTTAGTTAAGAATCACCTGCCTCTTGCTAACAAGCTGGAAGATGTATTGATCTATTGTGTTTATTGTTAATTGTCTATTTCCCCACTGCATAATTGAAGCTCCTTTTAGGGCAGAGATCTTGGTCTGTTTTGTACAACATGCCTAAGTCTGTGTCTAGAAACATATTTGTCTAGAAACCAGGAACTCCATACGTATTTGTCAAATGAGAGCAACACCTGCGGTAAAGCAAGCACGTAATTGTAATATGTTTTCTCTTCCTTGCCTTGCCATCAGCTGAAAAGCCGCACCCAGTTAGCAGGTAAATAAGGACTAGGGATATGAAGTACACCCAAGGACTACGGTCCACACTGCTCAGTGGTGTACAGGAAGTCATTAAGAGACAGGGGCTAAAAGGTCATCACAAGAATTTTTTCTCTTTTTGTTGTATCTGTATGAGTTATCTGTATGTTAACTAAACTCACTGTGATCATCCTTTCATAACACAGGTGAGTTAAAAACTGTCATGATGCACAGCTTAAACTTCTAGAGTGATGTGTGTCAATTACTTCTCAATAACATTGAAGGGAAATGAAAAGCTCCAGACTGTGAAGGTCAAAAAAAGAAATGGCCACCAGCCATCTTTCCTCCCTGCCCCTGCTGTGACATGGTCCCCATTCAGTGTGGATTATCAAGGATCCAGAGGAGACACTCTCCACCAGGGAGGCAGTGCTTCCTCCTGGCGCAGGTTCGTCTCTCTTTGGGACAAGTGCCATGTTTCCTCCTCCTCCTCATGCAGGTGCCACGTCCCACTGCACGTCGTGAACGGAGGTACTGTGCTCCTCACCAGGAAGCACTGAGCCTCTGCTCTGTTTCCTCTTCTCAGCCACAGACCCTGTCACTTAGCCTGAGTTTCACGGCTTTTCTTTGTTGAATAGATTTTTCTTTGCCTACGTGTGAGAAAGTTTCTTCCTTCCTGGTCACACCTGTTGTGGCTTCTCAGCTGATTCTGGGCTGTCTCAACCGTGACTTAGTCCCCTAAGCCCAGGGCTTGGGAAGAATAGGACAGAGGATGGATTATTAATAAGAGCACGTTGCCCAAATAGCACGTCATCTCAGTTTCCAGAGCACTTTCCTACCCGTTGACTTCTCATTCTCACAAAGGGTTGGTCCTGCTTATGATGGTTCCAAGGCAGTGGCATTTAGAATAAGATGACTCTGCATTTACTCAGGCTTGTCCACTTACCAGCTGGGTGATCTTGGAAGTCTTGCATGGCCTCTCTCAGCCTTATTTGGATCAGGACTAATGACTGTGTGATCCTAAAGTCTACCATCCAGACCTAGATACTTTTGAGCTTAAAAGTGAGTACTTTTTCAATCTCAGCTATTGTAAATAATGCTGGAATAAACATCAGGTGCTTATACGTGGAATCTAAAAAACCAAATGAATAAACAAACCAAAAGCAGAATCAGACCTGTAAATACAGAGAACAAGCTGATGTTTGCCAGAGGTGTGGGGGTGGGGAGATGGGTCAAATGCGTGAAGGAGAGTGGAAGATAAAGGTTGCTAGTTTTGGAATGAATAAGGCAAGGGAATAAAAGTCACAGCATAAGGAATATAGTCAATGATACCGTAATGGTGTTTGTATGGTGGCAGATGGTAGCTATACTTGTGGTGAGAATGGGATAATGTATAAACTTGTCTAATCACTATGTTGTACACCTGAAACTAATGTGACACTGTGTCTCAGCTGCATTCAAATAAAATTTTTTTTTCCGGGATCGAGTTCCATGTCGGGCTCCCTGCATGGAGCCTGCTTCTCTCTCTGCCTGTGTCTCTGTCTCTCTGTCTCTCTCTCTGTCTCATGAATAAATAAATAAAATCTTAAAAATTTTTTTTCAAGTACTTAGAAAAAATATTTCATTTATTTACAGTGAGCTGGGGGAGGGGCAGAGGGAAAGAAAGAGAAAGAGAGACGGAGAGAAATAGAGAGAGAATATCCAGCAGATTCTGTGCTGAGTGTGGAGCCCACTCAGGGCTTGATCTTACCACTCTGAGACATAACCTGAGCTGAAATCAAGAGTCGGACGCTCAACCGACTAAGCCACCCAGGCACCCATGGTGTACTTTTAATAATTGTATGAAGATATGAGCTTTCCTGGCTCTGTTCCAGGGCTATCAGGTATATGATCACCTTTGCTAATGATGATACTTCTCACTTATAATACTAATACAAAACAACCAATGATAATAATAATAATAGTATTTATATCTCGTATTAATAAGTATTGATATCTAATAATACTAAAGATAATACTTATAAGTGATTGTGAAGAGTAAACATACATGTTAAAAGCACTTACATATTGTAAAATGATATGTAAGTGTCCAGTGTTTAAAATCTGAGGAGAGAGACCAGGTGGATCATTCCTGAACAAGTAGCAGCTAAGGTATAGAGGGGTTAGTGAGATTCTTCACAGCTATCCAGATGGTAAATGACAAGGAGGGTTTCTTTTTTTTTTAATTAATTTTTATTGGTGTTCAATTTACCAACATACAGAAAAACACCCAGTGCTCATCTGTCAAGTGTCCACCTCAGTGCCCGTCACCCATTCCCCTCCAACACCCGCCCTCCTCCCCTTCCACCACCCCTAGTTCGTTTCCCCGAGTTAGGAGTCTTTATGTTCTGTCTCCCTTCCTGATATTTCCCAACATTTCTTCTCCCTTCCTTTATATTCCCTTTCACTATTATTTATATTCCCCAAATGAATGAGAACATACACTGTTTGTCCTTCTCCGATTGACTTATTTCACTCAGCATAATACCCTCCAGTTCCATCCACGTTGAAGCAAATGGTGGGTATTTGTCGTTTCTAATTGCTGAGTAATATTCCATTGTATACATAAACCACATCTTCTTTATCCATTCATCTTTCGATGGACACCGAGGCACAAGGAGGGTTTCTAACTTTCAGTCTAAAATGAACGGCTAACAGAAACATGAAGAAATGATCAATATCACTTGGCATCACGGAAATACAAATCAAAACAACAATGCAATACCACCTCATGCATCAGAATGGCTAACAGATGTTGTCAAGGACGTGGATAAAGGGGAGCCCTCTTGCACTCTTGGTGGGAATGAAAACTGGTACCTTCACTCTGGAAAACAGTATGGAGTTTTCTCAAAAAGTTAAAAATAGAGTTACCCTAGGACTCCGCAATTGCACTATTAAGTATTTATCCAAAGCATACAAACATAGTGATTTGATGGGGGCACCTGCACCCCCATCTTTATAGCAGCAATGTCCACAATAACCAAACAATGGAAAGAGCCCAGCTGTCCATCAATGAATAAATGGATAAAGAAGATGTAGTCTATATACACAATGGAATATTAGTCATCAAAAAACAAATGTTGAACGAATCAACATCCACAGGTGTGGTCTATTTGACATGAAGAGGAATATGGGATTTTTGTAGAAAACAACCAAATAGTTATAAACTTTTGGCCAAGAGAACCAAACACCTGGGAAAGGCATGAGCAGATGGTAGCAGACAACACCAGCTTAGAGGTGTTCCCTGAGTGCTGCAGGGCTGACCTTTGATGGATGGTCTCATGCACTGCTGATCCTCCCCAGCAGGAGATACTGGTTATTCATCCTTTTGCTTTGGGTTCACCTGAGCCTTCTGAAAGGTATGACACAGCTCTCTCTGAACCACACATCTAATGGCTGTGATTGCCAGGATTCTAATCCATATGCATTCCACCAAGACATCTTGTCTTTTACTGTTCATTTCTCCTTTTGTGAAATTTCAATTAAAGTAATCTCTAGGAAATTTTATACACCAGACACAAATAGCTGTTTGCAGATTGGAGACTTGTGTAAAGTAAGACTAGACCAGAACTTCCTAAAGTTCACTGAACACTAATCCAGCAAGATGTTCCATGACAAATGGTCCCATGGATAACAGCAGATGTGATATCCTATTTCTCCCCAGTAAACTCCCAATGCATCTTAGAGACCCTACAAGACCTTCCATAAGAAACATGTCTAACTTTGTGAGACATGGCATTCTCTACATTTAAAATTTTTTTCCCTAAACACCCTTTCTCACCTACTAACATCTCGTAATTCCAGTGTTTAATAAAATACACATTGGGAGATGCTGGGCTGGGAACATTTCCACTATTCTTTTCAACTCTGAAATTCTGATCTTTTTCAAGAGACCAGCTAGTGGCCTATTTGGAGAAGCCTGAGTAAATGTTGTTGGTTCCCAACCCACATTTGGGGGATATTTATTTATTTATTTGCATCTGTGCTTAGGGGTCCAGCACAGATAATTCAGAAAAAGTGAACCATTCTCATCAAGCAAAGTGTCTCTGAGAAGCCAAGTCCTGTGTCTACTCACCCTGAAGAAAGTGGCTATAAAGAGGAATTCCATCTTTTGGAGGCCATGAGATGCAGGAACGTTCCGATTTACAATGTTTTCAGTGGCTGGTTCAAGGCTGGGGAAAAGGTTGAGTTTGTGGTCTTGCCTGTAAGCTCTGACATCCTCAGACAGCAAGAATTGGCACATTTTAGGAAACAGACTTTAAATAACTCAGAACTGGCAATCTGTGTTCCAGAGGATGTGTCTTCTCTTTATTTTTCACATTGTTAGGTCGTCCTGATCAGGCTGATTGTTGTTTTTTTAATGACCCCTCTTGGCTTTTCCAGGCAGTGGGGGGTTTCATTGGTGGCACAGGCTAGGTCTGAGCAGGAAAAAAGCAAGTCCAGCTATGGATCTTCCATGAGGCACTACTTACAAGAATCCCTGCCAGGCTGCTGGAGCAGTCTCTCGTCTTCCCCAAAAGTGGGCCTTGTTTGAGATGACTAGCTGACATTGGATTCAAAACTATTTTTTGGCAAGAAGAGGAGACATAAAGGATCTGGTTCCAACGTGGGCCCCAAATTAGGCTTTGAGTGGAGCTCCAACCTCTGGAGGTTCCAATAAGACCTTGTTTTCATGGAACTTCTAGCCTCATGGCAAGGAGACAGCGTACGAGGAAACAAATGGACGAATACAAGAATTTCAGATGCTCATAAATAATGTGAAGAAACAAAATATAAAGAAGTAAGAAAAAATAAGTAGGAGTGTGAGTGGGTTGGCTAATGGGTGATCAGGGAAGGCCTCCTGAAGAGGTGGCATTTGAACTAAAAGCTGAATGCCAAAGAGGGGCTCCCATGGAAAGATCCAGGGGCAGCCCTCCATGCAGAGGGAGCAGTAACACCTGCCCTAACTTGGAGACAAGTGTGTCTGGTTTGAGAACAAAAAGATGTCCAGTGTGGCTGTAATTTATGGAATGAATGAGTGGTAGGACTTTTCTTCCTTCTGTACAATCTGAAGCCACTGAAAATTTTAAACAAGGTTGTCATGCAATGTTCTTTATGCTTAGAAGGCTGGTTCTGGCTGTTAGGAGATAGGAATCAGGGGGAGGGTGGGGGAGAAGAGCAGAAGCAGTGGGACAAGGTTAATAAAGTGGCCCAGGCTGGAGAAGAGATGTCCTAGATTGTGGCTGTGTAGGTGTTATAATCCCAAATAGTGTCACACAAGTAGGCAATAATGCTAGCTAGCTGTCATTATAGTTATTATCCGATGTCTCACAGCTCCATGTCCCACAGAGTTCCAAGTTGCTTTCCCAGCTCTTGGGTTAAAAGGGATAAGGTGTTTTCCAATTCCTCCCTCCCCCTGTCCCTCCCTCCCTCCTTCCTTCCTTTTTCTCTTTTTCTTTTTCTCTTTCTTTTCTTTTTTTCTTTTCTTTTCTTTTCTTCTTTTTTCTTTTCTTTTCTTTCTTTCTTTCATTCAATTAGGCAACATATAGTACATCCTTAGTTTCAGATGTAGAGTTCAATAATTCATCAGTTGCATATAACACCCAGTGCTCATCATATCACATGCCATCTTTAATACCCATCACCTAATTACCCCATCTGGCATCCACCTTCCTTCCAGCGACCCTCAGTTTGTTTCTTAGAGTTAAGAGTCTCTCATGGTTTCTCTCCCTCTCTGATCACGTTCCTTTCAGTTTTCCCTCTTATCTCCTATGATCTTCTGTGCTGTTTCTTATATTCCAAATATGAGTGAAACCGTAAGATAATTGTCTTTTTTTCTGATTGACTTATTTCACTCAGCGTAATAGCCTCCAATTCCATCCATGTCAATGTAAATGGTAGGTATTCATTCTTTTTGATGGCTGAGTAATATCCCATTGTATATATTTACCAATCTTTATCCATTCATCTGTCTAGGGACATCTCAGCTCTTTCCATATTTGGGCTATTGTGGACATTGCTGCTATAAACATTGGGGTGCAGATGCCCCTTCAGATCACTATGTTTGTATCCTTTGGGTAAATACCTAGTGGTGCAACTGCTGGATCATGGGGTAGCTCTAGTTTTAACTTTTTAAGAAATCTCTATACTGTTTTCCAGAGTAGCTATACCAGTTTGCATTCTCAACAAGAATGTAAGAGGGTTCCTCTTTCTCCACATCCTAGTCAACACCTGTCATCTCCTGAGTTGTTCATTTTAGCCATTCTGACTGGTGCGAGGTGGAGGTATTGCCCAGTTTCTGGAAGGTGCATCTTTCCTAGGCCTATGGGGCTGGCAGTGTCCAGCCAAAAGGATTAGGGGTGCTATGGGTCAGAGAAAGCCTGGAAACCCTAGTGTCTACCTGACCATCATCATACACACAGGCCTAATCTAGGAGATGAGCAGGACTCTGAAGAACACACAGGAACTAAGGGACCCATGTGGGACATGTTCTCTCCCAGGCTATTACTGTCCCTGCAAGGATGTGTATAATTGTCTATAAATAAACACCTTCCAGAGCTGCTGCCATACGATAAATCACTTTAATCTCCACTAAATCTTGCATCCTTTTGCATTTTAAATGAAAGCTTGTATTTTTAAAACACTTTTTTTATGTAGCTCAAAATTAGCTGTGTTTCCCCTTGATTTTTCTGCAACTGACTGAGTCCAAGGCTCCCCTTGGTAGTAGATGTCCTTCTCCCACCAATTCCTTCACTGAGCATCCATAATGACCATGGACCTTCACCCTTGTGCCCTTTTTCATCTCCCTCTCATACTTTATCTTCCCATAGAGAAAGAGGAGTTAAAAAGAGAATCTTCTTACCAACAGGACATGGGTCATTGCTCATTTCTTCCAAGAACATTTTAGCCTTATTGCCACCCTAAAATATGTCTGTATGGCACAAGGATTATTTTTAGGCTGATTACTTTTAGGAAGCAGCAGACACACGAAAAAACTCTGAATTCTGAGTACAAGTCATCTCTTTAGATGAGACACATTTACTTTTGTAAGAGAAACCTCTTTCATCAGGGTGTCTCCGTCTCTGTACCAGAAAGAGAAGGATGAGGAAATCTCTAGAAACTCTTAGCTATTGGGATGACAATGACCCAAATCTGCATAACTAACTTTTCCCACTTACTGTGCTTTCCCTGATAGCCTCCTATAATTGGCTACCCCCAACCCCCTACCCCCATGTCTTCTTGTATCTTGAGCTGAAGACAATATTTAAGGTGAGCAAGAATTCCTATCTCCTCAAAGGCCCTTCTAGCTGGACTAAGAATCAAATTGACATGAGACATATTAACAGGAAAAAATCAAATATAATAGACATACATATGGGGATGCCACACAGACATGGAAGTTCCAAAGGCAGTCAGGCAATATGAGGTATAAATGTCATTCTGAACTATGGAGAAAGGGGCAAGGGTCTAGAAGACACCACACTTCAGAGGAAAGTGTGTGTGATATCTAAATGTAGTGTCTCTCCTGATTGGTTGGGGACCCTGCCAATTTGGGACAATGATTGGATGGGGGCTGGTCAGTGAAAGGATTCACCTGAAGCAGGACAAGGGAGATAGAAGTTGATTGAATATGCTATGGGTGAGCCAGACAGTAGAGGAGGAGCTGCCTGCAACCAAGCAGTGGGTGGGGGCTGTTTTTAAAGGGAGAAGATGAGGGGGTATGGAGACATATGGAATCTTCCCTTTCTTGGTAACTGTGTCTGGTTGCAAATAACGCATTGGTTAGGTAGGGCCTATGGATATTTTGAGGTGGATCACCTATGGGCCTGTCTGTATTCAGCCAGGTGGTCACCGCAGGCCCTTTTGCCTTGATCAAGTCTCCATGCCTCAAGCCTATTGTCTAAAAGTGGCCTCTACAGAAAGGAATGCACTCCACAGAGCAGTAAGAAGACCAGATGTTTGGTAATGAGATGTTAGCCCTACCATACAGATGGGTCACTCAGATAAAATTTGTCTCTGTTAATAACCCTTATTGCTGGGCAAGACCCTCAATTTAGATTCTTCTGTGTTATTAAGGGAGGAACAAAAGTCTCTTGAGCCTGCAGGGTCTCAAGTGCCTTCAGCTCAAAATAATCCACATGCCAACATGGCACATTCTAGGGGTTGGAGACAGGCTATCCTGATCTCCTTTATCTTAAAACATCGATTTTTTCTTCAGTTTTTTTAAAATGAAATTTTAGCAACAAAGGACCAATCAACTAATCAACTACCAGAGGAGATTCCCTGCAGAGATTTTGGATGTGTTTCACATATGTTCGATTATGTGAATATTTCTATTGGAATATCACAATTTGATTTCTTGCAGCCTCCATTATGTCTGTTTTCTCTACAGCATCCCTACAACTCGGTCTAAGGAGCAGTAACCAGATATTTTACTAGTTCATCCACACAGGATTTGAGAGAATCTATGTATTGTGCTGTTGCTACGTTTATGTAAGATAGATAAACCATGAGGTGCAGCAGACAGAAGGAAAGATTGGAAGACAGGAGACACAACCATCAGCTCTGGCTCTGTCTCTGCCTCAACACGCAGCATGGCCTCTGGCAAGTAATATTAACTCTCTGATTTCATCCTTTCTTATTTGAGACCGACTGAAGCTTGATGTCTAAATCTCCATCTGATGCTGAGGTTGTAGCACTCTGGGCTTGAACAGCTGACCTATTTGAGGGCTGGTAATAAGGTGCCTCAACTTCTCTGATCCATCAAAATGTGTGTCTGTGGAATTCTGGCTTTCATTTTGTGAGAAAACTCACAGCATTATGGATGACCTCAGAGAAAGGGATCCAAACTAGACTGCTGGGCATTCTTCAGAAAGGGGAATGGATGGGACAGGAGTTAGTAGGTCTCTACCTTCTTTGAGGGAACCTGACATTTTCACAGCCACTCAGCAGGGGCAGAAGTGACTGAGAGGGTGCAGATGCTGGTGTTCCAGGGGTATTCTGAAAGAGGAGCTGACGTGGCTGAGTATTGGTTCTAGAATCCTGAGTTCTCTCCCTGCAGTGTGAGTTGACCATCGGGGATGCTCTGTGAGCCTCCCTGATCCAGGGCATGGGGAGATGGGCCACAGTGATCAATACATAAGACAGCCCTTTGACTTGATGATGGGGGATATCTGGTGACCTGGCTATTGCCAGCCAACCCCTCATGTTTGCCACCACCTGTAACCTCTCCACAACTCTGTGAAGTAGCTATCTCTAGACTGTTTTTACAGATGAGAGGGTGGCTCAATGGCTTGGTACTGGCCCAGTCTTATCCATCTGGGACCGTGGTCTGAATCTGTGTCTGCCTAAACCTAAGCCTCCATTCTGTCCACTGAGCCATGCAGCTTCTAGAGTCAGTGTTTCTGGCCAGAAGTGTCTCCCCTTATAATGCTTCTACACCTTTCCCCTAGAAATGGTTTTCTTTCTTTATCAGCGTCCTCAGGATCCTTCTGGAAGTTCTCGATGAGCACTGTTTGTGTCTTTATTAAGAGCATAAAGATCTACAGGAATTGCAGCAGAATGTGGAGAGGATCCATGGATTGAGAATCAGGAGCAGGCACATGTGGATCAATGATTTTGAAGGACAGTGCAGTACCTGATTCCAGAATGTTTTGTTGCGCTTTGCTGAACTGGAACTGAAGAAGCAGAAGGAAGCTTAATGTAAGCAAGGTATCTGTGCAGTTGGGGAAAGCTTATGGGTCAGCTTCCATATGGCTAAGAAATTTACTGATGTTAGGAATAAGCCTAGAATTTATGCAGTACCCCTACTTTTATTTTTTATGGAGAGGGAAGTGGAGCCTTGGCTTGTGTTGAGCCATGCTGTGGTCTGAATTTGCACATACAGAAAGTGCAAACTTCACTTCAGATTTCAAATACTTAGTAAGAAAACAAATGTAAAATTTCTCATTAATAATTATTAACTTAACCAAAAAAATAATTATTAACTGATTGTTAAATAGTTGTCCTGCAGATGTATTGGGTTAAATGACATATATTTAAAATTAATTTCACCTGTTTCTTTCTACTCTTTAAATCTGACCACTAGAAAATTTTAAATTACATATATGACTTGAATTATATTTCAGACTGGGCTGGCTCAGAAGAAGAAAGGGACTTGCTTGGAGATACAGAACCAACTCAAGTTGGGACCAGAAACCAGGAATCCTGACTTAGGCTCTCTCCCTAGTCTCTCTTCTCCTCTTTCCCTCCTCTTTCTCTTGGTCCTCCTCACACACTTGATCCAGGACCAGTTCTTACCATAGGTCCATGCAGGGCTTCTCCTGATTCCCCATTCATGTGTTGTTCCCCATAGCCCTCCACCATGCCACCCCAGCCCTCGACATTGTTCCTAGCTGCCCATTTTATAAGATGGAGTGACCCTATCTCTGGAAGAAATGGTGAAATCTGCTCTCTGTGGCTCAGAGCATGTTCAATATATACAGCAATTTAATTCTTTGGTGTTCTTTCAAAGCTACATTTAAAAAAATATTTGTTCAATATTTATTTAGAGAGATTAAAAATAAACCACTATTTTATTATTAAAATTATTTACTGCTTGCCTTTTGCTCCATTAAGAGCTTTATGACATGCAAATGAACATGAAAGAAAATTGTCTTATTTGAAATGATATTTTATTCTAGTTTTCGTTAAGATCATAATTAAACTTTTAACTGATTTAGCATTACAAGAAAGATAAAGCATAGCAAACAAATGTTCTGAAAGTTAACTGGGAAGTGAGTTTGTATTATAAAGCCCTTTCAAAAATAGTGAGAAGTCTATGGGAGAGAGCTGAGGGTGGCTGGAGGGGAGGGGGCTTGGGGGATGAGATAACTGGGTGATGGGCATCAAGGAGGGGACGTGACATGATGAACATTGATTGTTGTCTGCAACTGTTGAATTGCTGCACTCCACAACTGAAACTGGTGAGGTGCTATATGTTGCTAATTGAATTTAAATGAAAAAAAAAAAAAAACAGTGAGAAATCTAAAATGTGGTACTTTAAAAGGTATTATAATGATTTTACTATTCCTAATGTATAGCATCAGAAGTTTGAGATATAAGTCACTTATCATAAAATTCACTCATTTTGAAGTATTCGGTAGTGCTTAATCTAATCACAGAATTGTGCAACCATAACCACAGTCAATTTTATAACATTTTCATTAGCTCAGAAAGAGACTCGGTATCCTATAGCTGTCACTTCCCTACTCCCTATGCCTGGGCCCCCGAGCCCCAAGCAATTTCCTGACTACAGATTTCTCCATTTTGGACTTCCATATGAATAGATTCATCTAGCATGCAGCACTACCCAGTTTCTATCTTACTCAAGATACTGGTCACTCACCTCTCTACTGACAGAAGCTGCAGGCACATAGACTCCATCACAGCAGTAATGCCCCATATGATAATTGTCTTTCTCTGATTGGTGGGGGGATAGGATCCCTGGGTGATGGGCACTAAGGAGAGCACATGTTGAGTTCAGCACTGGGTGTTATACTATATGTTGGCAAATTGAATTTAAATTTAAAAAAATAAAAAAATAAAGAGTGAATTTATGACAAAAAATAAAACTAAAACTGCAAGAAGCACAACAGCAATGCCCCATGTATCAAGTGCTTTCAGCAGAGCAGGGAAAACTGTTAGCTCCAAGTCACTGTCATGTGGCTAGTGAGGCACTGAGGTTGCTACCCCTAGCTGCACAATGTAATTTTAGTGCCATGCTGCAAAAACTTCTAAACAGAGATAAAACAGAAAATATCAGTAGGAAGTCTTTTTTTCATTTTTACTCTAGAACACTTTTATTGGCGAGAGTGGAACAAATGTAATTTTCTCCAATTCTATAGGTTCTCGGTGAAAATTTGAGCTAACTGGCATCTGCCCTGATTTATTTCAGTTCCGTGTTTGTGCCCTTGGAGATTAATGTTCCAATGACAATCTTCTTAGTCCAGCTCAGTTTGTGCTTACCTTTCTCTATCAGTGTGGCTATCCTCCTGTTGAACTTTATATTCTTGCAATACCCAATTTCTTACTATTTCCCAGAATACTTTGTTCTTTCATGCTACAGGGCAATGGGAGTCATTAAGAAGCTTTAATCAATAAAGTGACACAGTCAGATTTGCACTTTTGAAAGATGGCTCTAGCCACCTATGGAGGGTCATTTGGAAGGACATAAAACCAGCTCCACACAGGGAGATAAATTCAATGGACCACTGTGTTACTCCATGAGACAAGGAGCTTGGTGGCCTGAGCCAAGCTAGTAGCAGTAGAATGGAGAGTTGACATTTTTAAGAGTAGACATGGATAGCTTCTGCCAGAGAAAAGGGGGTTGGAAATGGGCAAAATAGATAAAGGGGATTAAGAGGTACAAACTTTCAGTTATAAAATAAATAAGTCATGGAGATGGAAAGCACAGCATAAGGAATATAGTCGATAATATTGTAATGGCGTTGTATGGTGACTACATGTGTTGTGGTGAGCCTTGAAAATGTATGGAGTTGTCAAATTGATATGTTGTATACCTGAAACTAACATAACATCACATGTTAATTGTGCTTCAATAATAAAAAGATTTTTTAATTGATAGTTGTTGGAGCTGAATACGTGTAAGAGACTAAAAGATTAACCTGGCTTCTGGGTCATGGTAGAGACGGCATCTTTCTTCACTAGGATAGGAGAAATGGAGGAGAAACACATTAGGGTAGGAAATAGCTCACTCATTTAGCCTGAGTTTAATGGTCCTGAGCAACATCTAAGAGGTGCTGAGTTGGCGGTTGTATATATATGTCATAACTCAGGAGAAAGGTTTTGGTCAGATCTAGAGTTGTCAATACCTAGTTTACTTATGGTTGCAACCACCCAGCATGTTTATGGTTGCAATCAGCATATTTATGGTAGCAATCATCAGGCATGATTCATACATGTGGGAGACCTATTGGGGACTGAGGTTTGAGAAATGAGCAGAATAACAGGAAATCATAAAAAAAAAAGGCTGACAAGGGTTAACCAGAAAGCTTGGAGAAGTCACTAGAAGGATGTGGTGTCAGGGAAACCAATGGAAAAAGTTATTCAAGAAGGAGGCCCATGTTCATGGAAATTAAGGCAAAGAATGAAAGTGTTCATTGGCTTTCTGGCAAGGAGGTCATTGGTGACCTTGGTTAGGGCCACAAAAGAGGAGGGTGGGCTAGATGTTAGGTTTCAGTGCACTGGGGGATTTCAGTGAGGTGAGAAAGTGGTAAGAGTACATATAATTAAGTTGGCTCTATCGGTTGGTAGTTTGAGGATGATATGGAATAAGACAAAAAGTATTTGTGATTTAGAAGAAAATGCCCATAGCATCGTATACTGGTCTCTCCACTGAATTTATCACGTTGTATTTGTGTCTATCTCTGCAGCATTTATCTTTGAACTTCCTAAGAACAGTCCTAAGAACAGAACACTGTTTTGTCCATCTTAGAATCCCCAGTTCCCTGACATACCACTGACAATATTTTGTAACAATAAGATTGTTAACAGTTTACAATATTTTGTTAAAGGCTGTTTAATAATAGAATGAATAAGAGGGAAATATCTAGGATATTCTTATGCCAGGATCTGCCATTTAGTTTAAAGGGAATAACTATCAAAAAGCAAAGATTGCCCAAGATTTTCTTTGCTGGAATCTGATGTCTTTATAGCAAAAGCAACATGTTTGCATGTCTGTATATTCAGTGCCTAGCACAATGCCCAGTGCATACTAGGTGATCCCCAAAGACTTCTTTTTTTAAAATGTATTTTTATTTTATTTAAATTCAATTAATTAACATATAGTGTATTATTAGTTTTAGAAGTAGAGTTTAGTGATTCACCAGTTGCGTATAACACCCAATGCTCATTCCATCAAATGCTCTCCTTAATGCCTCTCCCCTAGTTACCCCAAACCCCCACCTGCCTCCCTTCCAGCAACCCTGTTTGTTCTGTAGAGTTAAGTCTCTTAAGGTCCCTGAAGGCTTCTTACTGTAAAAGCAGTGAAGTGACAGTCCAGACAATGGATGTAGAGTATGTGCGGAGCCTGAACCAGACTGGGGAAGAGAAGATTGGGGATCTCACAATCACTTTCTTCAAACATCAGAGGGCCTGCCAGGTGCAGTGAAGTATAGGCGCCTTTTCCATGACTCCAAAGAATGACAGTAGAACAAAGAGAAAAAGTCAGCAAAATATCAGTCAGCAACTGAACTCAATTATTATTGCTCTTGTTTAGGTACCTTGTTCTTTCACCACGAATGTTGAGATTCATAATTTATAAATAAGTTTATGCTTATTTCATAAAATTATTTTCCTTGACTTCACTTTGGCAAAATAATTCTTTATATTTTTATAATGAAAATTTTCATGTTACTTGTGTTCTGTTGACAAAAATACATTATAAGATTAAAATATAAAATAGGGTTCTATTCAAAGGATATGAAATTTGAGTACGTTTCCAGAAAATGTAAGCTAAATGCAAGCTTAGATGTAAATTACATTTCCATAAAATGTACACATTTGAGAAGTTAAAATTATTTTGCATATGTTTCTGAAGTGTTGTCTTATAAAATATTCCATGTTGCTTTTTAAAATTCAAGTGGAAAACATAATTAAATTTGATTAGTATCAAAAATCTTCAGCAAAATTATTCAAATACAGTTATTTCCTTTATTTTTAATGTGATTAAATTTTATTAAATATATGTATGAAAATAGGATATTCATATTTCTTGCATCGGATGCCCATCAAGCTGCCAATGTAAAGTCTTAGGATAACGCTCTATGCATGTTACATCTAAGCTTAAGAACATACAATTTTAAGCAGGAAGTGCATTGTTTAATATTGCAAAATGTTTCTCAGTTGACATGTGCAGTTATTCTAAATACTCAGCTAATTCTGCGTATCTTTGAAACCATACGTTGGAATACAAAGAGAGTCCCCCAAAATGATTGTTTGGCATTCCTGGGAAATTGATGCCTGATTATAACCAAGGACTGTTGTGTTCATGAAGGGAAAAACTGAGCTACTTGCTTTATCTTTTGCCTTCCTGAAGCATTTTCACCCCTGGGGTCCTCTGTGCAAAGTTGCGACCACCTCCGTTCACAAATCTTCATGGCATTTGCACTTGGCATCTTTCATTTCAAGAATATATGGTAAGAGAAATGTTCCCGTGAGGCCTGAGCAGTGTTAGACACGAGAACTAGTGTTTGGGTTTATGGGTTGTGCTGTGCAGTTGCTGGGTATCAGATCCCAAGAGACAAGAGTGCACACATGCACTTTAATAAATTTCCTTTTTATGTGCATTTGTGATATGCAGGATTCTCTAAAAACGGGCTTCAGGGCAAGGTCACCTCTCATGCCAGGGGCTGTGGGAGATACTGGTGGATATGGCAGATTGGCACTCAACCTCTCTCCAACCTTCCCCAGTATACTTATTTATTTATTTATTTTTCGTAAATTTGGTCATCTATAAATTACATTTCCCAAACTCCGTTTTAAGTAGGGTTCGGCTAAATCTAGTTTCTGCCAGGGTAGTTGTGCTCTCAGGAGATTTGGAAGACAGAATTGCACCAGGAGCCTCTTGGTCCCTGGAGCAGAGACTACGTGGTGTCTTTCTGGAGCCAGCGGGCACAGGGACAGCCTCCTCACCTTTTGCTTCCTGCAGAGGTAGCAGCCTCCCTGGAATGCTATTGGGTGCTGCTGCCTGGCGTCCTATAATGGTGGCAGGGAGCAGAGGCTTGAGCAGGTACCGCTGGAGAACTAGCCTCTGCAGATGCCTGCTTACCACATCCTCTGGCACGCATTTGTATTTCCAGCCGCACCCCCCTTTAATGTCACCTCAACACATTTTTCAGATGGGTGAGCGAAGTAAACCCATTCATCTGGATTGCAGTCCAACCATGAGCAGCAGGTCCTGCCCAGTTGCTTCCAAATTTACCTTCCCAGTGAGTCCTCATAGCAAAGCTTTGAGCTATCGATCTTCGTTTTACAAAGAAGGAAATTAAAGCTTAGCGGGATTAAGATCACATGGTCAGCAAGTGGCAGAAGTGATTTGGGGCTTCTTGTAACTGTCTCCAACTTCAGAACCCTGTTTCCTTCCATCACACGAGGAACAGGAGGTAGTTACCAAGAGCGGGCTCTTGCAGGCTGCTGGGGGACAAGGCATGTCTATCTTGTCCTGCAAATCCACCATGTCCCCTCTTTGTCCATAAAATGTAGCTATTGATCAGCCTTTACAAAAATTGATTATCAATGTTTTTGCTTATTGAGGAGTGGTACTTGTGAGACGTATTGGAAATAATTTGGACAGCACACGTATGCATGAGAAAGGACGTAACTGTCTGAATCCCACTTTTCCCTAATGACCACTGTGTTCTTTTAGCTGTGCATCCATCCTTCTAGACTTCTATTTTTTCCTGTGTAAATGAGTGTACACCATCATGGTTATGCAGGTCACACTCCTTAATAACCTACTCATTTCACCGAACAGTGCTCATAATGATTTCTTGTATCATTATTTTTTCCTAGATCATCCATTTAATAACTACTTGTTAGTCCATCTTATTGATATGCCTTCACTTATTTCACTGGTCCTGCATTTCTGAACATTTCTTTTCCCATTGTCACATACTTTGGCTGTCACATACAAGGCTGTTTTGATTGTACACCCTGATATTTCATCACATGCTTAATTATATGTTTAGAAAGGGGATTCAGAGGGGCAAAATATGTTCCAGGAGGTTCATATATATAACCTTGTTACCTTCCAAAAGGATGTACCTTTTCATCAATGTTCTGTAAGAGTGGCCACACTGATCTCTCCATCGCTGTGATTATTGTCTTTAATCATAAAAATACTTAGCAGCTTAAAGAGGAAGTTACTGCTAATTAAGTTGAATATGTTAATATTGAGTAGTGCGAGGCTCAGGGGAAACACTGATTTTTCTCATCACTTTACCCAATCCCCATGGTACTTGGAAAAGAGATCACCTCTCTCATTTTTATCCCTCCCTCAAAACTTCATGTCAAGACTCATCCTCTCCTCACACCCCAAGTGAGGTTTATCTCCACCATCAAGATGTGATAGCAGGCAGTCTGGCATGCTTCGGGATGGACTTTCTGGCACCCAGAACTATTTCGACGGTGCAATAAATGTTTGATCGATTTAAAAGAAGATGTAGAATAATCCCTAAATATATGAAATAGACCAGCAGATTCTCAGTACTGGCTTTAGTGTGCCTATTTTTAAAAATCAGTTTTTGTACCTAGCATTTTGATGTTCTTTTCCAAAATCCTTTTTTCTATGATCAAAATCAGTGTTGATCGAGACACTTGGCTGAGCTCCAAGAGGCTTCCAGGAGGACTTTGCCTGATAATATACATAGGGTAAGGGGAAAGAAAAGTGTACTTAGGATCTGAAGGTTGGAAGGGAAAAGGAATGTCACCTGGTTCAATTTCTCTTCTAACAAAGTATTCAGTAATAATTGTGGTATTTATGCCATGCTTTCTCAAGCACCCCCCATGTCGTATCTCACGTATTCTCACATAATGAACTAAAAAAAAAAGTGGGCCTATGATTATTTCCATTTTACAAATGAGGATAAGGAGACACAGAATAATTAACTATCCTGTGCCACATGGCTCCTAGGGGCAGAGCCTTGTGCAAATTCAAGGAGCCCATACCTTCCAACCACTTTGACATTGCCCCAGGGGTGGGAAGTTAGCTATGAACTAGCCAGGCAGACTCAAGTTTGGTTCCAGCTCATGATCTATCTCTTTGATCTGCCCTCTCAGGTGTGTTGTGTTCTAGAATGTATGGATTTGTAGTGTGGTACAGAGAAAGAGGGAGGACTTAGAATCTAAGTGTCTAAGAAACAGATGGCTAGGAAGCTTCTTCTTCTTTCTTCTTCTTCTTCTTCTTCTTCTTCTTCTTCTTCTTCTTCTTCTTCTTCTTCTTCTTCTTCTTTTTTTGTCATAAGAGACAGTACCTTAAATACCCCTCAGCACAGTCTCATTTTGCCTTTGCTAAACACTCTTAGCTCTACTATATTTTAATAAAAATAAATGACTATTTACGTCAGCTTTACATAAATCAACCTGGTCCATTATTACCTATAGTTCTCACTGCAGTTCTATGACAATGACAGCAATGCTATTGTCATCTCCAAATTATGGAGAAGAGAATGAAGGTTCAGGAAGATCAGGGGACCTGTCCAGTCTGCAACTCCATATGACTGAATCTGTGTCTTTAAAACAGGTCATCTGACACCAGAGGAAGAATGTTTCCACCACAGCTTCCTTCCTTCCACTTCTCACATGACATAGTTTCCACCCCTTCCCTTACTCCTCTGACTTCTTCCTTCTGGGTCACAGCTATTGTCAATAGCCCTGTAGAGATGGCTTGCCCTGAAGACAGTACTTCTGAAGTGACTTTTCAATACCACACATTTTAGTCTGTTCCTTTCATGATGCTTGGAAGAATGGGTCAAAGTTATATCCCTAATGTATTGGGTGACATTACAGTGCTTTATCTCTCTAGACTTCTGTGTTTCCTCACCTGAAAAAGAGAGAATTGTTCAATGCCCTCTATATTGTTGGCTTTCAGTAAGTCTTGCTTGAGTGAATGAATGAATAATGGCTACATGGTTTCTTAATTCCTCATACCTCTGAATTTTGAAAGCAAACATTCAATAATAAGTACAGCTCTATCAATATCATTTCCTAATTTCTTTAGAAACACTCTAAACTGATATGATTCTGTTTGGAGGCAAATCTTCCTTGGCTTTGTTTTCATGTAGAAAGTGCTTCATATAGAGTAACGTCCTGACCTTTTTCTCCATTTCCATCCTCAGGAAAAAAGAATCATTTAATTGATTGGTGAATTGGTCATTCGTAGTTCATCCTGGCCCTTTCTGGGGACATATTCCTGCCAGTAAAGAGGAAGTATCTGGTCCACACTTTCCATTACACACCAGTTTGAGTGGGACATCCTTCATATGTCAAAAGGGGAAATAGTGTTTTGGGGTAAGTTCAGGGTAGAAGATGTTAGCAAGCCCACTGGCAATACATGGAAACCATGTCAATAAATATACCTTTTACCAATAATGAAGCTGCCATCTTGGTCTCTGTTTCTCTAATCCTGAGTTCATGTCTCATTGGACTGCATGATTAGAAAACAGTGAGATGTTATTTATTGACTAAAAAATGGTCTTGTCATTTGTAAAAGAAGATGCTCTTGAACCATAAATAAGAAATGGTATTTGGGGGCAAAATAAAAGGCATTGAGATAGAGGGTTTGTTCACCAGGGACATGGCTTTGGGCCCAAAGCTCTGGATCATGGTACCAGTTGGTTTACTGACTAGTTTGCATTGACTCATGTTGTACTATAGGGGTATGTTTTTGGTTTTAAGCTTGCAACTGACCTTCTGGAGGTTTTCTTCTACCAATGAGTGGCTGTTATTTTATAATCAAGAACATACTTCAGAGTCTGGCTATTTAGGTCTTCATTTTGGACTGCTGTAACTGGACCTTAAACTACAAAGATAGGACTTGCAGTAGGATCTCAGACAAGGCTGAAGCAGATACCAGAACCTTGTGATCTTGATAAATGGCACATAATTTCTGCTTTTTCTGAGGTCCTCAGCCAAGTGTCAGGTCTGTAAATGGTCACTTTAAACTGCAAAAACAATTATGTTCTACACAGATTACAGACCCTAATGTATAAAGCTTTCACTTTAAAATGTTACTGCCAGGCTTAGGTAGCAGCACTAAACCTGCTGCCCCAAATTCTCTGCTGTGGGGAGACTAAAAGGAGGAACCCAGAGTCCTAATCTCTTGTAAACATGAGCTTGTCAACAGGTTCTCAAGGGTTACTCTGCACTATGTGGTCTCAAGTTTGTTCATTTTGAGGTTCTGACCAGAGCTTTAGTTTCTCAAGATCAAAACTGTGGCTTTATGCATGGAATAGTGATAGGCTTTATTAGTAAGTTGGTAAAATGAAAGGAGAGCCTTATTATGAAGAAAAATAAGCTCTCCTCTTAGAGAGAACTAGCACAAATCTGGAGCTTAGGAAGGCAGTTAAAAAGACTGCCTGTGCCTGGAATATTTGGCGTCTAGAAATAATTTTATTTATGAGACCAAGGAGGAAATGGAATGTCTTAACTAGAGTGCTTTAGTTTTAACATTTTGATGAGAGCAGTGGAAGAACAAAAACCAAGGGCAGGAAGACTGTGTTAAAGCAGAGAGATGGCTCCTTAGGAAAAATGTTAACATCTTGGAGGAACATTCAGGCAGAAATGAAAGGGAAATGAGATATTAAGGGCTATGATAAGCAGATATAAAAGGTAAAAGTAGCTGCATCTAGGTGTAATTGCTCTAAAAGAGGGCATTAGAAAAGAAGCCATTTTAGGTGTTATTAGATCAGAAAATGTGACAGGTGTACAAAGAAATCTAACAGAGGGAAAGAGGTGAGATCTCAGAAGGCAGCCTGGAATGAATTTGCCAGCATGCCGGGAATCACTGAAGGCAGCCATGTAAAGACTTGACACCAGGAAACATCCCCTGAAGACTAGGAGAGACACATAAATGATCCAAAAAACTTAGACAATCAATAGGATATACTCAAAAGAACTTCTTGATCAATTTCATGGTGTTATGGATGGTACAGGTAGACTGGCAGCTGTCTAAATCACTAGGAAATATGTTTGGTATACTTCTCAATTTAGGATTCTAAGGCTACCATCCAGAGCTAACTCCCTGCATTTAAGTGATTATATTAATCACATGATAGTACAGATAATCTTTATTTTGATTAACTCAATGTCAACTGATGAGTAACGTTAATTATATCTTCAGAAAGCCTTTGCCGTGTAGTGCAACATTAATCACCAGTGTGATATCATATTCATAGTCCTAGGGATTAGAGTGGGATATCTGGGGGCTGTTTTTTTTTTCTTTAAAGGTTTATTTATTTTTTTAAAGCAATCTCTATACTCAATGTGGGGCTCAAACTCACAACCCTGAGATCAAGGGTCATATGCTCCATCGCCGGAGCCAGCCAAGTGTCCATCTAGGGACTGTTTGTGAATCCATACCACATCATATACTAAAAGGAATCTAAGCAGAATAATGATAGATTAAATAATGATAGATTAAATCCAGCCTGGGCGAGATATAGGACGAATGGGATACTATCCCCTGGGTGGGATGACTTAATTCAGGAAACTATAACAGACAAGATTTATTGTGTTAGAAGCTTTCCACAGACCCAGAAATTATTAATTTGTTATCCAGTGGAAAACTGTAAAATATTTAAAGGGTGGTGCTCAATGAATACATATCTTGGTCAGAAAGCAGAGAAAAAAATTCAAAGGAAAGAAGAAAGGAATTCAATTCCAGTAAGTAGTAGGACATCACCTTTGGAGAAGGAAAGAGGCCAGGCTATGAGCCGATTAAGTAGTTACTCAATTGTGTATTCACATGAGACTTGGCAGAAACAGAGAGAAAAAAAGCATCAGAAACACCAGAGGCAAAGTTTACTGCTGTAAGGGGACATGGCAGAGAGAAATGTTCCTCAAGACCAGGATCTTTCAGGTTGAGCTAAGTGTGGCTTGAGGGTCCCACAGCAGAGGTAGTGGCCCTCACTAGGTCGCTGGAACAAACATTTCTGAAGCATCTGCAGCAGCCATGGTTCTGAACTATGTTGAGGGTGATTATTGAACTGAATCAAATGCTTGGATGAGGAGAAACTGACGATGCAGATTTCTTAAGACCTAAGGTGTTACGTAGCAAGGAGCAAGAACTGAACCACTGCCTGAGAAATGAAAACTCTTGCTCACGAAGACGATGTAGAGCCTGAGATATCAGTTCCATCTGAGATGCCAAAACATTGAGTTCAATGTGGTCAAGTGAATCAGAGCATCTGAAGAGGTTCTGAATTAAGAGGAGCTTCTACCAGTGGGTATTACTATACTTAGGTAGAAGGCAGGAGTTTCATAAATGCAGCCCTTTAAGAAGGTGGGCTTGTACAGATGGGTGGGATTTTTAATCTCCCCCTCCTCCTTGTAATGGAAAATATGCCATTAACACTTGATGGGAGATTTCTCCTAAATACATTTGAGTTCAAGGTCATAGACTCTGGGCAGGTTACATAGATTGACCAGCCTGACAGTGAACCGCTGATGCTTCTCAGAGTCTCTGCTATCTCCCGGGGCAATTAAATAAGCAAAATAAAATTAAGTGACTTAGAGACTAGAGATTTATGTTTTCTAAATTTTATGGGTCTATTACAGGTGCCAAAATAATATTTTCATCCTTATTAAGTCTTTGGATTCCTTATAAAGTAGTGCTTATGAGATATTTGGGATTGGACTCATATGACTTTTGAGACTCTGACAGAAATACACTCATTAACAATAAAAGAGTCTGAATTGTAGATGCCAAGGGAATCCTTCCCTTCTCCAGGCATCAAGAATTCTATGAGAGATTGTGAAGAATAAGTAATTAGGAAGTATTTCTGTATATTTGGATTTTACTTAAAACATTTTGAACCTTGAATTTTGTCTTAAAATGGCAAATACTTTTTTTTTAGGAATTAATTTTTTTGGACTTTAACCTGCAAGGATATTTGACCTTTGAACATTGGTTTCTTGTTGTAGGGGAGGATCATTTAGGTTGCTATCTGATCGTCCTGCAGGACCTGGGATGAGCTCTTGTAGACAAGGAGACTGGACATCATTTGGTAGAATAGTAGATGAATTTTTCAGTTTTAGGTACAACATGGTCTTGGAGTTAATTTAAGTACTACCTTAAAATTTTTTTTAAGTACTACCTGTCTAACATTCTAGGGCTGTCTAAACCATACCGGAAGCCAGATGTTTACAGCTTATCTGTAGGATACCCTTAGATATAATGATTAGTATTGAAGAAGTGGCTTCATGAAGAAGGAGGCAAGAATTGCTTGGTAGATTGCTGGTCTTCTCTACAAGAGATTGGCTTTAGCTTGGGGATCCTGGGATATTATTTAAGCTTTATGAGATAAGATTTTGGAAAAAAAATACTTTGAAATATTGGAGGAGAGAATTCCTTTATCCTGGCCTTTTGTTTTCTATGAAAGGATCCCTTTTAGAATAATATTCTTGGTCTCTTGCCCCCCCTGCTATCACTCCCCATCTCCACCCCAATCAGAAGAGGGCTGACCTATCTGATTGATGAATTTGGGAGGAGTTTGGGATGAATGGCTTATCTTGCTCTGGCTTTCCTTTTGGGATCTGCATGCCTTTCCCTTAGGGAAGAATTCTGACCTGTTTCTACCAAGTTGTTACCTTAACAGAGCAGATTCCACTCCCCGCTGTGAGGAAAGTGTTCAGTTTTAGGAGCTAAATTCATTTCAGAGGAATGTTACTGAGCCCATTTGACTACTTGTCTTCCAGTGCACCTTTAATCCATGGTGCAGCTAACACGGTTATCTTTAGGTATTGCCTGGTTTGGAGGGGCTTTCACTGTGCTGACTGAAACCCAGTTGAATATAAAAACACTAACCAAGGAGCAGAGGTGTGGATGCTAAACGTAGCCCTGCCACTGGCATACTCTGGGGTGCTGGAGCGATCATGTCAATTCCCTGGGCTTGAATTGTCTCAGACGTACTTTGAAGAAGTAGTACAAGATGGTCCCTGAGGCTTCTTCTAGCTTTGATATACTCCAGTGTTAATAGGAAGATGCAAATGAGGGGGCGGGGTGGGAGGAGTTCACGTTTTCCCTCTGTGTTGCCTGAACTATTGCCTTTGAAATGTCACAGCTGTTATCTACATATTATTGATGAATTTGGGCAGTTGGGTTCCCAAACAGTGGTGCCATATATGGGGCCAACTAATTACTGCTATTAGGGTCAGTGTAACTAGAGCTTGTGGAATGCAAAATAGAACAGGGCCTTTTTTGGTCTCTCTGCAGTCTCATGTTTAGATATTTCTGATAATTAAGATTTTGATAACGTAGACTTTTTTTTTTTTTAATCAGAGCAAGAATAAATACTTCCAAAACCTCCAAGTGGGTTTTGTTTGAATTTGGCTGGATTTATGAAGGATGTCTACAAGTTGAAATTATCTCTTTCCCTTAAGAATTATTTTGGGGCTGATACTCCCGCCTCTGGTCCTCATGATTTTCTGTTTTTCTCCCTGGCTCTCTCTTTCAGCCATACTCTCTCTCTAGAGTCACTGTCTGTCACTTAACCCCTGTTTATTTCCAATCACCATAGCTCTTGGTACCTCGACAATCAGCTTTTTATTTTAGCATGACGCAGTGAGGGAAGCAGATGAAAGTCCAGTACTAAGTACATCATTAGTCTCTGTAGTTTTGAAATATTTGGGGGAGTTGGAAGTCGGAGGTAAAATAGCCAGGACATTGAGGATTTTTTTTTTTTTTTTGGCATGTGATTTTTCTATGGAATAGAGTCTATCATGACCACATAAACAAAGAACCTCAGGTTCTTTGCATATACTGTTCCCTCTGGAACTCCCTCCTCTATTTTTCCTTTCCTCCTCCCCATGTATTCACTCTTCCTGTTTTCTTCACCTATCTAAAACCCTTCATTCATCAAGTCCCAGCCAAGATGTCACTTCTGTAGGAGGCTTCCTTGGGCCTCTCAGTCTGGCTGCTTCCACAGCTCCCTAGTGATGGCTATGTTTGCCATCAGATCTCACAGCTCTACGTTCTAAAGCTCTTGGACACTGGAATTGTGCCTGCCCTGTTCACCACTGTATCTCAAGTTCTGCATGGTACCTGGGACAAAATAGGTGATGAATAGTTATTTACTTTGTAATTTAGTGAACAAACTGATGAAGGTGTTTGTTGAAGACATACTCCCTACTCCTGATGTTTTCTGGCATTAGAAGAGACTTTTCATGGCAGTGACACTCAAGGCCTGTTTTTACTCTTCTGTCACTTCTCCTTATAGGAAGATGAGTGGCTTGTTGAATGCAGAAGAAAGAACATGCATACATAACTCAGCCTCCCTCCTGGGAGCCTCATGTCCACAACACACACAAATGGTTACTCTGTTCCTGTCCTGTTAGGCATTTCAAAAGGATATGTGGTTGGTCTGTGTTTAGAATTAGGAAGCATCTACCTTAGCCACTTCCTAATTCAGTTTTTATCAGCAATAAAGCTGCTTTAAATCCCTACCTGTTTTGCTACTTGTCTAATGTTTTAACTGGTTCAGAACATGAGTGGAGAGAGAGTTATTTTTCAGATCCCTCCAATCCCAACAGGAGGCGTGAGATTTTTAGTTCTGAAAGGGAAAGTAGATTTTTAAAAAAAATTAGAGGCAGTGCTATGGTTAATGTGAGGCCTTTGAAAAACATTGTGCCAGGGGCTAATATGAGTGGTTTGAGAAACCCGGCAAACATTTGTTGGGGATCTGCTCAGTGCAAAGAGCTGCACTTGACACTGTGGGGGATACAGAGATGAATAAAAGCTATTCCAGGCCTGTTGAGAGCTTACAGTCTATCAGCAAAGACAGACACATATATAAATAACATTAATTCAAACTCAGACTGTGATGAGTGCTATCAGAGGAGAATAAACAATATGCTATGGAGTGTGGGGGAGGGAGAAAGAACTTAAAATAAAGGTATTTGGAGCGTTTATGGGAGAGAGAGGGATTTGACCTGAGTCATGAAGAAATGTGTTGGAATGTGTTTAACCTAGGGCTTACATGGAGGATGGGGGGATCAGAGGGCCCCTTGATCCCAGTCCCCAGCACAGAGTAGGGAAGGCTTTAGATTGTGGTAAGTGAAGGGTTATACTCAGACCGAAGGTGCTGAGAAGTACTCCCTAAAGAAGCTCTATCTGTTGAAAGGTAAGCAAGTTGCATGCGGTGAATTGGTGGGTTCACTTTAACAACCTGGATAGATTTTCACCTTTGAAAGTTCTCTGAGGCTGTTCTTCCATAATCATGTCTCACTCTCATATTCTCCCACCTAGACTAGGATCAGGTGTTTATTGGTAGCCCCAGACAGCGGGCCAGTGCATAGATTTTCCTCTGAATGATTGATCTAAGTAGGATGTAGTTCCACTCAGAAGCAGATTTGTGTGTGTATGTGTGTGCTCCATATATCAAGATGGGGCAGATGTATTTCTCTGATTTACCATCACCCATGACCCTTTTCACATGTATGAAAGTTTAAGAGGCAGACCAAGCATGGGATCTATAAGCGATCAGAACCATCCTCAAGCCCCAAGACCCAGGCCTCCAACATGCACCATGTCCTAAATCTTCTAGATCCTCATATTGTTTACTTCTTGTTGTCTAGCATTTTCCCCTTCTTACAGTGCCCTGATTTTCTAATATTTCTTCTCCATGGCCACAGTGATTAATTAAGGGACGGGGATAGGGCCTCAGGCATTTCATTGAAAAAATAATCCAGACATTTGAAGCAACTACTATGAAAGAGGCACTTATCTCTAGAGTTGCTGAGCTGGTAGCATGGGAACTTAGAGCCTGCTCACTCAAGGAGACAACCTGCCCGGGAGAACCAGAGACAAGCAGAACCTATTGACAGAGAGTGAAAGAAGCCAAAGGACCTTATCTGTACATTTATATTCAACCAAACATGGAGCCAAATATATCCCCGGACTTTTAAGTGATATGAGCTAATTTTTTCCTTTTATGGCTCATGCTGGTTTGAGTTAGATCTCTATCAATCGTTAACTGAAAGAGTAGCCATTAATTCACCCAGATGGAGCAACGTGTCTGAGATCTCTCCTTCATGTCTTTTCATCTTACGACATGCTACTCTTTCTTCATTTTATTTATTTTATTTTTAAAAAATATTTTATTTATTTATTCATGAGAGACACAGAGAGAGAGAGAGAGAGAGAGACAGAGACACAGGCAGAGAAAGAAGCAGGCTCCATACAGGGAGCCCGACGTGGGACTTGATCCTGGGTCCCCAGGATCACACCCTGAGCTGAAGGCAGCGCTAAACCGCTGAGCCACCCGGGCTGCCCTCTTTCTTCATTTTATGATCCCGCTTTCATCTTTAGATACCAAGATGCCCTTACTTGGCTACTTTCTGAACTTTCTATCCTGATGAACAGTGACCCAGGAATAGGAAATGGTGGCTCAGTAGAATGCTCTTGGGGGATTTTTTTTAGGAAATAACCTAGAGTGGTAACTAAGAGTCAATTTTGGAGAGCTTTGAAGGCCAAAATGAGTAGGTTGGAATTTATACTAAAAGAAATGGAACTTCATGACTACAATTTTGGAGGCAATGTGCAAGGGACTAGTGACAAGGAAATCTGTTAGAAGGCTCCACTCTGACACTAGATGCCTCTAGCTTTGAGCCTGAGTAACTGGAGATTGCTGGCATCATACCTCAGGACAAGAGATTCCACATGGGAAGCTGATTTTGCAGGGCATAGGAAGGAGATTTTGTTATATTTTAGATGTGTGGATTTTTATGTGCCTGTGGCTGAAGATAGTGTGGAATACACCGATGTGAAGATCCAGACAGAGTTTAGGGTCATTCCCTGGAAAAGACAAAGCGAGACCATGCGTGTGATTGGCTTCTCTTAGGGAAAAGTGCCGAGCAAATATGCCTCTTAATTCACTTGCTTTATGGAAGGGGAGTGGTGATCTATCTAAAGACAGCACAGAACCTCAAGAAATATATGGTGATGTAGGAGGAAACAGGGAGGCCTAGAATAGGATGTAATTGGCTGCACAGTATGATTCTCTTTGGGGAGGGTATTCCACTCATGACAGGAAAGCTGGTCTCCTCCAGAAGACCACCCACAAACTTGGGCTTTAGAAACAATTGGGGAAGTTATAAAAAAGGCAACGACCATACAGAAGACATCATTCACATTTTTATCTTTTATTTGCAACTTCGTGGCAGAAAGCCTTTCTGCAGGAAATCATGGCTGGCAGATTATATTGGGTTTGTAAGGAATGCGTGGATCACTTACTGATGTCAGGGGAAAAAATGTGTTGGAAGGCAGAAGCAATCATTGTCGGGGATTATTTATCATTGACCCTTCTCTCTCCCTTGTCCCTGTAGTCTATCCGTTATTCATCCCTGACAGGACTTTCTCTCTGACATCTCTCAGAGCAGTTTGTCAACCCAACGGTATCATGAACCTACTATGTGCTAAGTTATACCAGAGAGAGAGGGGAAGAGAGAGAGAGAATAAGAAATGGCTTCTAACTTTACATTACTCAGAGACAGATAAGAAAACTGATAAAATACAATTCACTTGCTGGCGCCTCCAGGAAACCAACACTGTGTTAAAAGTAATGATGGAGAGAGATACTTCCTGTCTTGGTTGACAGAAAGGATTTCTCTCAGGAAGTGATATTTCACATGTGATTTGTGATATGACAAAAATATGAATAGGAATTTTCTAGTTAAAGAAACATAGGAGGAGGACATTCCAGGTAGGGGAATAACTTTGAATATTATTACTTTATTAACCTATTCAGCCTGCCAAAACTTATTAATATCCTAGACATGGGACCGGGCTCTAAAGATAGAGAAATAAAGGAAATGTACACAAAGCAGCAATTGTTATTTTTAGGATCCTTTTTCTGTGCCCCAAGATATTGGTCTTATACATTTCTCTTTGTCTCTCTTAGATCCTAGTTTCTATTGACACTTACCAAAACATAGAGATCATTCTAGTATTTGCAAAGGCTGACCAGAGCCCCTTTATAACATGAGCAGACCATATCACAATGAGGGCATTGTTTTGTTGGGTGTTTTATTCATTTTTTTGAAACCTTAGTGTCTTCTGTCTAGGGGACTAATGATCTGTCTTTCCCAGGCAGCTGGGACAAGCTGGGATGGTTGTTGTAACTTTGGATACCCAGAGCAATTAGAAGTCCTCCTGCCCTGCTGCCTGGAGAGATGTTCTGATTTCAGTGCTGTCACATATAATCCTGCTTTGGTCAAGATGAAGCAGGTGTTTGAAATGACAACATAAGCCTTCTGCCCCATGTGGCGGATGTAAAAATAGACCCATTGCTGCAGGGAGTGCAATGGATGTCATCTTTTAGTTTTTTAGATTTTCCGCTTTTCTTTTTTCTGACTCCCTTCCCTACCAAACCCCCCCACTCTGTGAGATTTCAATACACATAAACAAAGTCAAGATCCTGAGAAACAGACATGCTCTATGCTGCCCAGGGTCATGTGCCATCATGATCATGACTCAGTTTATCCTTTACCAGTAACCAGGCTGGGTAGGTCTGAGCAAGGAGAAACTATGAGGAAGTACAGAGCTCATCTCATCAGCCTCTTGCCTCTACAGAGGGTGAAACCAAAGGCTGGACTGAATTTTAGAGCAGAATGATCAAATGTTGTGACACTGTGTGGCCACTGTCCCATGGAACTCCATGGCCACCCAGGGGATACTGGAAGCACCTCCTCTCCTTTGGTTGTCAACCTCACAGCATCTTCCTAGAGTAGTGACAGGTACAGATAAGTCTTACAAATTTGATCTTTCTTCTTTGCTGGTTCTATCTTTCTCCTAGTTGGGGAGGCTTCATTTCTCTAAACTCAACCTCTAATCAGTTTTCAGACTCTATTGATTCTTTCTTTGTCTTCTTTCTGTCCTACCCAACCTTGCTTTCCATTCCCTCTCTCTCTACCAGACTCAGTCATTTGTTGCCTTATATCAACATCATGTTGCCCATCTGTCTCTAGATACTATCCCCCAATCTGTACTTCCCATGGCTTCTTCAGGGTTTATATCATTCTTATTAAAAATGGCTCTTGGCTCTCATAAATGCCAAATCTTTAGGATGATTCAGAACCCACTGCTCTGCCTTCCTCCATCAACTCGGTGGTTCTGATTCCACACACTGTGCTTGTTTCATCTATACTAGAGAAGGACTGTCCTTTCTGTCCAAAGCCATTTGTCTGGTTGACTCTGCCCTATCTTTATGGTGCCCTTGAAACCAGCCCAGAGGGACTGCCAGACCAAGTGCCCTCAGTGTTAAGAAGAAGTTTCCTCCTCATCAATCTAGCAGAGTCTGCCTGACTTCATGTGTCATATATCTTGTCCTAAGCCTCCTAATATGACATTGATGCCACTGGCATCTCCCTGGATCAACATGCAGTTTCTTAAAACTTAGAGGAACAACGTAGCTTGAATTTGGGGAGGGTGACAGAAATCTCAGTGGCAATTATTTCAACAGGCAAGAGAAAGTTAACCTCACTTTATTCAGAATCAGAACTCAATGCCAGAGTAAATCACACCTACAACCCATTTTTCATCTCCCAGGACTCTGGTTCAAATGAGTATTTGAGGGAAAATCTAGCTGTAATAAAAAGCAAGCAAGAGCAATCTTTAAGAGGAAAATAAATGTGGAAAGATCTTAGAAAAAGATAGTATGAAATCTAAAAGATCTCTGCTTGATTTTGAACAATAATTATTTGCAAGATGCCTAATATGTATAATCTCATTAAATCTTTATGATGACCCTATTCAGTGCATAATTTTGTGTCCTTGTTTTAGGCAAGGAAACTATGGCTTAGCACATAACCAAATGCTTCAGGTTATGAATAAATAAGCTGGAATTAAAACAAGATTTATATAATTTCCATATTAGTATAATTTCCAATACCACCTTTATGACCACCAGTGATAGCCTCACCTCATCATCTGTTGAACAAATATAACAAATAGCTATTGAGCACCTCTGATGTCACAAGGTCATGTGTTACAGATCAGTGATGTAATAGTGAATAAGATATTTTTAGGCATCAAGAATGTGAAGTTTCTCGCAACATAATAGCAGGTTACAAAGGGGTGGTAGGCAATTAAAATACAGAATGACAACTGTTATGACAAGGGAAACACAGAGCATGTCACCCACAAGAGATGCTTTTTGGAAGAAATGGTGTCACAGTGGATACTTGACAAGGATGAGTAAAAGTGAATAAAACAAAGGAATAGTAAAGATTTCAAGGAGACACATGTGTAAAAGCCCAGTCCCATAAGAGTAACTGGAGTACAAATATACTGACAAGAGCCCACAGAAACCTGAGATTCAAAGAAGTGACCAAAACAGGAAGCTTTTATACCTTCTAGAGAAACAATACATTTATGAAGAATTGACAAGACAAAGAAGTTTGGGCTTGGAGTTGAAAATTAGTGAAGAAGTAACAAGGTTCGCTTACATAGCTTAATTGGCCCTAAACTTCCTGTCTCTGGAAGGATCTCTCTCTCTCTCTCTCTCTCTCTCTCTCTTTCTCTCTCTCTCCTGATACAAAGAAAGCACATTTCACATGAGAAATTCATTTCCTGCTTTCAGGAGGACAAAGGAGGGTCAGTGTGCCCTTCTTGTACTGGCTGTTTCTTAAGTAACTTTAACTCAAAATAATCAATATGCCAAAGTGGCATATTTGGAAGCAGCCTGTCCTGAACCCCATCATAGACAAGTGCTGATATGATCTGGAGTAGAATAGTTGTTATGGAGAAAAATGGAGACATTTGGAAGTTGCAGGAGGCAGATTTGATGATAGTTGCCCCAGCGAGTTACCAGAGAGAATAGCCAGGTAGGACGCTGCCTTGCTCCTCTTGTGAAGCTTCTAGACTAGATATCTAGGTCTCAGAGCAGGGGGAAGGCTGGACACTGTCTTCCATGAGACATTCAGAACTCATTCTCCTGCCCACCTTTGCCCCTGGAGAAGTCCAAGCCTGTCTTCTCCATCATACCCTGAGCTCCTATCCCCTTGCTGGTTGGTGAAATATTTCATTCTCCCCTACCCCTTCCCAATTCAGTTCTTTGAACTATTCCATTGTGTCCTCTGAGGTTTCCAAAGCATGAGAAGCCCATTATTTATCTTTAGCCTCATCTCAGAATATCCATGAAATAACTATTTTCCTTGCCTCTACCAGTGACATCTAGCATGATTCCTGAAACACAACATACAACAAACACAACACACAACACAACAATAGATATTTGTTGAACAAATGGATTTGAAATTGAGGGTGGAAGCAATTATAAGTTTTTGATTTCTAGTGCCTTACTCAGACTGTGAGCTTGTAACTGAGACAACCAGGAGAATGAATGTGTCATCTGCCAGGTGGGATATATAGGATTGTGGGGATATGGTTCAGTTGAATGTGGTGGTGGTGGATGTGATGGCTGTATTTTGGACATCATCCATGTGAAGGACTTGTGGGCTCTCAAGCATAAATGTGAAGGAGTAGTTGGTATTTGCTCTCCTAGGATGTGGAATGGAAGTCTGGACTGAAGAAAGGATTGGGAGTTGGCCATACAGATAACAACTGAAGCTCAAGTAATTCCACCTAGAATTTTCCCTTTCAGTGCTAATTAATGGCCCTGCCCTCCTCCACTGACCCAAACTTTCTGACTGTAGTGGGATGTTTCTGGAATTGGAAGAGCAGTGCCCTAGGTTGAGAACACCAGTTGTCTGTGTTATTGAAGGATGGCTTGGAATGTATGAAATAGCTCCTGGAGAAAATTTTGGCAAAGACCCTAATGATAAAACAAGATTAAATGGCTAAGTGGCTATAAAAAAGAATGCTTGCTTTAGGGAAACTAGTATTTATTGGGGTCCTTTTATGTGCCAAGCACTTTACTATTTTATTTCATTTAGTCTTTGCAGATGTGCGTTTTTTACATGTGCTTATGAACTGGAAAGCCCTTCTTTCACCAGAAAGACCATTCATTTATAAGATTTAAAGGTGACAACATAGAACCGAGTACCTAACACTTGAGATGTTTTCAAGAAATACTAACTACTGTCTTCTATTTCAGCCAGTAGGGGTTTTAACTTTACAGTTACCCATGGGCTTTGTACTGCAGGGATTTCCCAGCAGATGAACTTGACTTTCTCATAGTCAAGTATTGGAATAGTAGAAAGGCATAGGTGCATGTATGCATGTATCCTTCTAATGTAAAGGTACGTGTCCTTATCTAGTGAGATATGAAAGCTCAACTGTAAGAGCTAAGTAAACATGGATGGTGTCTGATTGGTATAAAAGTGAGAATGTCCATTCAATAGGTTACAGTGAGAGCAATAGTAGAACCATCTGCACAGACCATTAGTCTCTTTAACAGCTGAGCTGGATGTTAATGGAATTGGCACAAATATGGGGTAAATTGGGGTAGCAAAATTTCACACATAACACACATTCTCTCTATAAAATACATATTTTCCCGGACTTATGATGTGGTTATGTCCCAATAAGCCCATCATAACTTGAAAAATACCGTAAATCCAAAATGCATGTAATACACCTAACCTACCAAACATCATAGCTTAACTTAAGTATGCTCAGAATATTTAGGTTAGCCTACAGTTGGGAGAGATCATTTAACATAAAGCCTATTTGATAATAAGGTGTTTACTAGCTCTTGTAATTTCCTAAATCCTGTACGAAAGTGACCAACAGAATGGTTTTAAGTATATCAGTTGTTTATATTTATGATCACTGGCTGATTGAGAGAGGACTCTACCGCCTATCGCCAGCCTAGGAAAAGATCCAAACTCATATTTTGAAAGTGTGGCTTCTACTGAATAGATGTCTCTTTTGCACCATCATAAAGTTGAAAATCCTAAGTGGAAACGTCCTAAGTCAGGGACTGTCTGTACAGGTATGTACTCATCTATCAATCTATTTATCTACCTGTCTCATTCCAGTCATCAGAGTATACCAACATTACTTGTTCTCCCACATCCTGTTGAAGACAAGGGTTTTGATTTATAGACTGTTGCTGTATTTTTAACCTCTCCTTTCAAATATTTGCATTCAGAAATTAAAAATAAATCCAAGGGGAAGACATACTGTTTTTAATTTTTCTGAGGTCCTTTAGGCAGTGTTTGGAGCTGTGGATGGAGGGATGGGTTTTAATTTGTTTTCAGAGCTTTAATTCTACTTATATATTTCTAAGAAACTGCAAAACATTTGGGAATGATTTCCCTAATGTTTGGTCCCTTCCTGGCCTTGTTTTCCCTTCTGTCTTAGCTGGAATAGTAAAGGTCTCAAGTTTTAGAAGTTCAGAATTTGAGATGAACTTGGAGATGTTCTTGAATAATTGTTTGTTTGTTTGTTTGTTTGTTTGTTTGTTTATGGAGGGGGAGAGGGGCAGAGAGATTGAGAGAGAGAGAGAGAGAGAGAGAGAGAGAATCCCAAGTAGGGGCTAGTTCTCACAATTCTGAGATTATAATTTGAGCTGAAATCAAGAGTCGGGTGCCCAATGGACTGAACCATCCAGATACCCTTATATTTGCCTGTTTTAAAGAGGAAGCTGAAATTCAGAGAGGAAGAACAACGTTCCCAAGATTATAAAACTACATGGTCACAGAGTCTCTTAATTCCTGTTCAGGACTTTATGGAGAGCACAACTAGCACCTTTGCTTTTGCCACCCCCCTGCTTGGTGTGAAGCCCGTGATCCTCCTATCTTGACTCCGTCTCCTCCCACTCCCAAGTTAGGTATATAATTTGAAGCCCTGCTAACTTAGTCTTCTGTCACTCTTGCAGATGCACTAGCTTTCTTCTTGTTTCTGAAGCACATCAAGCATAGTTGCCTCCAAGCCTTTGCTCTTGTTATTGCTTTTTCCTAAAACCCTCCTCTCCCTGGAATCTGCAGGGTTTGTTCCATCAACACTTTGATGTCTCTGTCCAAATGTCAACCTGTCACCAAGACGTTTCCTGATTAGTCTATTCAAAATAGCCACCCCTTGAAATACTTGATGAGGATTAAGGAGTGCATTTGTCATGATGAGCACCGGGGGATGCATGGAAATGTTGAATCACTATATTCTACCCCTGAAACTAATATAACACTGTGTGCTAAGTATACCTGAACTAAAATTAAATAATAAATAAATTAGCCACTCCTGCCCCTAGTACTCAGTATTTATAATTCCCTGCCTATTACGATATTGCAGCATATTGTACTTGTTTTTGTATACTATCTTTCCCTGAAAGGATGCAGACTCCACGAGGGCAGCATTTTTGTTTGGCCTCATCTTTGTTACATGAGCAGTATTTACATAAGTGTCTAGCATGTAAGACACACAATAAATATTTATTCAATGTGTGAATGAATGAGCGAGCACCAGATTTCTTCTATTAGACTATAGTGTTTTTCAGTGTCCTCAGTGGTCCTAGACTCAAGGACTCTTTTTTATTAAGAAGGTTCTTCCTTGGTCAGTATTCATATCTGCTGACATCTCCCAAGATTTGATGGAATTCCATTCTCAGGCTGCACAAATGGTGGGAATGAGGCTCAATCTTGTCTCCTATTTACTTCTCACTCGGTGATTCAAAAGAACATTGACCTGGGTGCCAGAAAGCCTGACTTCCAGCACACAGCTCTCTGATCATATAAATCCCTCTACTCTTTGGGCTTTGCTTCATTTCTCTAGAAAGCATGCCTTCCAGCTTTAACGACCCTTATTTGGGGGAACATTAGCATCAGGAAGGTTTCACATCAGCAAGCATGGCTCCCATCTTGGGACGATTGGAGCTGTTATAAAAAAGCTGTTACAGTAGGGTGTCAATTATTCAGAATCAGACATGAGGTGAGGTCTTGGTTAGGAGGATGGAAGGTGAGCCAAGTGACTGAATCACAAAGTCAGAGTCAGGCCTTACAAGGGTAGTTTGAGTTCTTGCATTAGCTCCTGAAATTTTCCCAACTGAGAAGGTTGGTGAAAGAGGGTGGGATGGAGTCCAGGTACCAGGAGTCCAGACTGTTGCTCAGAGACATGGGGGCAATGGAAGGATGTTGTCATTCAGGCTGTTGAGCTGCAGACTTCTCTGCACTCATGGTCCCTATGAGAAAGCCTTTTCCTGGATATTTCTAGATGATGGTCCACTTTTTGCTTGTCCACTAGTGAGGAGGGAAGAGTTACGTGGTCAGTGGGCTAGGAAAAGAAACTGGGCACAAATGGGCCAGCCCCTTTCTTCTGTCCTGTAGGGACTGTACTGTAGCTTCAGCCTGGCAAGCCTCAGGCACTGCACTTTTGCCTGTGGAAGAATAAGTAAATGTACTTGATCTTGGGGTTCATTCTTAGTTCAGTCTAAGCCCACCTGCCCTAAACATATAAGCTGAATTGTCCAATATCACCTTCTTATCACTAACCATGGTGTTTTGGCCTCCATGAGCTTCATTTCTTTGTCTTGTATTTCATTTGGTTTAGAAGAATGTCATTTACTGGGTCCCTTCAGTTCCCCCACATGAGTGTATTTGTAGGACAACAAGGTCTACTAAATACGTGTATGCTCCCAGCACTACAGCAGTAAGGAAAGTGGATAGGAAACTATTCGTGGAGCATGTGCTAAGTAACAGGTATATTCTAGATGCATTTCACATATTTTCACTTAAACCATATGGTGATTTTGGAGACAGAATTATTATTCCCATTTCACAGATGAGACAATTTTGGCTCAAAAATGTAAAACAGAGGGGCCTGCGTGGCTCAAACAGTTAAGGCCTTGATTTCAGGGTCGTGAGTTCAAGCCCTGCTTTGGGCTCCATGCTGGGCATGAAGCCTACTTAGAAAAAAAAAAAAAAAGGAAAACAACAACAGACAAAAACTTGTGTCTGGTAAGCATAGGTAGTAAATAATGGAACCAGAATATGTACTTGTTATGTCTGATGCCAAAAGTTATATCATCAGATGTGGTTTCTTCTCTCCAACTTACAGCCTATGGGTAGGAACAATTAAATGAATCCTAAATTATAACATCTTCCAGACTATGGCTCTTGTTAGTTACACACATGCTACAATGGGGTAGAGGGAGGAAAAGTACTGTCTACTCAGATTGAGGGGGGTGGGATTATATAGACTTACCAGCAGATGATCATGAGGTGGAATTTTGTAATTTGGGCATGAATCAGGCAATTATGGATTATTTTACTATTTACTTTGTATATGTATTAAGTGAGTTATGTAACTTGTTTGAGTCTTGGTTCTCTCATTTATAAAATAGAAGTAGTCATGGCAGCCCCACCTCCCAGGTCTGTAGGGTAAATGAAATCATGTGACATTTGTAAAGTTCCCAACACACTTCTTGGCCCTGGGGAAATGTTCTTTGATATCGGTGTTCTCTCCATAAGGAGAACTGGAGTAAGGAGAACTGTAGGGCTGTGAAATTAGTTTTTCCTGGAAAGACATGATTCAGTTGAACACATTTCTGACTTCTGGCTGTTAGCTGCTTTGAGAGTAGTTTTCATGGGTGACTTCCAGAAATTCAGACTTGATGTAACTTCGTTATGGGACCACTGTTACCACCCTAAGGCCTGAAATAAAAATATCCTAACATCTTCTTTTTCTGATGCTCACAAACCTTTTAAGGGATAAACAGAGCCCAGATGTTCAGAGAACTTTTATTGCTTATGCTGCAGTTTATACAATTCTGATGAGACCATTACAATCCAAATGTCCCCATGCTTACCCCAGGAAAGCAGAAGGTAATTATCATTTCTATGAGTGTTCCATGGACTTGCAAACATTTTTGATCACCGAAATATAAAAGGGAGGTGATTTTTCATTTTATTTGTTTAGTTCTTGGTTGTTTCTTCCTTTCTTTTTGTGGAGGATTGAGAAAGGGACTGTTGCATACTGCATTTGGCTCAGTATTGAAACAAAACTGTGTCCCCAACTTGTTTTCTACAAACCATTGTTGTGCTGCTTCTTGGACTGGGTGGTACAGTGGCCAGGTCTTAAGTGAGTTCATTTTTTGATTTTTTAAAAGATTTTATTTATTTATTTATTCATTAGAGAGATAGAGAGAGAGAGAGAGAGAGAGAGAGAGGCAGAGACACAGGCAGAGGGAGAAGCAGGCTCCATGCAGGGAGCCCAATGTGGGACTCAATCCCAGGTCCCCAGGATCAAGCCCTGGGCCAAAGGTGGTGCTAAACCACCGAGCCACCTGGGCTGCCCACCATCATAAACTTAATGGTAATCTAGCTAGACTTGGAGGGGAGTAAGAAAAATGTGGGACACAGAGAGCTGCAGTGAGAGCACAAAGATTAGAGGATATTTCTAGCAGATGGGGGTGAAGGGGTGTTCTCCTGAGCTACAGAAGGAATGGTCCAGTAGTTAAGATAAAACACAAGTAAAATTTGTTAGATTTGTCCATAGTCATCATTAGTGACCTTCTCACTGGTCTTCCCATTCCTGGATTCAGAGCACTCCCTGGCTTCACGATATTCATATCCTCATTTGCCTTGCCAAAGACCACCTGCTGACCATTCAACCACTCAGACTTGGCAGTGCAGATGAAAAACTGGGAACCATTTGTATTGGGTCTAGCATTTGGCACAGATGAGAGGCTAAGATCCCTGTGCTTGAGGATGAAATTCTCATCATCAGATTTCTCCCCTTAGATGGACTTGCTGTCACTGCCATTATGGAGTGTGAAGTCAACATCCTGGCACAGAAATCCCGGAACAATCCTATCAAAGAAGCACCTTTATAATCAAATCCTTTCTCCCCAGTGCACAGAGGATGAAAATTTTCTGCTGTCTTCGGAACTTTGTCTGCAAACAGTTCAAAGGAAGATGTGGCCCAAGGGCTTGCCATCCACAGGGTTTTCAAAGAACACAGTGGGATTGGGTTGACTATGGCAGGGTGATACAGGTGGCTCTGGGAAAGCAGCATCTGCAAGGCGAGGGCTTGATTTTTGAAACTCTTGCTTCTGAATGGAAGAAAAGGCAAAGTGGGGATCCCTGGGTGGCTCAGCAGTTTGGCTCCTGCCTTTGGCCTGGGGTGTCATCCTGGAGTCCTGGGATGGTGTCCTGTGTCGGGCTCCCTGCATGGAGCCTGCTTCTCCCTCTTCCTGTGTCTCTGCTCCCCTCTCTCTCTATGTGTGTTTCTCATGAATAAATAAATAAATAAATAAAATCTTTAGAAAAAAAAGAAAATGCAAAGAATAAAATAAAGCAATCTGGTAAATTCCAACATGGATTTCAGCTCTCTCTCTTTTTGGACATCTCAAAGCTACTGATCTTAGAAGGGAGTCTAAGCGATGTTGGAAATGCTTTGAAGGCTAAATACTATGCTCTTGGCTTTGACATGGACCAATCTTTGGTCTTGTCCATGGTGAGAAGGAACTGTCTACACCTGGAGTACTTGGTTATGTGTCAAAATGAGGAACCGTGGTCCATTTTCAGGTAAGCTCTGCATCAACAGCCCTGGAGATACAGCCTGGGCGTCCTTTTTTTTTTTTTTTTTTTTTTTTTCCTTTTTTCTTTTTCCCTTAAATAAGCTCTTCAAGGTATTCTTATTCACACTGACGTTTGAAAAACACTGGTGTGAAATCTGTGCTAAACACAGAGTAGAAGACACAACTGTTAGTTTCCCCAAGTGGACTAGAAACTAATTTGGTTCAGTTTGGAAAAGAACCTCTCCTCCAAAAAAGGAACAAAAATAAAAAATAAAGACATTTTGTGAAAAGCCCGTTCATCTCAAAACCTCCCTCATCTCCTGCTTTGCATCTATGTGTTCTCTCGCTCAGGGTTACAAAGTGTTCCAAATGGTTGCAGTGATTTTAAGCCTATCCCCTGAGATCATATCTCTTCCAAGCTCCAAGGAAAAGAAAGAGAAGATCAGAAGTAAGTTTCTGAGGTGGGAGCTTGCCATGCAAGGACGTGGCTCTCTGTACCTCTGCCCTTGGCCTCCTTTCTATGAAACAACTCCTTCCTGGCTTGTTCAGTCTTTGGGCACATATCTTCAATGCTCCCAGCTGGAATTAGTTTCTCCCTTTCCTAGCCCATCAAACTCTTTCTCTAGTGTGTTTTGCTCATTTCTGTCTGCCTTGAAATGAGTTAATGCAAATGAAATGTCATTTGCATAGTGCTCTCCAAAGCATTTCACATACATGACCCATCAGTCTTCATAATATACCATAGTTGGGCAGTGGAATGTTCGTTTCTTGGTTTAGGAAAAGATGCTGAGTCCCCATAGGTCAAGTGACTTTCCTAGGGATTAGGAAACTAGTTAGCACTACAGGCATAGCATCTTTCTATTGCACGGTTTTTTAGAAGGTGTGGTCTTATGTCTACTTCATCAAACTACAAAATTTTTTAAATTAAACAGCTATATGTACCAAAAGCATACTAGATATTTTGGGATACAAGAGTGTCAGCAGAGGGGTGTGAGGGTGGCTCAGTCAGTTAAGTGAATGACTCTTGATTTCGGCTCAGGTCTTGGCCTCAAGGACATGAGACTGAGCCCAACCTCGGGCTCTGCACTGGATGTAGAGCTTGCTTAGGATTCTTCTTGCTTAGTTGTCTTGGTGTCATCTAACTGCTTTGGGGCATATCTCTGATAAAGGACCTCCTCCAGTAGGATTTACCTTTTTTTTCTTTTTTATGTATAAATGTATTACAAATGAGAGTAAGATGAAGTCACACAACTTCATTACAGTATCTTTATATATATATATATATATATATATATATATATCTCAAAGCAAAATATATACCAAAAGGAACTATATTTTACCAACACATTAAAATTATTGCTTCTGATTGATATATTCATCAGTACTCAACAAAGTACTACTATACAGAGGAATAGAAATGGTTTATTTTCCCATTTTGTTGTTGGGGAAGGCTTTGTCCCTTTTCTATCTTAATTGTCAAGGACCCATATAGTGGCTTTATGTATAATTAAATAAAGGAATAAAGCTCAGAAAAAAAGAAACAACAACCTTGGGCTCTGAACTGGATGTAGAGTTTGCTTAGGATTCTCTCTCTCTCTCTCTCTCTCTCTCTCTCTATCTGCCCCTCCTCCCCACCTTACCCCTGCTCCCACACATATGCACACATACACACAGTCTCTCTTTCAAAAAAAAAAAGTCACAGAGCATCTTCCATTAAGAAATTACAGTCTTAGGGGTGCTTGGGTGGCTCAGTTGGTTACACATCTGACTCTTGATTTTGGCTTGGGTCATGATCTCAGGGTCATGGGATCAAAGCCCCACACTGGCCTCCATGCTCAGCAGGGAATCTGCTTGAGATTCTCTCTCTTCCTCTTCCTCTGCCCCTCCCCCTGCTCACTCTCTCTCCTTCTCTCTTTAAAATAAATAAATAAATACATAAATCTTTGAAAAATTGTAGTCTTTTTAAATAGTAAATCAGGTTCACAAATAACTTTTACGTTTGATGTGGTGAGTCTTTATGCCCCCCTTGAATTCATATGCTGAAATCCTAATGCCCAATGTAGTGGTATTAGGACGTGGAACCTTTGGGAAGGAATTAAATCATGAGTTCAAAAACCTCATGAATAAGACTAGTTCCCTTATAAAAGGGGGCCCAGAGAGCTTCTACATGAGGACACAATGAGAAGTCTGCAATCAGAAAAGAACCTTCATTCAACTATTCTGGCATCCTGATCTTGGACTTCCATCCACCAGAACAATCTCTATTGTTTATAAGCCATCTAGTGTGTGGTATTTTGTGAGAGCAGCCCAAACAGACTAAGACAACACTGTATTATAATTATTCTTTTTTCCCTCAAATGTTTTAAGGCTCCATATATTAGATAGTACATCAAGGACTACACATACTTGAAAAAATCCATAGAAGAGCACAACAAAGTAACTGCCATTAAGAATCCAAGCCCAGTGGAGAGATTGATCCACTAGATGAGCCAGAGAGTATGTTATATTGTGGTTAAGAGCTTGTGCACTGGACACAGACTTCTTGAATTTGTTTCTTATCTTTACCACTTAATACCTCTGTGACCTTGGGTAAGAACTTCTATGTGTTACTTCTTGAAGACTAAATAAGTATATAAAGAACTTAAAACAGGTGCCAGAACAAAATGCTCAGTAAACTCAGTAGTAACAACAACAATAATAATTCAATGCTACAATTATTACTTAAGTTTAAGTCTTTGGCCACATTTGAGAAGATATTAGCCATTGCCTGTTTAAGAGATTTTCCTTCCCCATACTCTTTCTCTCTTCCATCTGGAGCTCTTATGACATAACTCTTAACATTCTTGGTATTGTCTCATCAGTCCTAAGGCTCTGCTTCTTTTTCAATCATTTTTCCTTCTTTGTTGTTCAAACTGGATAGTTTTTATCAATCTATCTTCAAATTTATTGACTTTTTCCTCTGTCATTTCTATTTTGCTACTGATCCCATTCAGTGAAAAGTGTTATTTTTCAGTTCTACATTTTCCAATTGATCCTTTGTTATAATGATCACAAACTATCATCAACTATAACTAATTATCACTAGATAAATAGAAATATTCTTTCCTTCTTTCTTTCTCTCTTTCTTCCTGCCTTCTTCCCTCCCTCTATCCCTTCTTCCTTCCTTCCTTGTAGGCCCCATGCCTAGTGTGGAGCCCAACACAGGGCTTGAACTCATGACCTGTGAGAAAGATATGAGCTGAGATCAAAAGTCAGACGCTTAACTGATGGAGGCCCCCAGGTAGCCCACTTCCTTTTATTGCAAAAGTGTTTACTGTTGCTTTGCAGAGCATGGTTAAATTAGTTACTTTAAAGTCTTTGTGGGGGATCCCTGGGTGACTCAGTGGTTTAGCGCCTGCCTTTGGCCCAGGGAACGATCCTGGAGTCCCTGTATCAAGTCCCATGTCGGACTCCCGGCATGGAGCCTGCTTCTCCCTCTGCCTGTGTCTCTACCTCTCTCTCTCTCTCTCTCTCTCTCTCTCTCTCTCTCATAAATAAATAAATAAATAAATAAATAAATAAATAAATAAATCTTAAAAAAAAGTCTTTGTCTATAATAATCCCAATATCTCTATCATCTCAGTGTCAATATCTGTTGATTATTTTTTTTTCTTACAAGATATTATGGTTTCCTCATTCTTCATGTTTATAATTTTGGATAATTTCCTAAACATTTTGAATATTGCAAGGGTGTGAGCCTTATTTAAATCCTATAGGGGATATTTTAGTTTGTTTGTTTCAGCAGGGAATTATCCTAGTTTAAGTCCACAAATTCTTACTGGTTTTCTCTCTGGGTTGTGGTTTCAATGAGGCTTAACTTTCCAAACCTTTGGAAGATCACTTAGATCTGTCCTGTATGTGTATCATGCAATGGCCAGTCCGGAACCTGGGTGGGAATTTACCCCATAGTTCAATTCTCAAAGACTTTTGTATACAATTTAGGACCAAGGTCCATGAATGCACAGCTTGAAGGTGAAACCAAGTGTTCATATACTTTATGGCACCCCTTTAATTTACCCTTTGGTAATTTTCTTGATACATTCTAGCTCCCAACAAACATCCCATCCATCCATTCAGCCATCCTATCCCCACCTCTGTTTTCTGTCTTAGAAATGAAACTGTAGGTTCCCAGCTCTGTCATGTACTTCCTGAGACTGGGTCTACATCAGGGGCCGAAGAGCCAGGGTATATGGAATGACATGAAGGAACTCTCTTAGTGCCACAGTTTTCTAGTTAGTATGGCTTTTTCTCCCTGGGAAGTGTAGGTGCTTGCCTGACACGGCTGCCAGTCTTCCCACCACTATTTGCCATAGGATTGCCTGGAGAATGGGGTGGGAGACAGGGAAAAATAAGATAAAACCAAAAGTATGGGACTCTACCATTCTCTCTGAACCACAGAAACGTTCTTTCCTGCTCCTTGGACCAGAAAGAAAAGATGTTTTCTGTTTGTTTTTGTTTTTAATCTTGTTGTGGATTGAATTGTACCCTTACCCTCAATTCATATGTCAAAGTCTTAACCCTTATTCCTCAGAACATGACTTTATTTGAAAATAGTATCATTGCAGATGTAATGAATTCAGCTAAGATAAGGCCACACTGGGGTAGGATGGTCTGCTAATCCAACATGATTGGTGTCCTCATAAAAAGGGAAGCATGGACATCAGTATACATAAAGGGAGGACAATGTGAAAAGACAGCCATCTCTAAGCTAAAGAGAGGATTGAAAGAAATACTTCTCTTGTCACCCTCAGAAGGAGCCCACACTGCTGACACCTTGATTTTGAACTTCTATCATCCAGAACTGTGAGATAATAAATTTCTCATCTTTATTTTTTTAAGTCACCCATTGTGTGGCACTGTGTCCCAGCAGTTCTAGAAAACTAATACAGAGCTTGCATTTGGTGTACACTTAAGAGTTTTAGGCTGTCTTTGAGTCCAGGCTAAGAAATACTGGAGGAGGAAAAAGAGGAAAGTCATCTCTGGTTTGGTGTTATTTCAAGCTCTGGTTTCCTTCCCCAATCTGCCCGCTACCACTTTTATTTTATTTTTATAAATATACTTCAGATAGCTACTCTGTGCATTCTGTCCAGTATTTTTCATTGCATGGAGTGGGAGAGACAGGACAAAGTGTGCTTACTCAGTCTTGGCCAGAACCAAAACTAACAGTTTTGGGTTTTCTGCTTCCCTCTTCTTGCTTAGATTTTACAGGGTTGATTTGAGGAAAAGGATCTTATGTTATTCTATCATCTTGTCAAGATGTTGAAACAAGGAGCTCTCAATCTTCTTTCCTTCTAAGACTAATTTCCTCCAGGCTAAGTTTAGAGATGTTAACATCTTTTTAGTTGCTATTTAAATTTCTGAGTTCATTTTGCTCATTATTTTTTCAGGACTGAGGGCCTTTTGGACTTCAGGACAAAAAAAAGTGAATCATCTCTCTTTACCTTTAATGATGAAGAAATGGGTACCCGGTGGCAAGGCATTCTTAGGAAACCTATTTCTGATTCATCTGAGTTTTATCCAATGCAATTTTTAGACATTTATTGATTCTTTGTTTTTCTTTCTTTCTTTCTTTCTTTCTTTCTTTCTTTCTTTCTTTCTTTCTTTCTTTCTTTCTTTCTTTCTTTCTTTCTTTCTTCTTTCTTCTTTCTTTCTTTCTTCTTTCTTTCTTTCTTTCTTTCTTTCTTTCTTTCTTTCTTTCTCTTTCTTTCTTCTTACTTCTTTCTTTTTTTAAATTTACATACAACACTGAAAGGATAAATTAGACATAATTCCTTTCCTTAAGAAATTCACGCAAACTACACCTCAGAGTCTTGATATCCTCAATTTATAGAATAGGAATAATTATACTCAGCATACAAATGTTGTTTGCTTATTTCAAAAAAAGAAAGAAAAAATCATCTTATAAACATGGTGTTATGCAAAAGAAGGGTTATGATATTTTATTTGCCCTAAATATGCCTTCTTTCAAAGTTATTAGGAGCCTGAAAATAGGATGTTGGGTTTTACTGAATAAAACTATATTTATTTTCTCCAAGTCCCTTCAGATTTTGTTCCCACCTCTTCTTAGCCTAATATTTCAAGGCAAAACAATCCAGATATTTTTAGTCTGGAATTGTACAGCAGCCTCTGCTGGCCCTTGCCCTTTTTGGGAACATCCCAAGCATCATTAAGTCGTTTTGAAAGAACAAGTACCAGATATTGCACACAATCTTCCACCGACAGCACACAATATTCCACCAATGACACCCAGTTCTTCTAAAACAGAAGAATATGTCATATTCAGATTTAAGAGAAAAATGTGAGGTTTGAAAGTACATAACCCTTTATGTTGTTGTATAACTTGCCTTGGCTCTTGAAGCTACCCTCGATCTCTAATATCTTCATTCTTTTTATTTCTCAACCTGTCAAAATAGGACTCATTTATTCAGCAAGTAATTTTTGAGTCATGTTGTTTGGTTTGGCAGTGAACAAGAAAGGGAAGATTCATATTTACAAGGGGTTTGCATTATTATGGCAGAAGGTAAAAAGAAGAAGGAAGGAAGGGAAGGAGGGAGGGAAGAAGTAGAGAGGGGGAGAAGGAGAGAGAGAGATATCAGATAATGATGAATGTTGGGAAGAGAGTTACAATAGATCAAAATAATAGAGAATAATGAAGGGTCAGGAAAAGCTTCTCTGAGGCACATGAAGGTCAAGAGCAAGAGCATTCCAGGCAAAGGAAATAGCTATTTCAAAGGCCTTAAGGTACTCTTGGCTCAACTGAATTATTGACAATGGGTCAGAGACTGGAATGGTGGTGATAAGGGGGGGAAGTGGGACAAGATGAGGCCATAGGGATAATCCCAAACCAGATATATAGGCTTTGCAAGTCAATGTCAGGAGGAGTTTGGGTTGCATTCCAAGTGTGTTGGAAGCATAGATGGTTTTGAAGCTGGGAGTAATAAATTCTGATTTACTTTTAAAAATTTTCACTCTGCCAATTATGTATTTGTCCTTCAGAACCAATTTGAAGTATTTCTTCTGTCAAGCATTCTTCCCTCCAATCCCCCGGCAAAATCAATCCTTCCTTCATCTTGGGCTTGAGTGCAGATCTACCATTATATATATATAGTCATTTGGATTTTGGTGACTAATCTAATTTAATTGAACCTGAGTTTTTTCCTTCTGTAAATATATGAATGATATATAAATAAACAAGGACACAGAAAAGGCTGTGGCAGTTAGTAGGCTCTTAGTAAATTCTGCTATACTACAAGTTCTTAGCATTTTGAACCTAAAACTTAGCACTTATTTTTTGTTAAATTCTGGTTGGTTATTTGTATATTTGGTTCATCCCAGTGACTAACTTTCTTTAAGACAGATATTTATTATATTGGTATCACCTTCACCCAGTAGAATTATAGGAATGTCATGAGATGGTAGATTGCTGTGTGTTCACTAAAGTCCATTTCTTTCTCATCCTATGTAAACAGCCCAACAAAATTTCCCAACCTCAAATTAAGTATGACCATGTGACTGAGTTCTAGTCCATTGGATAGAATTGGAAGTGATATACATGGTTTGCAATCCTCTTCCTTAAAAGCCCCCCTCCCCCATGGGTGATTCTTTCAATTCCTTTTCTTATTTGCTGACAGAGTGAAGAATTATGAGGCACTGGGGAAGGCTGCACAGAAAGAAGTCAGGGACTCTGAATCAATGTAAATCCTACCTGCTGGAATGAAAAATAAATCTTACTTTGATAAGCAATTAAGGTGCCAGTTTCTTACACTGCCAGTGTTACCCTAACTAGTGTAACATACACAATTCATGTTTGTAGAATTTGTGTTTACTTTCACATACTTTGTCTCCTTCATTCTTTTCTATTATAAAACATGCAAGGTAAAGTAATCTAATTTTTCCCATTTTATGGAGGAAGATTCTGGGGAAGGTAATCATTTTCCCTGATGGTTAAGATAAGAATCAAGCCTTGGGCTCTTTCTTCCACTTTAGGAAAAACAAAGAGCAAATCTAATAGGTGATAAAGAATGGATCAGAAAGGAGTAGGGGCATCTGTGTGTCTTAGTCAATTAAGTGGTTAAACACCTGACTCTTGGTTTTGGCTCAGGTCATGACCTCATGCATTGTGGGATTGAGCCTCATGTCGGGCTCTAACCTCAGTGTGGAGTCTGCTTGAAAGATCCTCTCCCTCTCTCCCTCTCCCAGCTCATGCTGTTGCTCTCTCTCTCAAATAAATAAATCTTTAAAAAGAAAAGAAAGGAGTAAAGCAAGATTCTGAGAGACCAATAAGAGACAGTCATAATAAGGGTGGCAAGAGATGAGACTCTGACAAGTGAAAGGGAAAAAGGGGAGGAGGGTTCTGAGAAGTGAATGGGAGTCCCAAACTGCTACCCATAGTGCGCAAAATGCTCTGTTGCATCATTACCTCCTCATTGAAGTCCCCACTTTATAATGTTGGGAAACCAACTGACTTATTCCAAATTAATAAAGCACATGAGAATTCAAGGTGAATGGGATTCTATTTGAGCAAGGGTTGTGGTTAAGGAAAAAATGGGTGACTCGAGAGACCCTGGGAAGGTATAGGAGAAATTCAGTAATTATTGCTATTTTGAAAGGTGTAAGTCATGTACTATAGAACAAAATGTAATTTACTTGGGTTATCTTTTAACATACTTAAAGACTCAACAATGTGAGGAGAATAAGTGCTTTGGGATCTTCTATGCTTGACTTTCAGATGGCAACTGGCTGTGACATGACTTTCAAGTTCTTATTTCTAGCCTAGGCTTTCTCCTAGAGCTTATACCCATATATTTATTTGCCAAAACCTCGGTCTTTCTCCCTCTCTTGATTTAATCTATCACCAGTCCCTGTAGAATTGGCCTCTTAAACATCTCTTGAAATGACTTCTCACTTTAATTTTAAAATGGATTCTAGCTAACACTCCTTGCTGCAGTTATTTCCAATTTTCCACTAAAAATATCTATGAAAATGCATTTAAAAAAGATAAAACTTGTCAACAGCATCAAATTTTAAAACTGTTAAAATTACTGTAATCCAAATCATTTTTAACAAATTACCAGAGATTAAAAAAATAGAAAAACATTTTTAACAAGTCCCTATATAGTCAATAGAAACACATCAAGTTTATCATTCTGAAAAAAATAGTAGAAAATTCTTTAGTTTATGATCTGTGGCTCTGAAATGTAAAGCTTAAACCAAGAAAAAAAGGAGCTCTTTCTTTTATGTGGAATACCTGTTAAAAGTAGTCACCATGAAGCTATGTATCATTCCCATCATTTCTATCTTATTCTTCTTTATATGCAGTAAGCTATCCCTAGTATAAGGTGGAACACTTTTGTATGTATTTAATAACTGGGTTTTAGGTAAATTATGGACTTCAGGGGGGCAGAAGTTATATCTATTGTGTTCATCATGATGTTTTCAATACCTAACAGAGAGTCTAGGAGACAGTAATGTGCTTGACATTGCTTTGCTCTTGGGCTACACCTATTCCCTCACTCATCACAAACAAACAAACAATTACAAAAAAAAGCTATGGCTAAAAACAAAACAAAACAACCCACAAAAAATAGCAATGAAAAACCCAATTGGCAGTGATACACAGTATTGGAAGGTGAAGCACTTTGTGTAAAGACTCATGAGTGGGAACAGAAAAAGATAATTGTTAGCAGGGTTATTTTGTGATTTTTTTGCCTTCACCATAGTCCATTGGTTCAAAGGATAATGAACCCGATAGTGGGCATAGGAAAAGCCACAATCTCTGTTGAGTAGGTCTACAGATGGCTTTAGAGGTGCATAATCTCCATTTCTTCTTTGAGAATGGCATTTAACCATTACCCAAATGAACAGTGCCTGGAAACTAGGGCTGGCAAACACTTAGTGTATAGATACACAGTACGGCAACACAGTATAGATAAATCTCATCACACTTGCAAGTGAATAAAGTGGAAAATAAACATGAAGTCTACTGCAGAACAAGTGAAAAAAATATCCGGAACACTCAGGATATCTTCAAACATACCAATATATATATTTTTTAACAACAACTGGAGGAAAGCATTGGGAAACTAAATGTTTTGATGGAATGCAGAAAGTGATGACCTCGATAAAAGAGGAGCAGAAAAGCTTAAGCAGAGAACTCGTTGACATACAAAGATAGCAGGCTGGAAAGACAAGAGAGCTGAGGCAGGGAAGAGCTGCAAAGAAACCAATTCAACAGCAGAACTGAAATTCCTGTTGGAGATAGTAATAAAGGGGCAAAGTGACAATAAAACAAAAAATATGGGAGGCAAACTTGAGCAGTTCTACCAAAATGCAAGAGAAAGGTGATTATTATTAGAAAAGAAAATAACAGCCATAGAGGAGAAAATACACAAGCAACAATATTGTGTGGATACCTCATGTTACTTTTAAAGATTTATTTATTTTTGAGAGAGAAGAGAGAGAGAGAGAGAGAGAGAGAGAGAGAGAGAGAGAGAGAGATTGAAGGGGGAGAAGCAGAGGGAGATGGGAGAGAGAGAGAATCCTTCGCTGAGCATGGAGTCTGATGCAGGTCTCAATCCCACGATCATGAGATCATGACCTGAGCTAACATCAAGAGTCAGACACTTAATCAATGGAGCCACTCAGGGCCCCTCTAAAGTTACTTTTAATGAGGAGTCTTTCTGACTTTCACCACATAGTTCTATAAAAGTTGATTTTATTAATAATATGATCTCCATGAAAAATCATTCTGGATGATTTTTCAAGAAGATTAATTTAATGTACTAATCAAATTAATTAGCACATTAACTTAACATAGTATGCTGTATCTTAAAATAATTTAAATCATTTAAAAGAACATTTCAGTATAAGTAGTAATAACATGTAGAACATTGAGAAAGCATAAATAAAATAATAAAACTTAGGACTTAGTGATCCTTACTAAAAATAAAAGAAAATGTAACATCAAAGCCTGTCATAGAAACACTTGCAGAAACTACACGATATTACAAATTTAGTGGAGAGCTTGAACTTAAAACAACTATTTGGTTTTTTTTTTTAATTAATTTTTATTGGTGTTCAATTTACCAACATACAGAAAAACACCCAGTGCTCATCCCATCAAGTGTCCACCTCAGTGCCCGTCACCCCTTCCCCTCCAACACCCGCCCTCCTCCCCTTCCACCACCCCTAGTTCGATTCCCCGAGTTAGGAGTCTTTATGTTCTGTCTCCCTTCCTGATATTTCCCAACATTTCTTCTCCCTTCCTTTATATTCCCTTTCACCATTATTCATATTCCCCAAATGAATGAGAACATACACTGTTTGTCCCTCTCCGATTGACTTATTTCACTCAGCATAATACCCTCCAGTTCCATCCACGTTGAAGCAAATGGTGGGTATTTGTCGTTTCTGATTGCTGAGTAATATTCCATTGTATACATAAACCACATCTTCTTTATCCATTCATCTTTCGATGGACACCGAGGCTCCTTCCACAGTTTGGCTATTTGGTTTTAAGATGAATGACTTGAATGTGTACTTATGATGAATTTATGGATGTGTACAAACTGATAAAAAATTTTACTTAAAAATTTTTTACTCTTATCCAAAAAATAAAAACAACATGAATTCTTTTGTTTACTTATTATACAAATACCTGTGGAGAACTTACTATTTGGTAGACATTGTATTGTGTTCTGGGTACTATAATGGTGAACAAAACAGCCCTTAATCTGTCACCACTAAGTCTTTAGTCCAATGTAGCATGCCAGCAATCAAGCAGACAATCACAAAACAGCCTATAAATGTGGTGGGGGTATAAGTGCCTGTTGGCCTGAGGAGAGGTGCCTCATCCAATCCCAGGAACCTGGGGATTTAGGGTGTTGACTATTCATTGCCAACATGAAGTCCAGAGGGAGAGAGATATTGATGAGTTGGAGGAACCAGGAGTTCTTTGTGTTTGACTTTAGAATTAAGGAAGGAGAATGAGAAGAGGCACAGAGGAAAGTAGCTTGAAAAGACAGACCACTTGAAGTCATCGAGTAGGATCCCAGGAGCATCTTGGTTTCTCAAACATAGAGTTCAAACAAACCAACCCTTGACTTTCTTTGTACTTACATATTTGTACTTGTAGTAGTACTTTGTACATTAAAGGACATGTACCCTTCTAAACCCCCTCTATGTGTCAAGTACTTTGCATATATTATTTCATTGGATTTCCCCTGGATTTTCATGATGTAGACATTAATGATTAGCCTTATTTTACTTTATTTTAAAAATTCTTTAATTTAAATTCAATGTAGTTAACATTTAGTATATTATTAGTTTCAGGGGTAGAATTTAGAGATTCATCATTTGCACATAACACCCAGTGCTCATTCCATCAAGTGCCTTCCTTTATGCCCATCACTTAATTACTCCATCCCCCTATCCACCTCTCCAAATCCAGCAACCCCCAATTTGTTTCCTATAGTTAAGAGTCCTTTAATGGTTTGCCCCCTCACTGTATTTATCTTATTTTATTTTTCCTTTCCTTACCCTATGTTGATCTGTTTTGTTTCTTAATTACACATATGAGCAAAATCATACAGTATTTGTCTTTCTCTGACTGACTTATTTCACTTAGCATAATACCCTCTAGCTTCATCCCATGTTGTTGCAAATGGCAAGATTTCCTTATTTTTGATAGCTGAGTAATATTCCATTATATATATAGACTATATTTTCTTTATCCATTCATCTGTTGATGGACATCTGGGTTCTTTCCATAATTCAGCTATTGTGGACATTGCTGCTATAAACATTGGGGTGCAGATGCTCCCATCGAATCACTATGTTTGTATCCTTTGGATAAATACCTAGTAGTGCAGTTTCTGGATCATAGGTAGTCCTATTTTAAACTTTTTGAGGAACTTTCATACTGTTTTCAAGATGGACATTGTGGTGTAGAGAAATAGATCAAACTCCTAAAGGTTAAACAGGAAGTGGAAATGGTGGAATTCAAATATAACTAAATACATCTGTTGGACTGGATGGTGGGGATGAGGATGAAGATGTTGATGATGTAGATGAAAAGAGTACTCCCATCATCCCTGTAAGGGCATCAAATACTTGCTGAGTGCCAGGCACTAGTCTTAGAATGTTACATTAATTTATTTTCACAAAAACACTACCACTGCCTTTGTTTTTATAAATGAGAAAATGGAGATTTAGAGAGCTTTAGTAAAGTCTGGGCATAATTAAGAATCCTCAGTCAAACTGCTTGCTCCTTTGAGATCAACCTCCAGGGGTACTCTAGCTTGTTCCTCTGTGTGGGCTGCCCTCCCTTTGCCAATGCCTTCTTTGTCTAATTAGACTTCACACCTATTTTTTTAATCGATTAACTAATTAATTAATTACCTATTTTTAAATGCAGCTCAGACATCGCCTGCGTCAGTTTTCCCACATTCCTCCCACTACTACCTCCCCGGTGATTAGATACCACTACTCTGGATTCCATTTACACCCTGAGCATATCTTCCTTGGTTTTATCTTTGTCTAGGTGTCTACGTCTCCCAGTCTTGCATTTCACCCTTGGTTTTATCTTTGTCTAGGTGTCTACCTCTCCCAGTCTTCCGTGAACTTATTGAGGAGGAAGATATGCACTGTTCATCTGTGCATCCCAACTACTTTACACACTGTTTGAGACAGCCTGGGTTATCCAAGCTCTACCAGTTCTCTGAGAGGTGAGCTGACTGACTGAAAATCATGCAAAATTCAAGTTGAGCTGAAGACTCCATTATATTTAAACTTATAGAAGTTCACTTGTGGTAGAAGTGCACTATGAGTCCAAATTAACCCATGCTCCTCTGTAGAGAAACTGTTTTGTCTTGGTTTTCCCCTTCCGAAGTAGTTGACGGACATTTTTCTTATTTATACTTGGAAATTAAAAAGAATCAGGACAAATTGTGTTATGGGATTAGTGTCCTTTATTAATATTGCCTGGTGTGTACTTTTCATTTGCAAGCCTTGTATTTTTCTTTAAGCTGAGGAAATTCTTCATCATCATTATTATTTTAGCATCACAATTATTAACTTTCTTCTGTCTTTCATGTAATTTGTGTTCTACTGTGAATTCTATCTTGGCTTTATTTCTGAATTTGAATTTGGGCAGTTTGTGGACTTGTCCAAACTAAGATTTACGAATTCCATTTTTCTTTTACTATGATAAATGTGCTTTTCACCACTTTTAGTCTTTCCTGAAATGCACTTATTTCCTTTTTATGACTGCAAACTCTTGTTTTAAAGATTTAAAGACCTCTTGAACCCCCCCCCACCTTTTTAAAAAATATTTGCTTATTTAGTTTAAAGAAACAGAGAGAAAGTGTGAGTAGGGAGAGAGGCAGAGGGGCAGAGGCAGAGGGAGAGAGAGAATCCTCAAGAAGACTCCCTGCTGAGCTGAGATCCTGCTATGGGGTCTCAATCCCAGGACTCTGAGATCATGACCTGGGCTGAAACCAAGAGTGGACATTTAACCGACTGAGCCACCCAGGCACCCCTAGAGTCCTCTTGACTCCTGAAAAAACTAATTTAAGGATGAGGAAGATTCCTCCTTTTCCTCCTAGTTATTCATCTTCAGAATCTTTCGAACTATGATATTTTTCCTCATGTCCCTGACTTTTATTTTCTCCCTACTGCCACTGAGGGCTGTATATTTTCCATTGGAGATCCTGTGGGTCACTGTTTGCAATTCTTAAGCATCTTATTCCTTGAGATGAGGCCAAGTATTGGTCCTGTTAACACTTTCTTCAATCCAATCTAATTATTTTGTAGCAACATGACTATTTATGAAATTCTACTAAAAACAAAAGTTTTTCTTACTTTAAATCTCATTGGTTACTGTACTGTAATTCTGGAAGTCTCCTGTATCCTGTTTACACAGAAAATTATCTTACTAACTTTAAAAGCAAATTTTAAAATGGTAGCCAAGCTATTTATTGTTTTTTTTTATTCTTACAATTTAAAAAAAATTTTTTTTATTTATTTATGATAGTCACAGAGAGAGAGAGTCAGAGACACAGGCAGAGGGAGAAGCAGGCTCCATGCACCGGGAGCCCGACGTGGGACTCGATCCCGGATCTCCAGGATCACGCCCTGGGCCAAAGGCAGGCGCTAAACCGCTGCGCCACCCAGGGATCCCTATTCTTACAATTTTATGAACATATGTTGTTCATATAATCAGGAAAAAATAATAAAAGTTGTAGTATCGTTTACATTGATAAGGTATCTATTCATAGGTATGTAAAAAATGGTAAGTACACATGTAACATTGTGTGAGTTTAAGACATATATCACATTCATTTGATACCGTTAGGTACTGCAAAATGATTACCACAATTATATCTCAATAAAGTTGAAAAACAAATAGAAGTCACATATCTACATTATCAGGGACATGGCCAGGGATGCAAAGGGAAGCCCTGGGGTCTCCCACTTCTGCCAAAGGCATCCCTTCTCTACAAACTGGTGAGTGTGCCCTTGTTCCAATGGTCTATGCTGGCTTCTTTCTTTCTTTAACTGCAGTTATTTTTAAAATAAAAGCCAGGAGTGTGTTCATGAGAGCGAGGCTGTCAGACATTTTAAAATATCTTCTGAGCTGTATTCAGAATCACTACAATCCCTTGCTACTGCCCCATTGCCTAGGAGCAGATGCATGTGCTCCTGCTCTCTTTTCCCTCCAGACAAATTATATTCCATGATGTCTCTTGGTCTTTCAGAAAATAGCTTCTTCCCAGGTCTTCCTGTAATCCTTGACCTGTCTTCAGGCATGCCTGAATATAAATTTTAGAGTTAATGTGGCCTGCCAAGATGCAACTCCACCGCTCATATGACTGGGCTTTAATGTGATGAAACTTATTGTGGGCATGTCTATGGTTTTGCACATTCCTGATTCTTGGAAAGCCTGAAGTACAAGGTATTGTACCATTATTACATTGTGACTCATAGAGGACTCTGAGTTAGTTTGGAAAAAAGTAGCACTTAGCTGCCTTGCTTCTACACAATGCAGTATCTTTATAGGAGCCTGCCATTCTCCATGTCTACTCTTCATCTGCTGAATTCACTGGAACTCAAATGGGCTCAGTTTTTAGACAGTCTTAGCTATACGAGCCTTTTTACAAAAGGAAAAAACCAGGACTGAAAGCTTTGGGATTATAAATAGCTTAGATTTAGGGTGCCTGGGTGACTCAGTGAACTAAATATCTGTCTTTGGCTCAAGTCATGATCTTGGGTTCCTGAGATCAAGCCCTATTGTAGGCTCCATGTTCAGCAGGAGCCTGCTTCTCCTTCTCCCCTTACCCCTCCCCCATTCATTCTCTCTCTCTGTCACTCTCTCAAATAAATAAATAAATAAATAAATAAATAAATAAATAAATACTTTAAAAAATGGCTTTGATTTATTTGTGAAAGATTAAACTATATAATATCAATATTAGCAATAATTCTAATAATGATACCAATACCAGCTCTCAGATATTGAATATCTATTGCTCTTTGCTAGGAGATTTACTAAAGTATCACAGTTACTCTTCACTGCATCTTCATGAATTAGCAATAATGATCCTTACGTAACAAAAGAGGGATCTGGGGTGCCTGGTTGGTTAAGCATCTGACTCTTGGTTTTGGCTCAGGTCATGATCTCATAGGTCGTGGCATCAAGCCCCATGTCGGCTGCATGCTCAGCAAGGAGTCTGCTTAAGGATTCTTTCTCCTTCTCCCTCTGCCCCATCCTCACTTGCGTATGTATGCCTGCTCTCTCTCTCTCAAATAAATAAATAAATAAATAAATAAATAAATAAATAAATAGATCTTTTAAAAAAAGAGGGATCTGAATAATTGGAGAGGTCAAGTGACTTGCCACAGGTCTACCACATAAAAGTGGTAGAAACCTCTGTTTCCTTCCATATCCTGTTACTTTTAATTACTCTACAGTAATGCTGGCAAATGTGTTCCCAGATATTGGTGAATTTGGACTCACGTCATCACGAAGTCTTAATTCGGAGATATTTATTCACTGGCAACAGCAGATTCTAGCTCTGGCTATAGGTATGAAGATGAAAAAACCAGGTCTCATGTATGAGGGAAGCAAAGTAGGCTGGGGATTGGAAAGTAGAATGCTAGACAGAAAATTGAGGCAAAAGTCCAATTGAATGAACAGGGAAGTGAATTCAAGGAATGAGAAATTGTCCAGATACAGAATGAAGGAATGTCCAGATACCGAATGAAGGAATGTCCAGAGCTGGACCCCACACAAGAACACTGGAAGTGACTGGTCAATAAGACTGGGTCTACAGCCAAAAGTGCTGCTTTGGTTAGCATAGCTCAGGAAGTGGTCACCGGAGGGGCAAGCAGAAATCCATACCCTTGAATGTATCTCCTTTCTCCTGGGTCCACAAAGCAGCTTAATGAAGAACCCCAGCAGTCTAGATGGCCTGCTCACCTCTCAAAGGTCAGTAGAGTCAGGTTATCATCACAAATTGTCTATACTGGCTCTTCATTTTCGACCCAGAGGAAGCTGCCTTCCTTCTTTTCACCAGGACAGATTTAGTTCTGAAGATTCTCACATCTCTTGGCTTCAACAGTGAAAGAAACACTTTCTGGAATGTTTTAATTTTCCTTTCACGGTGGAAACCAGACCAAGTGGAATAAAGTAAAAACAGGCACAACAAAGCAAACTTTCCTCATCTTCTAGGGAAATGGAGCTGGCTCAAAACACTTCTAGTTGTAATCTTAATTGAGAATTCTTTCAGTTAGGTGAAATATAGATGAGCCATTCCACTTCTCTGGGGGCAACCTAAAGGGGAAGAGTAAGCCCAAGGATAGAAGATTCTGGGGTGCCAACTTTGTTCGACATAAAGAAAAGCCTTGGGACACCTGGGTGGCTCACTGGCTGAGTGTCTGCCTTCAGCTCAGGTTGTGATCCTGGGGTCCTGGGATACAGTTCTACATGAGGTTCCCTTTGGGGAGCCTGCTTATCCCTCCACCTATGTCTCTGCCTCTCTCTCTCTTTCTCTGTATCTCTCATGAATAAATAAATAAAATCTTAAAAAAAAAGAAAAACCTTACAGCAGTCAGAGCTGCCCAGAGACAGAACGATCTATATCAAGAGAGAATCCATACATCAAAAAAGACATGTTGCTAGTCACAATCTAACAAAGGTCAGATAAACATTTCACAGGTATGTTGGAGATGGGGCTCTGATATCATGTGGGAAATTGGATTCAAGTTTTTAAGTTCCTGTATCAGTTAGCAATTGCTGTATAACCATCTCAAAAACCCATGGCTTAAAGCGGTAAGCATGTATTATTGCTCACATTGTCTAGGAGACAGCTGAATGATTCCTCAGTCTTGGTTGGGCTACCTCATGGGTCTGCTATCAGCTGATTGGGGTGCAAGTGGCCTTGCTGATCTGGGTTGATCACTACCACATATTTGTGAGTAATTGGCTATAACCTGGTTGAGAATGGCACTGGCTGGGACAAATGAGAGGTCTTCCATGAGGTCTTTAATTCTCTAGCAGGCTAGCTTGGATTTGTTTATGTAGTGGTAGTAGGGGTACAAGAGAACAAGAAACTCATGGCCTCTCAGATCCTATTCCTAAAACTGGTATTTTACTGCATCTCATTGAATAAAACAAGACATAAAGCCAGTCAAGATTCAAGGGGGGGAGGGGGAATGACTCTGCCTTTTCAATGAGAGGAACTGCAGACTCTTACTGCAAGGGTGTAGATAGTGGAAAAGAAAAAAATGATGGCTACTTGTTATAATTGGCCACACTCCTATCCCACATAGTCTGTGATTCCAATAGGCCTGTGGGCCTATCTTATTCATTTACAAAAGCATGTTGTGACTTTTATTTATTTTCCTTCTATTAATATATAATCTGTTTTATAACTGAAGGATTTATAATTCCTAATCATGATAACCTAGAGACATTGGCTATGGCTCCTTGAATCATTTACAAATATAGGTGGAATGTTGTCCTGTCTTCTATTTATAGAATTCTTAAGGCAATTGCCAAAATAGCAACAGCCACCACAACCAACACCACACCAAACCAATGATGTTAGGATTTTCACCATTATATTCAGAGCTTGAAAAAACATGATTATATGTGACCTACGCCACTTACTTTGGAGGCAGGCATAGCATCCATTTAACAGAAAGGAAATTGGACTCAAAGAGCTTAAAGAAATTGCCCAAGGTCACCCAATTCAGTGTTCCTAAGATCAGTGTCTTGGACTCTTTCACATTTCTTAGGTTTTTTTTTTCCCTGGGAAGATGTTAGCTTTTAAACAGGAACACTTCTTGCCTCATACCATTAGGAGTTCATTTTTAAGTATGAAGAAGTCAAATTGTTCTTTACATCCTTCAGTTCCATGATAAGTAATCTACTCATGGGGAAAAGAGAGTGAGATTCTTTTTTTTTTTTTTTTTTTTTTTTTAAAGATTCTATGTGTTTATTTGAGAGAGAAAAAGAGGGAGGAAGAAAAAGTATGAGTGAAGAAAGTAAGGAGAGGGAGAAGCTGACTCCCTGCTCAGCTCGATGTGGGGCCCCATCGCTGGACCCTGAGATCATGATCTGAGCCAAAGGCAGGTGTTTAACCAACTGAACCACCCAGGTGCCCCAGAGAGCGAAGTTCTTATAAATGGGATTATAGCATTAGTTTTCCATTCTGCTTCCCTTGTCTTACATTTAACATTTACCTTATCTTACCTTCCATTGCCTTTTATTTACATTTAGCACATTTCAATAACACTTAATTTTCAGTGAATACCCACTTAGGACCTTACACTCTTCTAGGCCATCAAATAATACATCATAACCGCTCCATGAAATGGGTGTTGAAGTTTTGTGAAAAATAAGACTGAGAGCTATTCAATGATTTATAAGGTGGTGTAGTTCATTAGGGATGAACTCAGGATTTGGACTTAAGTTTGACTCCAAGTTTTATAATCTTTCTTGCCATATGCCCAGTGCTGTTCCAAGAGTTTTATATGAAATAGTTCACTTAGGGATGGCTATGTGGCATAGTAGGTTAAGCATCTGCCTTCACCTCAGATCATGATCCTGGGGTCCTGGAATCTAGTCCCACATGGCGATCCCTGCTCAGTGGGGAGTCTGCTTCTCCCTCTGCTCCTCCTACTCCCCCTGCTTCTGTTCTCTTGCTCTCATTCTCTACCAAATAAATACAAAATATTTGAAAGAAATACTTCATTTAAGCTTCCTAAGCAGTCCATGAATAGAGAGACTAACTTTATCTTCAGTTTGCAAATGAATTTAAATTTATGTGCCCAAGATCACACAGCTAACAGGAGTAGGGGCTGGGATTTGAACCCAAGAAGAATGATTCCAGAGACTGGAACATTGTGCTTATTCTCTCTGAGCTTCAAGTGCCCAATCTGTGAAATGGAACTCGAAATTCTTAGATGAGCTTGCAGAGATTGCTAGTCTTCCTTTTCTCTTTCTTTCTTTCTTTCTTTCTTTCTTTCTTTCTTTCTTTCTTTCTTTCTTTCTTCTCTTTCTTTCTTTCTTCTTTCTTTCTTTTTCTTTCTTCTTTCTTTCTTTTTCTTTCTTCTTCTTTTTTTTTTTTTTTACTGAAGTTCGATTTGTCAACATATAGTATAATACCTAGTGCTCATCCTGTCAAGTGCCCTCATTTCTATTTCACCTCCAGCTTTACTATTTATTAATAGTGGCTTTTGGCAAGTCATTTTGAGTTTTCGAGTTTCTGGACTTTATATGTGCTTTGAATCAACTCATATAATCTGTAAAATGGAAGGATCAAATCTATTCCAAGCCTCTTGGTTTATTTGAAATCTTTCTAAACAAGAAGTGTAAAAGTGCTTTGAGAGGTGCCTGGGCGGCTCAGTCAATTGAGCATCTGCCTTCAGCTCAGGTCATGATCCTGGGGCCCTGGGATCAAGCCACACATCAGGCTCCTTGCTCAGCTGGGAGTCAGCGTCTCCCTCTCCTCTCCCTCTGCCCCTGACCCCTAACTTGTACTCTTTCTTTCTCACTCTCAAATAAATAAATAAAATGTTTTTTTAAAGTGCTTTGAGGGAATATAAAGGAAGGGAAAAGAAATGTTGGGAAATATCAGGAAGGGAGACAGAACATAAAGACTCCTAACTCGGGGAAACGAACTAGGGGTGGTGGAAGGGGAGGAGGGCGGGTGTTGGAGGGGAATGGGTGACGGGCACTGAGGTGGACACTTGACGGGATGAGCACTGGGTGTTTTTCTGTATGTTGGTAAATTAAACACCAATAAAAGTTAATTAAAAAAAATAAAATAAAGTGCTTTGAAATGCAAGAACAAATAAAAAACAATGTTGTATCATCTTTGCTATCATTGATCCTTCCTTGTGATTTTCACAAACATTCTGAAAGTTACCTGAGAACACACTGCTGATTATAAAGTTATAGAACTCAATTGCTATACAGCCATTGTGATATGCATGTTAGACTTCTTCGGAATCTTGATCTAAGTATTCTGATGCAGAAGTAGAAGAATCTTGACATTTAATGGATGGTTAATGGGTGATTATTATTTGCTGACTCTCTACTAAGAACTTGTCATCTCATTTATACTTCACCAGAGCTCTATGAGATTTGATGTTATTTTGTGATAATTGAGGTTTGGAGAAGCTGAATAACTAGTCAGTCAAGATCAGTTAGTAAATCAATGGTTGAGTCAGAAATGCTTTCTGAGTTAGTTTTTCTCAATTGTATAAATCAAATAAAATTTCTTTTCCTTTTTTTCCCACTAAAATGTTCTCTTTTTTAAAAAAAGATTTATTTATTTATTTATTTATTTATTATTTATTTATTTATTTATTTATTTATTTATTTATTTATTTGATAGAGAAAGTGGGGATGGGTAGGGGGGATGGAGGCAGAGGCAGAGAATCCACGAGCAGACTCCTGTCAAGTGCGAATCCTGACTTGATCCCAGGACCCTGGGATCATGACCTGAACCAAAACCAAGTTGGCTGCTTAAACGATGAGGTACCCCTACACTTAAATTATCCTTATATCTTTGGTACTTTCTACCCTTTTTCTCTATCAGGGCTGTGTGTGGCAAATCCAGGGAGAAATAGTCTTACTCTTTAATATCAGGGAACTCCCTAACTGATTTATCATTCTGGGCATTGCAACCAAGGGTGCAATGAGGTCACATTTTATCCAGTTCACACACCTGTTTATAATGCCTCGAGGGTTTTTTCAACCCCAGATTTTATAAAAAGTAACTAAGATTTTGCTATTCACGTTCTAGGATGAAGGCTCAATATATCTTCTTATTTATTTCATGTTGGCAAATATATATGCCCCATATACTAAGGTTTCATAAGACTGTAAATGTAATAGCTACCCTCCCTTAAGAAATTAAAAGAGGATTGATCTCTCAAGATAGTCACCTTGCCATCTTCCAGGCACACTGAATCAGCTCTTTGTGTTTCAATCTCTCTCTCTGCCCTTGTTGGTCTATTCTGGAAAGTCACTTCTTCAGGATACACAGAGCCTTGTCTTCACTTGCCCACTTGGGCAAAGCTCACCTTTACTTGGCTTTGTGACTGGAGTGTCACTTCTTCCAATAACTCTAGCAAATGCCTGACTCTCAGTTGCACTTTGAGGCAGGCTGGCTGGATTTGAGGGTTAGGGGGGGTCCCGCAGGACCAGCCAAGAGGGTCCTTGGCTTCATGAAGGCTCAAATCAAACATGAATTGAGGGAAAGTGGGAGCAGAGTTCATTAAAGATGTGAAGAGAGTACAGATATCCACAGAGCAACTGGGAGACTAGGAAAGGAGAGGAGAGTCTCCTTTTTGCTCAGAGTCCGGGGTTTTTACTGAGAATAGCAGACTGATGTCCATGTCCTGATGGACATACAGGAAGGGGTCAAAACAAAGGTGAGTGCTCAAGTATCCTCTATAAGTCACTTGTGCCCTGGAACCAGGGGTCTTGGCATCAAGGGGTCTAAAGTCAGTGGCCTTGACAAATGTTCATGACAACCTCACCTGGTCACTCCTTAGATGTTATCTACAGTGCTGTAAGACTCCAAAGACATCATTAACTCCTTGACCTTGACAGAGAGGCTGTGCACTAAGCCATGTGTAAGGTGCAAAAGCAGGTCCCAGCAAGAATAGAAACAGAAAAAAGAGCCCAAACCCGTTTTTAACCATGGCATCCCTTCAGTTTCCCTATCCCACCTTCACTGAGAAATGCTTTCTGCTCTTGAGGTAGATTTCTTGCTATACCTGTCCCTCCATAATCTCAGGATTTGACCCCTTCTTTCTATCTACTGCTCTCTCTCCCATGGAGTGTGTACAGGGAGAGATTGCAACTTGCAGCAGGCAACATACAACCTGAATTTGGGCCTAAATTCTTTCATTGGGAATTCAAAATGGATTCCCTGCAAACCAACAAATATTTATTGAGTGCTTACGACTAGTGAGTCTGGAACTTCCACAAAGTGCAGAGCTTATGTTCAAGATGATTTTAGGTAGAAAGGCAGTTTTTGATGGATATAATTTATCTGTTTTTATAAACAATTCTATTCAACTTTTTTCTTTAAATATATACCTGGAAGGTGGGTGGGAGATGGGATAATTGGGTGATGGGCATTAAGGAGGGCACTTGATGGAATGAACACTGTGTGTTACACACAACTGATGAATCAATAAATTCTACCCTTGAAACTAATAATATAATATATATTAAATAAATTGAGTTTAAATAAAATTTTAAAATGCAGTCTTGAGATGCTAATGCTGACCACCAGCACCAGCACAGATACCTGGTTAACTTGAGGAAATGGCAAACATGGGGAAGTACATAACGGATGAGTGCTGCTTGAGAAAAGCTGAAGTGGATATATGGATGTCAAGACCCACTCTGTAGGACACTATTAAGCCTCCCTCTTCCATCCCCCATAGTCGCTTGTGGTATCTCCTATTTACTCATTTCATGCTTACTCAGATTGTCTGGATCCAAATCTAGGTCCCACCAATTCGCTCGCTGTGTGACCTTATGGCCAATAACTTACCCCTCTGTGCCCCAGTCTCATCAGTACCATGAGGGACTGAGAATAATACTTACCTCTTAATGTTCTTATAAAGATTAAATGAGTTAATAAATTTGCAGAAATGACAATATTTTGCAAATGAAATAAGACAAACAGAGAGAGACAGATCCTGGATGTGTCACTTATATGTGGAATCTTTATATATATAGAAACAGGAAAGTTTCTATATATATATATTACATATTATATATTATATATATTAATATGCATATAGTGGAATCTTTATATATGTGTATATATGTATTCTATTAATTCAACATATACATATATATGTATAAGTCAGTCAGTTTTTATACGAGGCATATATATATATATGAGAGAGAGAGAGAAACTCTCCTATAAATATGTATGTTGAATTTTTTTAAAAGATTTTATTTATTTATTCATGAGAAACACACACACACACACAGAGGCAGAGACATAGGCGGAGAGAGAAGCAGGCCCATGCAAGGAGCCTGATGTGGGACTCGATCCTGGGACTCCAGGATCATGCCGCTAGGCCAAAGGCAGGCACCCAACCACTGAGCCACCCAGGCATCCCTGTATGTTGAATTAATAGAAACAGGAAGGTGGTTTCTAGGGGCTGGGGGAAATACGGATAGGTTGGTAAAAGGGTACAAAGTTTTACTCTTGTTAAAGGTAAAAGAGAAAAGATCTGAGGATCTAATGTATAACATGGTGACCATAGTTGGAAACACTGTACTAGGTGTATAATTGAGACTTGATTGGGGAGGAGACCTTAAATGTTCTCACCAAAACCAAACCAAAGGCAAAAACCAGATAACTATGTGAGTTGCGATGAGATGTGATAATGTGAGATGTGTTAATGAACTGGATGAGGGTTGCCCTTTCACAATGTATATTAAATCGTCACGTGGTATCTTTAAATATCTTACCATTTTACTTGTCAATTATACCTTAGTAAAACTGAAAAAAATGGAACGGTACATGTATTTAGCCTAATATCTGGCATGTTGTAAGGGCTTAATTAGTGCTAAGATGATCTTTATAGGGGAAAAATACATATGGAGTTATTTTATGGTTAAAAAACCAAAATTTCAGGGTGTCTGACTTCCAAGTGTCCTTCCAACTGACCCAGTGGAAGTTAATTAAGTTAGTTGTTTGTGGTCCTAGAGGTCTCCAGAGCCCAGGAGCCAACCATCCTCTCCTGATGCCATGTCCAGAGCTCTTTCTGTAGTCCTAGACCTCTTATGAATCAAACCTGTGTGTTTGCTCTTCTGATAATCTGATTCCTATCCAAGTCACAAACATTGTATGCTCCAACCCAGAGAGCTCTTACAAAAAATCTGATTGTAACAGTTCCAAGAACCACAACAGGTCAAGTCAAAGGTAGAATCATGGATTGCCCCACCCTTGTTCACCACACCTCAGAAGTGCATTGTACAAATGCCTTTTAAAAAAGAAGAGGAACCAGGGACATTTCCTCCTTTCCTCCCAAGGTAATAAAAAAAAAAAATAAAAGAACCTTTTATAAATGTCACAATGCTGCTTTTTATCAAGGCTGTTGGCTTCACAATGCATCGCCTTATTTATTGTTTCTTTTTTTTCTGGCCTGAGGTAGAGGGTCCTGCTGGTGTGTCAGATAATGGGGTAAGACCGTGTATATTTATTTCTTTATATATAATCAGATTGGTTGTGCCATTATATTCTTTCCAGGGTGTTCCTGGCAGTCAGTTTTTAAAATGGGAAGATTTATTCTTACCCTCTACACAGTTGGAAATGTGTCTCTGCTTAAGGCTTTGGATTCTCAGATGTTAGGAGCGCTGTTTGCACAAGGTCCCAAAGTTTGTGCAAAACAGGGTAAGTGACACGTAGCTATGGAGCCATGATGAAGTAAAAGATATGGATGATGGAGAGCAAAGGATCGGGGTTTCCAAAACGGATGAAAGCAGGATCCTGAGGCAGAGTTGACACAGCATCTATGGGCTAAGTCACACGGAACGGAAAAACCTGAAAGCCCTAGAGGTTTTTTTGAACGGTGACAAATGGTCATAGAGTTAATAGATGAGGGAAATAAAGTTCAGATAAACAAAAGGACTTGTCCAAAGTTTACCCACTTAAAGTACGGAGACAGGTTCTCCAGGGTCAATGTTCTTTTTAGTAACATTTGCCCACCACATTTTGTTAAGAGTGGCAAACTTCGGCAAGAAAGTAAAGCACTCTCAAAATCAGTTTTCTCACCTATAAAATGGGACAATGCCTTAGAGAGTTGCTGTGTGTGGATATATGAGCTTCCTCTTGTGATATATATTGGGCGATGCCTGCCGTGGAGTGGGTACTTAAAAAATTCCATTTGAACCAATGCTTTACTTTTGGCAGTCAGATTTGCTTATGCTCTTATTAGAAAAAAATATCTATTGAGCAAATATGCTGTGCCAGGTTCCATGCAAAACTATTTGGGCAGGAATGGCACTCAAAGTTCAAAAGAAGAGAGAGATGATCAGTACTCAAGTTACATGACAAAAGAGATAAATAAAATGCTCTTAAGAGGGGACAGTATTGCCAGGTTTTTTGTTTTCTTTCTTTTTTTTTTTTTAATTTTAAGCTAGGTATAAAATGAATTTTTAAATAGCAGAAGGATGTGTTAATATTTCAGCCAAAGCATTTAAGAATTTATGTAGAATAACATAACTTTGTTGTCTTTCTTACTCTTAATTCATGTTTAGTATTTGGGACCAAGGCTGACAGCTTTGTCTTTATTCATTCATTTCTTCTTTTGTAGTAATAGAATTTTTATCTGGCGCATTGCATCCCAGAATTGAAATTCTGTTTCCTAACATCTCCTGCAACTTTGTGAAGCCCTGTGACTAAGTTCTGGCTAATGAGAGATACAAGTAGAAGTTTTTAATATTATAAAGACCAGTTTTTAAAATTTGCTTGCCATGGTTTTCCAAAGTAACAGATTTCTCTTAAATTTTCCTCTGGCAATTTTGGGTTGCACATTGAGGTCTACGACCTATGATGAGTTATTTTTTATATATGGCACAAAATAAATCAAGATTCATATTCCTCCATATGGATATCTAATTGTTTGAGTACTATTTATTGAGAAGACTGCCCTTTCTCCATGGAATTACATTTGCCTCTTTGTTGAAAATTAGCTGTGCGTAATTTGTGTGGGTTTATTTCTGGATTTTCTACTTTCTTCTGTTTTTGTATTTGTCTGTCTTAATGTCAGAACCACATTCTCTTGATGATTATAGTTCTGTAATTCATCTTGAAACCAGGTAGTGTTTGTCTTCCCACTTTGTTTTTCTTTTCAAAGATGTTATGGCTTTACTAAGTCCTTTGCATTTTCATATGTTTTTAGAATCAGATTGCCAATTAAAAAAAAATGGTTCTTGATGTCACTCTGATGAGATTTCCTTTCTGTAGAAACACAATGAGGAACAGGCATTCCCAAGGTAAATAATAATTGACACCTCTTGAGTTTGTTATGATAACAAAGTAATAACTCACTATTTTATTTTGTTTCCATATGTTGCACAGATCTAGGTAGCAATTATAGATTAAAATATATACCTTCCTGGGTGCCTGGGTGGCTCAGTGGGTTAAATGTCTAACTTTTGATTTGGGCTCAGGTCATGATCTTGGGGCCTGGAATCAAGCATGGAGTCAGGATCCATGCTCAATGGGGATTATGCTCCAGATTCTCTCTCCATTTGCCTATCTCCCTGCTTGTGCACACATACAGTTTCTCTTTTAAATTAATAAATCTTTAAAAATAAATAAAATACAGCACAATGTATTCCTTTCGTCTATTACTATGTAGTTCTGTCTAAGCACATTTCTATATTTTGAATTGGTAACACTTTGCTGCAAAAGAATAATTCACATGAAGATGTATAGCATGGAGTAGGCACTTAGTAAAAATTAATGTCCCCCCTGACTTTTCTTTTTTTTTATGTAGATGATATTCCTGTAGAAATTGAGCTAGCAGATCCTAAGATTGCCTCTCTATTTAACATCCCTGTGATTTTTTTTCTTTTGAGTACCAAGTGTATAATTGGATTAGGGATATGATAATAAGAATGCAAATGCACTAATTTGTTATCATCCATGGGCAACAGTTAGAATATATGAAGTTAAATTTCTTACCCAACATTATCATAAACATAATATTCCTAGCCAGTTTTCCTCACAGCTACAATACAATGATAATTAATGTTCATCAAGCAACATTGACGAAAAACACTGCACTGTTTTCTGAATCATCAAAAGGAATCAAATTCCCTTCAGTTAAGTTAAATAGTAATCAGTCCCTTGTTTTCTTGAATATTGGTGAAAGCCTTAGCCCTAACTAGCAGTTTGACTTAAAAAATTACAATGTCTTTGATTTTTGGTAAACTTCTGCTTAGCTATGGTGGAATAATAGGCATCAGATGTACTTATCACTTCCAAAGGCTGAAAAACTGAACAAGTGATATGCAACTCTGGTAGCCATATCCTGGACAACAGCAGCACAGGATAGTAACCTCTTGGAGAAAGGAAACAAACAGGGTAAGTTCTATAATTATTCTGGCTCACTGGCTAGAAACGAGATCAAAGACGAAGCTCAAGGAGTGGGAACACCCCAAAATCCCAGCAGACTCCCTGAATTGAGCAAAAAGAATTGAACATTTGGGGAGGCCTTAGAAAGCTAGGGTGAAGAATGAAGAATGACGAAACCTGAAATGAAAGGAGAGAATTGCACAGGAAGAGGTTCTGGGAGAGGTTCCCTGAAGGGAGCCTGCTTCTCCCACAGCCTGTCTTTGCCTCTCTGTGTCTCTCATGAATAAATAAATAAAATCTTTAAAAAATTACAGATTGATATCCCTTATGAGCATAAATGTACATATTCTTAATGATTTTTTAGTGAATCCAATTTAAGAATATTTGGAATGGATAATGCACCACAACTGAGTAGGAGTTATCTAAAAAATGTAAGGCTAGTTTTAAACTTTGCAAATCAATGCAATTCACCATGTTAAGAGACAAAAGAAAAAAAGTTCATAGATTATCTCAATAGAGGCATAAAAGCATTTGACAATATTGGGGAGCCTATATGAAGAAAAAGTAATCAAATCTTACTTCTCCACCTTACGCAAAAGAATAATTCCATCTTGATGATATATGTAAATGAAAGGGCTAAGATTATAAAAATTCTAGAAGACAACAGGATTATGTTTTAGTAACGAGAATAGGAAAAATATAAAGGACACAAAATGCACAAACAGTTAACAATCTGTATATTAAACTTTTCATTGAAATTAAAAATCTTCCAAAGGCACTGCCGGGACAGTGAGAGATTACCAGATTTGGAAGAAAGGATGGGTTACAAAAGGGAAGGGGGAGACTTTGAGTGTGATCAATATATTCATTGTCCTAACTGTGGTTTTAGAGTTGTGTAGATATAATAAACTTAATTTAATTATGCATTCAAAATATGTTTACTGTAGTGTATATCAAGTGTAATCAAATCAAGTACCAGTGAAATTGAAGAAAAAAAACAGTAGAAATCATTCAATTTCAAAAGAAAATTATTGAGGGGAGAGAAGAATAAACCACCAAGGAACTGTGAACGATATTAAGTCATTTGCCCTGTAGAAAACAGGAGTTACAGATGAGAGGATGATTAGAGCAGAACTGTATGAAGGAATTATGATGGACAATTCTCCATACTTGAAGAAAAATGCTCATTTAGAAATACAAAAGTTCTGTGAACCCCAGGCAGGAAACATTACAATGATAACTGTATCTAAATACTTCACAGTCAAATTGCTGAACACCAAAGATAACAGAAATTTAAAGCAATCATGAAAAAAATGAGCAAATTTCTTTTTTTAATAAAAGATTTTATTTATTTATGAGAGAGAGAGAGGCAGAGACACAGGCAGAGGGAGAAGCAGGCTCCATGCAGGGAGCCGGATGTGGGACTTGACCCTGGGGTCTCTAGGATCAGGCCCTGGACTGAAGGTGGCACTAAACCTCTGAGCCACCCAGGTTCCCCCATATGAGGAACAGTAATAAGATTACCTCCTTTCTTCTCCTGACAAAATTGAAGCCAGGAGAGGATGAATTCACATCTTTAAAATGATTGAAAAAAAAATAGAAACCCAGAATTCTATATCCAGTAAAATATATATTTCAAAAAACTGAAATAAATATATTTTCATAAAATTAAAGTTGAAAGAATTCATTGGCATTTGGCTTGACCTACAAGTGATGTGAAATTATGTTGTTCAGACTGAGGTACATCGATGTCATGTGCAAAGCCTAAGCACAGAGAATGTTAGGGTCACCAGAAATAACACATAACTGGGTAAATACAAAACACTATTTTTCATTCTTACATTTTCCCTGAGGGATGACTAACTGTTTAAAGCAAAAATAATTGCATTTCCAGATGCAGTTTATAACATATATAAAAGATGAAAGAAAAAAAATAAAAATATTAAAAATAAAAGATGAAAGAACAACAGCACAAGGATGGGAGAAGCAGGAAAAGTAATTATAGAATTTGAGGTTATTGCATTTGTAAAATAAATAATACAAATGACAAGTGTGAAGATTCTGTTGTGTAGTGTGTGGTGGTACAATATAGACTCAACAGATCTCACTGAGATGTAATTGACATATTAGTTTCAGGTGTACAACACGACTCTGTATCTGCATATATTGCAAAATAATCACCACAATACGTCTACTTGCCATCATCACTACACAATTACACATTTTTTAACTCAATAGACTTTGATAATTTAAAGATGTGTATATTTTAACATGAAGGTGACTACTAAAAATAACTCTAGCTAAGAATCTAAGAGACAAAATAAAATGGAACACTAACAAAATGCGCGCATGCACACACACACACACAAATCAGTGCAGGAAAGAAACAATGGAGGAACAAGCCTCAAGGGACACTGAAAAAGAACATAGACCAAATCCAATCATATCAATAAGTACATTGAATTGTGGGTTAACACTCCAGTCCAAAGTGACAAAATAAAATGGAACACTAACTAGCTAAAAACTCAAGACCCAACAATCTGCTGACTACAGGAGACGTACTTTAAATAAAAGTTACAAGTTAGTGGAAGATTAAAGGGTGACAAAGGGGTACATCATGCAAACACTGATTAGAAAGAACACTGAGCTGGCTGTATCAATCTCAGAGACAACAGACTTCAAAAGAAAGAGTACTACAGAGGACAAAGTGGGGCATTGCCTAATGGTGAAAGGGAGAATTTCTCAGAAAGAACAATTATAAGCAATCTATACTTAGTAACAAAGATTCAAAATTCATGTGCAAAACCAATGTGACAAAAGTGGAAATAAATAAAATCCACTATTGTAATGGAAGATTTTAATATCTTTCTTTCATTTAGATGAAAAAGTATATATAAAAATATCCAGAAGCATACAGGAGACCTGAACAACAGTATCAATGTGACTTAACTGGCATTCACAGTTAAGTTGCGTATAGCCACAGAAGATGCAACTTTTCAAATGCACATGGCAAGTTCATGTCCATCTAAGATAAGCCAGATGATGGACCAAACTTTTGAAAGTTTGAAATCTTACAGAGTGTTTTCTCTGACTTTAACAGTGTGAAATGAGCTATCAATAAGATATTCTGAAAGAAATCCCCAATTTATATTATTAAGCAACATAGGTATAATTAATCCATGGGTTAAAGAAGAATTCACAAGAAAAACTTAAAAATATTAAAAAAGGAATGCTAATAAAAGGAAAACATAAAAATTAATGAGATGACACCAAAACAGTATTTAATATAGGAAAATATTAAACTTTATATATTTATATTAAAGTATCAGTAGAAAGCTTTAAAACTCAATGACTTTTTCTAGATCGTATCAATATGAATATCCTGCTTGTGATATTGTGCTATAAAATTTTAAGATGTTACCCATGAAGAAAAATGGATAAAGGGTACAAGAGCTTCCTCTGCATATATATCTACAGTGATTCCTAAAATAAAAAGCTTAATTTTAAAAATACAAAGACCTGGGGTGCCTAGGTGGCTCAATAGATTTTGATAATTTAAGGATGTGTATTTTTTAACATGTGCATCCCAAATCTTGGTTTTGGCTCAGGTGATGATCTCAGGGTTGTGAGATTGAGCCCAAGGTCAGGCTTCATGCTCAGTGTGGCGTCTACTTGAAATTCTCTCTCTCCCTCTGCCTCCACCCTTGTTCACACTTGCACTCCGTCTCTCTCTCAAGTAAATAAATCTTCAAAGAGTCAAAGACCTAAGTATGTTTTGGCAAGTTATAGACCATGGGCCAAATCCTATCTGTATTTTAAATAACCCACAAGCTAAGAATGTTTTTAGATTTCTCAAGGGTTGTTTAAAAAAAGATTATGTGACAGAGCCCATATATGTCTATCAAAACCCAAAATGTTTACTAACTGAGCTTTGCAGAAAAGTTTGCAGCCTTTGATCTAGCAGTTTCTGTTCTGCTCTGGAAATGTAACATGACATAGCCCATTCCTCCATTAATTAAAAATAAGAACTCTGGACAGAATTCAAGAGCAGTTACTTTATAATTCTTTAAAGTTAACAAAAGTGGACAAATGATGATGGAAACCAAAACTTACAGAAGTGACCCACACTGGGGTATGTTTTCCAGAGTATTTTGTTTATTTTTGGCTCCACTAAAAGAATAAACTATTGTAGGTTATATGGAAATGGCAGCTAAAAGTCAGGTAACAACTCTTCACTGATTAGGAAACACTACTGATGCAGTACAGACTTTCCTTCTGCCTAATGGAGCCAGGGAGAGGAAAGGTGAAGTGAGTCACAAAAGGAAAACAAGAAAGGTAAATCACTGTTTTTACATAAGCTTCATGGACTTTTTAATAGTTTTTTCTTGCAAAAAATCTTCTCAGTGAGATGTATGCCTTTGATCAATGTCCAGAGTCCTGATATAGTTGTTTTGGTCACGGTGGTCTGGTTGTAGTGTTGATTTCTGGAGATAGGATTGGCTATGCCCTTTACTCAGATATTCCCAAGGTAACATCAACATTTAACAGTAAAAAACCAAACCAAACCAAATGACTTTTGGGGGAAGAATTAAAATAAAGATATCCTTCCTTGCCACTAAAAATGAAGGGAAAGAACTAAAGATAGTATTAGCATGGTAGGTAGTCTGGTGCATTGTTCTGGAAAGAGAAAAAGCATGAGATAATTTTGAAACGAGAACATGGGGAAGATGAGTGCCCGAGAAAAAGTCATTATGCAACCTGGAGGTAGGAAAAAAAATCATTAAACTGAGTACTTAGTGAATGATTCTAGGGTCTAAGAAATGACAGTAATTAACATACAGGAAATGCATCTTTGGATACTGGCACATTGATTTTTGTCATCACCTTGAGTTGTTTCGGATCTGGTGATTGCTTTTGTGCATCACCAATTCCTGATTAAAAAGGGACAAATGGTTCAAGTGAAAATTACCCACCTCAAAAGTATGCATGAAACTTTTGTCCGTTTTTTCTCATGCTTGTTCCTCTTTAGCCATTCTGTCATAAATGGTGGAAGTGGAACAGTGAAATTGTGTGTGGATAAAAAATTAGCCTCAGAATGAATGGTAATGAAATAGGAAATTGGGAGGGCAAATGAAAGCAACTGTGGTTCTTTAGGCTTGAATGGTGACTCTCAGGAAAGAAGTATCGTTGGAGAGATCCACTTATTCTTTCACTCATCCAACAAATATTCGTTAACCTCTTTCCAAGAGCCACGTACTGCTGCGGGTACAGCAAAACATAAAGCAGAATTATCTGCCTTTCTGGATTTGGGATCAAAATAACCATGATATGTAAGTAAATTTTATCATATGCTTTATGGCCATACGTTAAATAGGATATGGAAGAGAGAGTGGAGAGGAGTGTGGTAATTTTTTTTTAAGATTTTATTTATTTATTCATGAGAGACACACAGAGAAAGGCAGAAACACAGGCAGAGGGAGAAGCAGGCTCCTTGGAGGGAGCCTGATGTGGGACTCAATCCTGGGACCAGGATCACGCCCTGAGCCAAAGGCAGACGCTCAATCACTGAGCCACCCAGGCATCCCAGAAGTGTTGTAATTTTAAATGGGGTTGACATGGCAGTCCTCACCGAGTGACTGTGCTTGAGCAAAGACTTGAAGAAGGGTGCCCGGTGAACATCTAGGGGAAGGGCACTGCCTCCAAAAGATTCTTGGGCATGCTAAGTACCAGTACCAGTGAGCGTGGCAGGAGTAGTGTGATCAAGGGGAAGAGGAGGGGAATAACAGAAGGCCAGATTTTGTGGGGCTTTGCAAGCAGTCACAAAGACTTTGGTGATTATTGTTTGTGAAATGGGGAGCCACGGAGCAGAGAAGCGACCGGGTCTGTTGTGATTTGGAAAGCTGATGAAGAGAGCTGTGTGTTGCTAAGAGAAAGTCAAGGACTTGGAGCAGACTGAGCAATGAATTGATGTCTCCTGCATGCAGTTCTATTAGCCTTTTATTCACTCAGGTTTTACTGCTGATGTTAAACCCACGTGGTCAAGCACCAGCTTGTTAGCATGACATTCAGGGCTCATCTCCATCTGGCCATGGTTACTACTTTCTAGCATCTTCCAAGGCTCCCTCCTTACCCCATCTCACCTTCCTGGTATTCCAGATAAAGGTGTTGGGTAGGTAAATAGTGCATTTTGGGGTGTCCAGTTCTGCCTACCTATAGGGCCCTCGATGTGTCTCTGGAATTCCTATTTTTCCTGGTTAGCACAACCCATGACATTTTTACCGCAATTATTCATATTCCTGTATTTCTCACCTCTAGCTCTGATTTTCAGTACACAGGAGGCACTCTGAGTGAGTCCATTTTACTGGATACAATAGCAATCAATCTAACCACTTGGTTCAAGTTAAAGAGATATTTACATTGATGCTAAGACTAATTTCAAAAAAAATAAGGCAGTTCACAATCAACAATCTCTATTTCAAAGGAATCACAGTGAAGACAAACCTTGAGAAACTATCAAAAGGTCAGTGAGGTACTAGGGGAAAAAATGGGTATGGCCAAAACCCAGGCTCAGCATATCTTTTCTTCTTTATGCTTCTTAATACTTGACATATATTATGCATTTATTTGTAACATTTAATCCCCCACCTGGATGAAATCTCCATTACAGCAGAGACTTTAGTCTTTGGTACTGCCAGGTTCATATTTCCTAAAATCATATTCAGGTGTTTGATAAATATTTGTTCAGTGAGTGAATGCTCACATTAAGTGAACACTAAGCTTGGCTATGAACACCGTTTTCATCATGCAGAATTTTTTTCTTTCTGATAAAAGGAACTCTAACAGATTTTTCACAAAAGATGAAATCTTTGGCTTGTCATTCATCTCATAAAGAAATTTACTCCACTTAATCTCACAAGGTCTTATCTTGGGACCATTGGTGAAGACAACCAATAGAAATGATGCTTGAAATTTCAGGAGTGTTCCTTAGGCAATTATTACTTACACTGATCCAACAGTAAAAGCCAATGTAATGACTACTATGAGTATAAATTAATTTTTAATGCTATAGAATATTAACTTTTACTAAATATTAACTTTTAAGTCTACAGAAAATGGAAGCAAAATAGCTCATAGCTAGGTTTCTGGTAATATAACTTGGGAAACAGGTAGAATCTAGAACTGTATAATAATACATGAGACATTGAAACTTTAGCCTTCTTTACCTGGAAGGATAAATATTGACCTAGTAGTCACTGGTGAGTATGCAAACATCTGAATATGATTTTCTTATTTGACAATCTTCAATTATAATTTTAGACTATAGATTTTTAAAGTCTAGATGATCATTTTCCAGTGAACCATTAGTTTTCTAGAAAACCGTTAGTTTTCTAGTCTATTTGCATGTTTGCTACTGACCTTTGAGGTTTTAATTCAAAGGAATTGGTGATATAAGAATTCTGAGCAATGTTGCAACCTAATAGCAGTCCTGTGAGAGCCACGTTATCATACTTTAGATATATGTATATGCTTATATAATTGCATGAAAGACACACACAGTTGTCTTTTCCTGGAACCATTCTGTTGGCCTCCATATATATATCTCCATTCATGAGAAGGGAGTACTCTTGATTATGCCATTGGAGTAGAATTTTATTAGTTTTCCTTATCAGAGTACAGTTATTTTGAGAATATTCTGATTTTACTATGAGTACTGATTTTACTATCAATCATTCTTTTTTGTGGTCCACATACATGAGGTAAACAAAGCTGACTCTCCCTCTCCAGTGCCCTCACACCCAGATTCCATGTGTGTAGCCTGACTAAGCTGTGCTGTCAATGCATTCAGCTCCTGTAGCCACGGACGTAGGTTGCAGAGGTAGAGAAATGATCCAAGGTAGGCCATTCACGATCACCCTGACTCAGTTCCCTGACTTTTGTTGGCATGCTCAGGGAAGCAAATGGTTTCTTCTGCTGGAACAGATGCCATAATGATGACAAACCTGAAGCCACTGGAGTCACCGGGAAGAACCCGTGAATGAGCTCCACCTGGAGGATCTAGAGCAAAGAAGTAGAGCCTGGTGATATCATGTGGACCCAGAATCATGATTCCTCTAAGCTAGATCTACTGCTGGACATCTTACATGAGCATCTACTCCCCCATCTTACTGAGATAGCTTGGATCCGATTTTCTGCGCCTAGTGACTGAAGGAGTCCTAATTGAGGCAACCACACTAACTAGCTTCACTGCTGCAGACCCACCAGGAGATCTGCTCATATCCCTCCTCAGTTTCTCCCTCTGCCAACTGTGAATATTAATTTTTGTCTGAAGGTGGTAAAAGTTGTAGAAAAGTATTTTAATAGATTACCAACTGATGTATAGATTAAAAGTGATGTCTGATACTTCTGGCCAACATGCATTCTTTTGAATATTTAATTTTGTTATTCTTGTAGGTCTGCGATGCATCACTTAAAAAAACCCTACCATTTATTTGTCTTCATTATATGCCAGAAACCTCTAGGACCAGGAATGCACAAATATAAGACATGGTCATGCTCAACAGCTTCCTCTCTACTATGGACAACTTGAGAAGGAGCAGAAACTACTCTTATGTCCGGTAGACAGTGTTGAGCGACCCATGGTAAGCGCAGATAATGAAGTGCAGATAACTTTTGGAGATACACATAAGAAGAAGCAGTTGCTGCTGGCTTTGTCAGGGGATGGGTTTAAAAGTAAAGAAAAATTCATTAGGGGAGAAAACTTACCTTTTTGGGAAAAAGTTTGTATGTCATATGCTCATCATTTCTTATTTACAATCTCATTTAATCATAGCAAGGGTATGAGATCCCTATTTTATAGATGAGGAAATCAAAGCCATGAGAATCTGAACAATGTTACATGGCTAGTTCATGTCAGACTCAGGATTCAAACCCAGGTCTAAGTGGAGAATAGATGCTCTTTATAATTTTGCCTTAAAAGCTAAGGAGGAAGTGGGAATTCAGAGGAGAAAAGGCAGTCTAGAGAACATGATCATAGAAGTTCCTTATGCTCAAAGCGTCCTTAATCAGCACCCGGTGTCATTTGGGCAGCCTCTTCACTACCAATACCCAGCTCTGGGGATGAGATAGGTGAGTTCCAGGAGCTGACAGTGGGATATGAATGATTGTATTATTTACTGAGAATCTGAGACTCTTTGCAGTACAAGCACGTTTGTAATTTGCAGAGTGCTTCGAGCTCCAGCGAAGTGTGTGAGTAATGCAGATGCTCTGAAGAGGCTTGAGTGGAAAAATGCACATCCCTTCCATTTTATCTTGAGATTACCTTCTGTATTGCCATTTCAATTCCTTCATGCCCTAAAATACAGTGTATACCTAAAGACCTCTAATCTGATTTTTCTATCTGAAGCTTACTTTCCTCATTGCAAAAATACAAAAAAGAATCATTTGGGTTTCAGAAATGCAATTGTCTTATAAAAGCCAACATTAGAGTTGCATACCCACTGGTCGCCATCTACTCCTCTAGACAATCAACATATAGAGGGTCTTCTATGTTCTTTACACTTTATTGAGAACTATGGTTTTAGGAACAAGAATTAGTGACTGTACAGTTAGGGTTAACACACATGAAGAAAAAGCAAGCTAGCATTTCAAGATCCATCATCTGGCAAGCACTACATTGAGTTTGCAAACATTCTATCAGTGGAGTCTCTGAACAATCCTCTTAGATAATGTTTTTAGCCCAACTTACAAGCCAGGCTCAGAGGGATAAGTAAAGGTATAATTTATAAAGAAAGGCTTGCATATTTTGAGGGCTTAACGTGTGCCAGGTGCTCTGCTAAATGCTTCTAGGGTTTGATACAACCCTCAGTACACTCACAGAATCCCCTCCTTGCAGATAGGAATGCAGGCTCTGAAGTTAAGGACTGCCTAAGTCACACAGGTAGAAAGTGTGGAAGACATGTGAGAGGGAGGCTGCCTGACACTGTCCCCATACTTCTGCTTTTTATTAAATGTTTTGCAAGTCCTCCTTGCAAATCATGAGATGAGTAGAAAATAAATGATCAGGGTAGCCCGGGTGGCTTAGCGGTTTAGCCCCGCCTTCAGCCCAGGGCCTGATTCTGGAGACCTGGGATGGAGTCCCACGTTGGGCTCCCTGCATGGAGCCTGCTTCTCCCTCTGCCTGTGTCTCTGCCTCTCTCTCTCTTTTGTCTCTCATGAATAAAAAAAACTTAAAACAACAACAACAACAACAACCAGCATTTAATAAAAAAAAGAAAAGAAATGATCATGAATTCATAGATAATAAAACCTAGCTACTCAAATGATTTTAAGAAAAGCCAAAATAAATATCTGAATGTAATATATAAAAGAAACAAAAGTAGTTTCTGATAAAATAAAAATCTATAATTCAATAAATATAAAACCTGTTACTGCATTATAAGTGCTTAATTATATACATATTTATTCATTATAATTTACTATGTATATTTTATTATATGGAATTACTGACAGGTGAACACTCTGGAAGACAGGAAGTCATCCAATATGCCAATATCATAGGCTTGCAAGGAATGTGACAGCTACAAATACACACGATCTCAGTATGCACAATCAGCAACTCAAATATCATAGTTATTACTCTTGGTGATTTTCTCAATGGGTAACAGCCCTTGGTAACAACAGTCTAAAAATAACAAATTAAGATCTTTTCTCACTTTACGTGGCAATTATATTCTTGGGCAATTATCTTATCTTAAAACCATGAAAAGAGTATTCTGAGAGTGTGTATCTTAATCATAAGCAATTTATTAATGACTATACAGCAGGATCTTTGAAAATCATATAGGATGGAAAGCAATAAGGCAGATTTTTGTGTGAGGGACAGTCCCTGACAGCACAGAACATCTAGCACCCTCGGCCCCTAGTATGGTCACTATGTCCAATTCCTGAGAAAAACAAAAATATATCCTAGGCATTTTCAGAATGCATTTTGAGGAGTTGTACTGCTGCCCTTGAGACTCACTGCCTCAAGTTAGCGAGCATGGCATAGGACTCCCCTGTGAATGCAGAGACATAGCAGCCGAAGGCTGGAAGAGAAAATAGGATGCTGCTTCTTCCAGCCAATATCTCCCAAGCATCAGACATTTCTGCATCTTTGTCAGGACGTTTGCACATACTATTATTCAGTATTTTTCTTTCAGAGACTCACTTCCTACTATAAATACCAATTGCCCTCTTAAATGGAAAATAAGAATGGCTTACCATAAGTGAAACGTAAACTTAACGCATGTTAGGGGCACCTGGGTGATTCAGTGGTTGAGCCTCTGCCTTTGGCTCAGGTCATGATCCGGGAGTCCTGGGATCAAGTCCTGCATCGGGCTCCCTACAGGGAGCCTGCTTCTCCCTCTGCCTATGTCTCTGCCTCTCTCTCTGTGTCTTTCATGAATAAATAAAATCTCTTAAAAATAATAAAAATGTGATGAATGAAACAAACAGGAAATAGCAAAGAGAAGATAATGTTATCAAACTCTAGCTTGATTCTGCTGCCAGCTGAAAAATCTCAGCTGGACAGCTCTTCTCTTTTGGCTAACCACCACATTAAGCCCAAATTTGTCTCCTCAGAACTTGGTCTGATTTCCAGAAGAACAGGTCTATTACCTCCACTTTATGATGACTCAGCTGTCATTATTCTCTCTCTGAGATAAGCAAGGTTTTGACATTATTTCTTATGAGTATATAGCCTCCTCGCATAAGGATTTACTCTTTTTATGAAGAGAGAGTATTATGAAGTACCTGTTACACAATACTAATGTAGACATTTAAAATATATTTCTTCTGATTTTTAATACAATACTCCAAGGTATACCTCAACACTCCCACTTTACTGATGAGGAGATTAAGCCATGGTGCATTTGCATTGCAACTGGTTAGTGGCCAAGCCAGGATGCAAACTCAGAGCTAATTACAAAGCTCAGAGAACTTGTACAACTTCTTTTGTTAATTGACCATGGAATTCAAAGTCATGGTAACATAGAATTTCTTAATTATACAGAGATAAGGATTTAAGGTGATTTAAACTGCTCTAATACCTCTGTGGTGATGACTTAGCCCTAACCTAGTGGTGCATGAATCTAAAGAGTTTTATTTAAGCCTTGTCCTGTTAACTTAAGAGGGTAACTGAGAAGACTCACATTAAACCAACATGATGGCTCTGTTGTTTCTCTGCTGTTTCTCTGTTAGTCCCTCTAACATGTCCCACAAGGGATGCTTTAAATGGCAGCTGGAGTCTGGGAGTGAGTATGAATGAATGTTAGATGCTCTGGAAGTGGGTGTGATTACTAGACAAAGCTTCTAGGATGGTGGCTAGATACTTCTGGTGGGTGCATGAAGCACATGTTACATTCTACATCAACTGGGCCACAAGGTGCCATATATCTGACCAAAAGTTATTTCTCAGTGTGTCTATATGTTTCTGGAAGGGGTTAGCTTCTGAATTGGGAGATTGAGTAGAGCAGATAGTCCCTCCCCAGTGTGGGCGGGCATTATTTCATCCATCAAGAGCCTGAAGAGAACAAAAAGGAAGAGGAAGATTGATTAGCTCCCAAGATATCTGCCTTCTCTTACCCTCAGCACTCCTGGTTCTCTAGGCTTCAACTCCAGAATATACTTATTGGCTCTCCAGCTACCACTGCTGGCCTTCTTGGAACTCCAGTCTGCAGACAGCAGATTGTGAGACATCTCAGTCTCCATAACTGTGTGAGCCAATAGCTTTTTTTTTTTTTAAATTTTTAAATATTTTATTTATTTACTTGACAGAAAGAGAGAGTGAAAGAGTGAGTGAGTGAGCACCAGCAGAGGGAGCAGCAGAGGGAAAGGGAGAAGCAGGCTCCCCACTGAGCAGGGAGCCTGATGTGGGGCCCAATCCTAGGACCCCAGGATCATGACCTGAGCCAAAGGCAGATGCTTAACCCAATGAGCCACCCAGGTGCCCCTGAGCCAACAGCTTATAATAAATAAATCTCCATCTGAATTTCTATATCTATAACCATATCCCTTCTCCTGTGCATTCTGTTTCTTGAAGAACCTTGACTAACACAAGATAGATGCTAAAATCAGGGACTACAGAAGGTGCAGATGACCAAACACCCTTAATTCTCTCAAGTCATCCTCTATTGGATGTGCAGGTCACCTGAAAATTAAAATGTACTTTCTCTCCCTCACTTTCAACAAGTGCTGCACCCAGCTTGGAAACACTTCCATCTCAAAGACTCATTTTTCTTCTCAAATCTCTGACCTTTCAGACCTTCCATCTCAATCTTAGTACATTACATTGCCTCCTACTTCCCTGAAAAAAAAATGCAAGTCACAACCTACACATCTTACCTCTATCCACATCTGTATTTTCCTCATTCCCTTCTGTCACAATAGAAAATTGGCTCTTCACCATTGAAAGGTCATCTGCTCTGTGCATTATAAATGTCATCCCCCTCTCAGGGGCCATGCTTCAATGAACTGACTCTACTCTCAATTTGTCTTCACCTCCTTCCATTTCTGCCAGCCCCTTCCCACCACCATTTGTACATGCCAACCTCCACCTTCTCTCTAGGCTACTCCAACAGACATGTGGCTTTAATTACCATGTATTTACTAAGTACACCTAACTTTATTTCAAGGCCAGACCCTTATTAACTCCTGGCCCACGTAAATAATTGCTGTGGGGAGAGGGGAGAGGGAATCTCCAATTGGGTACCCTATAGGCATCTCCACCATCTTCCTTCTGTCAATATTGCTCATCTTGACATGGTCATCCACTGCTGTCCAAAGCAGGGCCTAGAAATCATCCTCAATGGGTTCCTCTTCCCCTGCCTTAGCACCTGAGATAACCAGTCATCAAGATCCAGTGAGTCCTGTTGTCTCTCAGATGGCCCCGTCCTGCATTCTTCACTACCACTACCTTAGTACCTGTCCTTCACCTGGAGCACTGTATCAGTACTCTCTTGATCTCCTGAGGTAGTCTTGACATGGGCATCAGAGTGACCAGTAGAGTAAACCAGGATATTATTGTCTTCTTGTAACCTCCAGGATAAGATACTAATTAGTAAGCATGGTACCTAAGTCTTTTCTCTCCTTATCTATATCTGTCTCTATCATCTTGTGCTTCTCTTGATGACAGTAGAATCTTCATCCTTCTTCCTAGCTAAGGCTATGCCTCCCCTCCTCTCAGGAGCTTTACGGTCTTGAACCCTTCCCTTCTCTGGTTTACTTGATGTGCAATTCTCTGCCAGATACATAGGCTTTCAAAAATGCATCAATCTTTCTTACTACAAGAAATAATTAAATCATTAAAGAAGTAATACAAATTACCCTCTGTTCCCTGTGTTTCAAGAATACTGATCTGATTTTTGTATCTCAAATGTATCAGTATCTGCTTACTATTTGTCAGACACTTTGCTTAGTGATTTGTGCTTCAATTAATCCTCACAACAGTCAATGTCATGGACTACTCTTTTTGTTCTCAATGTTCAATGACTTGTCTAAAGTCACCTAGATAATCAATAGAAAGAACAGGATTCAACCAAAGTCAGTCAGACTCCAAAAACTACACTCATAACAAGTACATTGTACTACAGTATCTAAAAGATGAGATGGAAATGAAAGGAAAAACATAATTATATATATCTTAATATACAATATATGTAATTTTATATGATATATACTATTATAAATGTTAGATCACATATTATATATGTAATATTAAATAATATGTAATGTATAATGCATATGCTATAATATTTTATAGTTTTGGTATTATATATTTGTATATAATATATGTCTACATCAGCTAATAATATTGAGTGTTAATATTTATTAAGCATTTACCATGCAAAAGGTACTATACTAAACATTTAACATATGTTATTTCATTTAATTTTAACACATTTGGTGTTATTATAGTATCATTATGCATGATGAAATGTAAGCTGAGTAAATTGAATAGATTAAAAAATTTTTTTTTGGTTCCGAGATCTTTGGAGCATGGAAGGGTTTGTATTTGAACTCTGAGGTGTCTAACATCAATGATAATGCTTAACCACAATGCAAAACAGAATATATCACCCAGAGTCACCTGGGTGGCTCAATGAAGCAACTGACTCTTAATTTTGGCTCAAGTCATGATCTCAGGGTGGCAAGACCAGGCTCCATGCTGAGTGTTGAGTTTGCTTAAGATTCTCTCTCTGTCCCTCTGCCCCTCTCTCAAAAAAAGAAAAGAATATGTTACCCATTAGTATGCTATGAATCAAAATCCCAGGGAAGAGATTTTATTTACCAAGTACAGTGATTCATAGTGTCTTGTAATGTTGAACATATTTTTTAGGTAGAGCTGCTCCTGCAATAATGTGAAGGTGAAGTATCCCCCATATTGCCCAAGGCTGGCCCCTGAAGTACTTGGAGAGGAAGAACTATGTGGATGGTAGTATCATGCAGTGACCAACAACTTGGGCTTTGGAACCAGAACCAGAGTTGGATCTCAGCACAGTCACAACTTTGTGACATGGGACAAGTTCTTTTACCTCTTTATCTCTAGTTTTTCACTCTTAAAATGCAGATAATAATAATCCCTATGTGCCAAGAATGTTTGGTAGATTGATTATAACAATGCGGGAAAAATACTCAGCCAATGTCTGAAACATTAAGTGCTCAATAAGCATTAGTTAGTATTGCTTCACAATGTAGCACGAGATTAGGCTTTAGAGTGTTGGCCTCCAAAATTAGATTTATTTCTGTATTTTCATCATCAGCTCTTTTATGCCAAAAAAAGAAAATATTCTCCTCTTCCTAAAACATCACCATGTATCTATCCATTCATTCATTTCGATGTGCCAGGCATTCCTCAAGGGTCTAAGAATGAACAACAGCATATGGTTTAATGCCCTTCAATGACTTCAGAATGACAGAGGTAGGAAGCCACATATACAAGTATAAAGTATACTCTATACTTATACAAGTATAAAACACGTGACAGTATAAAAATTGCTGCAGTCAGGTACCCCATATGAAAATTTCTTAATCATCTTTCAACACAAATAAGTATGGATATCACCTACCATCTGAGGTCTTCTTTGAAATGCCCATTGAAAAAACAAAACATTTTTCCATCCTCAACTGTCACCATTACCTCATCTATTCTCTGTAACCATAATATTTTGAAATTTTTCAATCTTAAATAAAGGGATATTTGAAGACCAAGACCTTGTGTTTTTATTTATGTTTTTTGTTTTGGTTTTTTTTTTGTTACCCTTTTTTAGGACTTTAAGGTTTTGGATAGTGCCTAGAATGCAGACACTCAGATGATGGAAGGATGGACAGGAGGGAAGGAGAGAGGGATGGAGGGAAGGAGGGACAGATAGATGGATACATAAGTGACTTCAACAGAAATAGACTGGAGAAAGACATAAATTTTGGTTGACAGAAAAGAAAGACTTTCTAGTATAGGAGGTGTTTGAGTTCCTTCTAAAAGGTAAGATTTCGGAACAAATACAATGTATGTGCGGTGGTGGGAAGCTGGTGGGGGTAAAGCATTGTAGATGGAGGGAAAAGTATACTGTAATGATGTGTTCATCGAGTGGCAAGCAGATCAGACTGGAAGCTGGAGGAGGAGAGCAGAGGGATGGAGACAGAAGAAGTCTCAGACCTGGCTTGAAGGGCCTTGGAAACAACGCTAATGAATTTGGACCTTCAATCCATCGTGGCTTCTCAGTAGGGAAGGAGGCCTCTCTTGCTATAAAGCTTAACTGTGATGGAGGACATTATTTCATCACCTTGAGCTAAGTATCAGTACTTGATTAAAACTGAGAAGAGGTGGACAGATCCAACAGTGTTTTCTGGGAGCCTAAATCACAGGGTTTTGGCACCTCTGAATTTAAAGGGAAATTGAAATCTCTTCAATACTCATTCAGGCTAAAAGTACTTTTAGAATTTCCAAGAGGAACAATTGAAAACACAAATCTGTCTCCTAACAATGCTTAGGCTTTGGGATTCTTCCTGCCTTTATTCTGTTGAATGAGACAGAATGGAATGAATAATAATATCTGACATCCTCTTACATTGCATTTCTAGAGCACTCTCACAAAAATGACTTCATTTGATCTTCATAAAAACCCTGTGAGCTAAGCACTATTATCTTCATTCAGCAGCGAGCAAACAGGAACAGAAATAGTAAGGTAGGCAAGTTGGATTCTCTTACCTTTCTCTTTCTCTGCCCCACCCAGCTGGGGCAAGTTTTGAGGCCCTTCACAGCTGAGAAAAGCTTTCCTTGGGGTCACATATGTTGCAAAAGAGGCCAAAGGTAAAGGGGGGATGTAATACATCTTAAAATGCTACTCTGTCTGACACTCGTCATGATTATCATCATATAATCCCCATCACCACTTCTGAAGGCAAGTGTAATTGTATTTACTTTGTAAAAAAGGACATGAAGCTCAGAAAGATTAATAAACTTGTTCCAGTTGGCCCAGCTGCAAAAGGGTAGGGTCAGATTTAAACTATTTATGGCCCCCAATGCACATACACATTCCCTTTTACCACTTCACACTGCCAAAATGTTAGGAGTATGGGCTCAGAGCTCAGACTGCCATGTTTTTTGTTTTTGTTTTTGTTTTTAAGATTTTATTTATTTATTCATGAGAGACAGAGACAGACAGGCAGAGACATAGGGAGCCAGATGAGGGACTTGATCCCAGGACCCTGGGATGACAACCTGAGCCAAAGGCAGATGCTCAACCACTGAGCCATCCAGGTGCCCCTGACTGCCATGTTTCAATACCAGTTGGCCTTATGACCTTGAGAATCTGTGCTTCCACGTTCTCATCTCTAAAATGGAGATCATATTAGCAATTATTCTAGGAGTTGCTCTGCAAGTAAATTGTGACAACATATGTCAAGTACTTCAACCATTCCAAGCACAGATATGTGTATTCTAAAGTTATCATCTTATGGGTCTTCAAATTAATTCCCTTCTCCAGTCCCATACCCAATCCCTAGATCCTATAGCAATTATCTTCTGTGGTTCTAGGGCCAAATTGTCAACTAGATTTGACACTGTTCTCTCTGCAATGAGTTGGCCTGAAAGTCTGCCTGGTCCCAAGCGGGTCCCTATAAGTCTCACTGTGTCAGCTCAATCCAAAGGTTAGAATTTACTACCTAGACTTTCCTTGCTTGTCTTTCAACCTCCCTGAGCCTCAGCTATTTGGATTGGAGCTCCAGAAACACAATTAGCTTTTGCCAGATCCCCTTTAGAGGATGACAACCTTGTGTCATGTCCCTAGCATACTGGTAAGTGTTCCTCTATCTGTATCTGTATACTTGGAACGATAAGTCCTGCCCTGTATAGCATTTACATTACTGAAGATTGGCTCTGTTTCCTCATGCCTTGCTTCTGCTTTCTCTTGGAATTTTGCATTGCACATTTATTTTACCCCAGGAGATATGTGAGGTCATAGAGAAACAACTCCAATCAACCAAGCATGGTCTCTGTCCTCAAAGAGAGTAACCAGGTTTTAAGCAATCAATTATACAAATTATCTAATTATAGTTGAGAAAATTTCTTTGAAACAGAAGTAAAGAGTTCTTTGAACAAATGTAACAAGAAGACTCCCACCTCATCTGAGGATTCAGGGAAAGCTTCTTTCTTGAAGAGGTGAAAACACAAGTGGTCTAGGACTCCCCAGGATGCAGCCTTTTTATTTATTCAAATGTTCCTACGTGATTTGGAAGGGATAGAGAAAAAAGTGATCATCTCTAACAGTCTCAGAGCTGTGCTAGACTTTCTAGTTTGCACGAGTGATAATTATAACATGATTAAAAAAAAACCTTTTTATTAAGTACACGTCAGGTACTTTGCTACAGACATCACATCAATCTTGTTTTCTCAGTCTGATAAAAATCATGAGTCAGATACTTTTCTATGCTCTGGAGAAACAAAGGCTTTGAGGAAGAACAATTTCTGCCTTCAAAAATGACACAGTGGAATGATCCCCGCCACAAATCTGAATCGTGTCAGTCTGGTTGAGCTGGGCTATGGTGCCATCATGTATTCGTTTTCACTTGAAGCTCATCCATATACTAGTTCATAGTTTTGTAGGTCAGAGATCTGGTCAAGCCTTTGTTCTCTGTTTAAGGTCTCATACGCAGAAACCAAAGTGTCAGCCAGGTGGGGCTCCTAGAGGGGGCTGGGGAAGAATTAACTTCCAAGTTCGTTCAAATTGAAGGCATAATCCAATTCCTTACTGGTGTTGGCCTGGAGTCTCTCTGGGCAACAAGAGGCTATTCTCAGGTCTTACCATGTGGCCCCTCCATCTTGCAGCAGAGGACCTCCTCCTCACCACATCTCCCTTGTGCTTTACATGTCTCTGGCTCCTTCTGCCACCAGGGCAGAGAAAACTGCTTTTCAAGGACTCGGTGTGGTTAGACTAGATCCGCCCAGATAATCTCCCTCTGAACCACCTACTAGTGTTAATTGCACCTGGAGAATCCCTTCTGTTGTGTAATATAGCACAATCATGGAGTAACATCCAGGCACAAGGTTTATGGGGGCCATCTAGAATTCTTTCTACTACACATAACAAATAGCCCTACAATTCCAGTGACTGGAAACAATAAAGATGTATTTCTCACCAATAAACAAGTCCATCAGGGGTTAGCCCTAGCCTTGTTCTCTAATGCTCTCACTCTAGAAAACAGACTCATGGAGCAGCTGCCACTACCGGTAGTATCACCAGTTGCAGAACGAGAATGAGCTCATGAGTTGCACACTAGTTCTTAATGCTTCTGCCCAGAAGGCAGAAACATCATTTCTGATCACATTCCATTGACCAAAGCAGATGACATGGCCGGACTACCTTCCAGGGATGAAGGAAGTGCAATCCTACCAATGGCTTGGAAAAAAGGGAGACCCAGAAATATTTGGAGGGGTTGAACTAATAAGGACCACAGTTCTTCCTTTGACCACCAAATATTTGGTTCATCTGCCTTCTACCATACATAATACACTCAGTCTCCTCCCCTCCAAGGGGGAAATCCAAGTTCCATTTATTTGCACATTGCATCCAACTTCAGAGTTTGGGGATATGTGGGAATCTCCACATCAAGAATAACCATGATATTCTTTGTAGTAGGTCTAATGGCCTCCTTGGTGTTCTTGATAGAGAAGGAAATAGGCTTCAAAAGTGAAGGTCAAGCAACCAATTAAGTGGTGGATCTAGGAAAGAAATCTAGATCTCCCTCTTCATGACAGCCTTGTTACTTCATTCCCAACTGACAGAGTAGGAGGCATTATGAGGGATGTTGCCAGCCTTCTAAACCATTAGTCTGAGTAGGAGGTCGAGCACAAAACAGAGAGCCATCCCCACTCTGGTCTGGCTACAGTGAACATAGAGACAGTGAGGGCAGCCTCATCCCCATCCTGCAGGTGTGGGATGGGAGAGTGTGGTTGAGCAGATTCTCGAATAATGAGTAGTTTTCCTGGTGGGTGACAGAAGAGGGAGGAGTTCCAGAAATGAGAAAGAGAAGTGGCATGTATAAAACACTGAGTAGGGAGGAGAGAGTCCCCATCAGTGGAGTACCCAGCTGGGTGTGGGAAGGGATGCCCTTGAAGCTGGCTCTGGTTGGTAATAGATCTTACAGGGCTGGGGATGCTCTGCTGGAATCTGGACTTCATCCTGTGGCAGCCACAGAAGGATTTTCGGAAGTGACAAAGATAATCCAGGTCTTCTGAGAAGTGGATGCCAGAATGCAATTCCAGAGGCAAGAATATAATTAGGAGATACATCTGCGAGGGAAAATGGGAAGGGGGCCAGGGAAGGCAGGGGGTATCTGACACCCAGCAAAGGAAGGAGGAAGAGAAGGTGGTAAAAGCATCCTAGAGCACTAAAGTCAACTGAACATATCTCAAAATGATAATAAGAGCAGAGGCATTTTTAAGCTAACTGACTATTAGGAAAAAAATACAGAGAAAGCTAAAGTAATAGAAGGTGCTTTTCTGTGTGGAACTGGAGGGGGATAAAGTGTGTGGGGAAGAACATTTGCTCACTGTTCTCAACTGTGCATGCGTGCATCCATTTAAACCTTGTACACATGTTACTTTAATAAACATGAAATATACATGTGTATATATGTATATTTAAACCTCATATGTGCATTACTAATTAATTGGAATGAAATATGTACATGTTACACATATGTGCTTGTGTGTGTGTAATTAAATACTGTGGTTTTGGTCTAACCTGTAGAGAAGAGGGTATCATTTTGAACACAGTTTTGAGGTATCTTCTGCATGAGGCAGACTCTACATGAGATTCATGACCGTTTCTCTCTTAGGCCGTATTTTTCATTTTCCTAAAGCTGCCCGGGGATTCATATAAAAGACTGTGTTTAATGTAACCTTTCCAGCTGTGCCTATTAACCACTGACCTTTCCTCTTGACGAATCTTCACCCATTTCAGCCCTGGTGTGAAGTTGTTTGAGGAAACGAAGGGACCCAAAAGGTCTTTGAAAGGGAGGCGTGAGAAAGCTGTAGTAAAACTGGCTGTGGGTGGGAGAACAGAGATCCTGGAAATGTGTGCCGAAGCAAATAAGCTCATGTGCACAGATTCATGAATAAGGCTTTTCCAGAAACAGGGTCAGGGAAACCAATCTTCAGGAGCAGAAAGTAGCCAAGTACAGGGGGATAGATCATCTGAGAAGACAGGTGACCCGAGCGGATAAGGGTGAGAGCCCAGAGCAGCGGAGGTCTACCAGTAGAAAATTATTACCAGATACACCTCATACACTTGACTTTGCTCTCATATTCACATGTGTGTTTGTGTGAACACACAACACACACACCTGATGATATCACATTACTTCTATAGTTTTCCCGGACCCTGAAACACCCAGAGAGACACCCAGCCATGCAAGCCTCTCATAGTCATTCATCTGGTTCTCAGGCCAAAGGCTCAATGGTCTTGCATTTTTGATTTGAGGAAATACACCTTCTCTCAGTTTACATGCCATTGAACCTGGGGGGCCCCTCAAGTATGGGCTACATGCAGGTGTCCTCTCTCTACATGAACACTTGTTCACAGTGCACTCAGATGAAAACTTGTTTTGCTCATATCCCCATCTCTACCAGCTGGACCTTGAGGTCAGGGCAGGAGCTGTGTCTGGGTTCCCACTAAGCACAGGGCCTGGTGTTTGGTAGATTCCCAGCTACCATTTTTTCAGTGAATATGCACACTTAGTCTGAGGGGTTGGGACTTAGCTGGGGGCAAAAGGAAGGAACAATGGAGCCTCTCCTCCTCCTCTTGCTCCAGGGTTTCTTTCTCCTAATGCAAGCCACATTGTTGTTCCTACATTTATTTCTGTTCCTTCTACTTCTTCAAGAAAGAAGAAATAAAACCAGAGGGAAGAGGCTGGTTACATCTAACGCCAATGGTCTGCATGATGTGATTCAAGGGTTTGTCTTCTGCCTCCCTTATTCTTTGTAATTCCAGGCTTCTGCAAGCGCTGCATGGATTGGTCAGATTTGCTGCACCATTTCAACATGTTTTTTCATTAAGATCGCAGTAATTCACTGTCGAAGTCTTTTCCTTCCTGTTAAAAGGTGAGAAAATGAAGGTGCAGAGTCATGCTCTCTCTTGTCCAGAGTTGCACAGCTAGAAGGTGGCAGAGCCAGGTGAGGACTCATTCACAGGTGTCGGAAATTGGGCACCTATTTTACTTCACCTTGGTGCCTCCAAGCAAATCTCCTTGAGGAAGACTCTCATAATTTCTTGGGAAATTCCCCTATTTTATGCACGAGGGGGTGGAAGTCCAGCAGAGGGAAATGGCTTGCTAAATGCACACAGCGGATAGCCTGTCTCTGTCTCACTCAAGAATATACTCATTCTGCTCTTACTAGCTAAACCAACAGATCAGAGGGCTGAGGAGAACAATATCTGAATAATCCTTAGGTGACTGGTTGAGGCAGGTGTTTGCATTTTGAGTGCAGAGCTTTCATGTCAGGCAGACTCAAGTTCAAATCCCAGTTGTCCCACCTGTCAGCTGTGGAAGGAAGAAGCTAACTTTGTTAAGTATCAGTTTTGTCCTAGGGTTGTTGTGAGTGGTAAATGAAATGAAGCGTGGAAAACACTTAGGATTTGGTGTGGGGCCCAGGGTGGGCATTGTAAAGAAGTACTAACATCTTTGTAATTCGGCTTGCCAAGTATAGAAGTGTGCTTAGCGTGTTTCTGAGAATAAATACCATGGAGAACAGTTTTTGCCCACCATGTAGGTCTGCATACATCCATTACACATGTTCCAAATTCCTATCTAACATCCTGCGTGGGTTAGGCTTTGTAATTCTTATTTTCTTGTTATTTCTAAAATGACAGGGATTTTTTTTTCAAAATTACAGTGTGAAAAAAGAGGTTGTTCTCTTCTTATATGCCATAGCATCTTCCTAAATGGTTTTAATCTTTTTTTCACTCATCAGATCTGGAACTTAAGAAAGTATGGTTATGGAGAAAATTATGATATCATAATAAAAGGAAAGCTTTGAGGTCACACTCATGGCTGGGGCATTGGTTTTTAAGAGTTCAAGTTTGCTCTAAGTATTTAGAATTTCAGAAAGGATAGCTCTGGTCTTAAAAGACAATTTGCCTATTTTATTTTTGAAGATTTATTTAGTGTAGCGTGAGCAGGGGGAGGGAGAGAGAGAATCTCAAGCAGACTCTGCTCTGAGCACAGAGCCCAACATGGTTAATCCCATGACCCTGAGACCATGACCTGAGCCGAAATCAAGAATCAGCCGCTTAATTGACTGAGCCACCCGGAGCCCCAACAATCTGCCTGTTGCAATAGATTGTATGCAAGAATGGGAGTATGGCAGGGAGAAGGACATAAGCTTTGGAGTCAGAGATACAAAAGTTTTCAAATCCTGGGAGCATCACCTACCATTGTGACTTTGACAAAGCTTGGTAAGCCCTTTGCATTTCAAATTTCTTACCATAAAAGAGGGGTTTCAACTTTTACTTTGCAATATTATCATGAACCTTAAGTGTGAGCTGAGTATCCAGTCTCTCCCACCAAGAGTGCTTACAAATAATAAGTATTTATTCTATCATATGAAGCCAGATTGTCCTGCATTTGAACCCAACTCCACCACTTGGTAGCACTGTGCTAAAGTTATTCCTTGAACCTGAGTATCCATAAGTGGAATGGAGATAATATGTGCATTATGGGTCTGATGTGAATAGTAAATGAACTAACTTAATAGTGTCTGGTGTGCCATAATAATTCAGTAAATGTCTCTATCTCTCTTTCCTCTCTCTCTTTCTGATTCCATTCCTCCTTGCCCAGTGATAACTATTTACATATCTGGTCCAGACATTGTCATGTTGCACAGGATGCTTAGTTTGCAGAATCAAGGCCACCTGGAGACTGTCTTGTCTTCTTCATTTCCACAAGCAAAGGTCATTCAGCCAATAAAGGAAACAGATGACAAGCCACCAAATCTCCCCAAGTCATGCTCCTCTCTCTGGGGAGAGACCGTGTGGTTTATAGCCAGGGTCCCACTGTTGCCAGTGTCCTCTCATGGGGTTTTGGAGCTGGCTGCATACTGTTGGACATCCTTCTTTTGCCTATCCATGCACAATAGGCAAATATGTCAAGTCTTTTGACTCTCAGTAGGATTTACCAACCTCTGATCCAGTCCAATATTGCAGTCTCATTATATCAGAAAGAAATGCTGCTGCTGGTCTAACTTGATTATATTCTCATGGTCCACACATTTATTCAAACATTACATATTGTGTGCCCACAATGATCCAGGCATTGTGCTGTGCATTGAGAGTACACCAATCAGTAACATGGGTGTGGTTCCTAATTTGCTACTTTGGGGTGGGGAGAGGGACAGACAACTCATGAGTAAATAAATAAAGCAAAATCATCATGAAGCACATTATCCTTATTTGGATTTATATCTTGTAAATAGCATGGGGATAGACAGATGTGGGTTTAAATATTAAATCCTTAAATTATTTGCTGTGTGATTTGGGGCAAGTTACTTAGCCTTTCTACACCTCAATGACCTTGTTTCTAAACTGGTACTAATAAGTGTAACATTCCAACTAGGGTTGCTCTCAGGTTTAAACAAAATACAGCATGCAAGGGTCTAATATGTGTCTAATACAGTCATGTAATATGTAAGGATTCAAAAAGGACAAATTTTAGGGGTACCTGGGTGGCTCAGTTGGTTAAGCATCTACCTCTTGATTTCAGTTCAGGTCATGAGCTCAGGGTCATGAGATCAAGCCCTGTATCGGGTTCCCTGCTCAGGACAGAGTCTACTTGAGATTCTCTCTCTCTCCTTTTTCCCTCTTTGCCCCTCCCGTGCTCTCTCTCTCTCTCTCTCTCTCTCTCTCTCTCTCTCAAATGAATGGGTGGATAAAAATCTTTTTTTAAAAAAGAGGAAAATTTTGGTCACACACAGACACAGACACATTTACACACATGCATTTTTGCTGCACTAACCACTAATTCATCCCCTATGTACTCCCCATTCCTATCCTCCCTTCATTCATTGCCCTTAGTTTTCCTTATTTCACATACTAATTGCATAACTTTGCATGAATTACTTGACTTTTCCTAGCTACACATGTAAAATGATGATGGGAGTACTTCGCAGGGCTGTAATAAGGATTAAGTAACTATTACATGTAAAGTACCCGCTAATATTGGAAGCTTAATAAATGCTAATTTCCTTCCTTTCTCATTCTTTCAGCTGAAAGAACACATGCTGCAGCATTTATAAAAACAAATCGACAGATCATCCAACAGTATGAAGGAACACACAGATTATTTCAGGCAGAGTGTCCAAATCTTTCTGTGCAACTGTCATCCAAATCTGAGGTCAACTACCTTCTTCCCAGGCCCAAATGCTGCCTAAATGATCACTTCAATATTTCATGATAGTATCTGAAATAGTTGTGTTAGTAGAATGCCTACATGTTTATTAGGTATATGCTGAGGGCTGGAAATTCCCAGGAGAGGGATTGAGCGCTCCAAAACCCAGCATGAAAATATTGTGGTGGACTTCTATAGTGGGGGAAACATTATCCACATCTGAGTAAAGATAAAATGCGAATTTGGCTAAAAAAACTTAGGTTAACAAACATGAACCCTATTACAACCTTGAAAATACTGCTCTTTGCAAATCAATAAATTTTAATATGAAGTATGTAGATAGACTTCATTTTTCACTACAAACATAAAGTTGATTGTTCTCATTTATTCTAAAAATAACATGATTTTCCTCAGACTCCATCAATTCTGTGGAATTTTCTATAATTGGCAATACAGTTTAGATTTAATCTTGGATGATATGTTCAAAGGAGAAGAATTGATTACTGAACAGGGTGGATATTCATCACCATTGAATTACTGAGTTATTTCGGCTGGTTTGCTGATAAATGTTTAACAGTCAGATCTTTTATTTTGGTAAGGTGAACCCAAATTGGTGGTGTTTACCAACTTCTGTAGTCAAAATACTCTTACCATACCTGATTTCAAGCTGTTTGTACAACTGATTTACAAAATTTCTGAACTGGTTCTAGCACACCACTGGCTTTATGTGAAGTGTGCTGATGGCTACTGGGGGTGTAGATAGTAAGTACTAAATTCATACCAACTTTCACAAAAGTCATTGACCCGTCCAACTGCAGAAAGTACTCAACTGGCAATGAGAAAATCTAAATTTGTTTTTTAGAATTGCCCCTAGATAATAGGTTTATGAAAAAATGCTTAATCTAAGATTCAAAATTTTCATGTATTGCAAAAATAATGTTGGAACTATTAAATGAAAATATACTGTGTGAAACTGTAGCCCAAGTGATGAGTGTCATATGATTCAATAGTAATATCTCTAATGTACTACAGCAGTAAGATATTTGGTGTTGGGAGGTAACATTTCATCGAACAATGAGAGAAGGCTCAAACAGGGACGGCTCTTCCAACCAAAAGAAGAAATACAAACACCAGTCTCCACAAACCGAAGATTTAACAAAAAAAGCCCCGAGAGAGCCTATATATTCAGAATGAAGCATTTGGATTACAGATGATAATAACAATATAATTAATAGCAGTTAATAATTAGCTAGTGCTTACTACATATGTACAAATTGTTTTACTTTAATTGGCTCATGTAATCCTCAGACAATCCATCTAAGTGGCAATTAAAAGTTCCATTATAAAGTTGTTTGCTGTTTTGATTCACTTTCTAGATTCGGTGGGTTTTCAGTAAGGAAATGAAATTCAATTTCAATAATGATTTTAAGAAGCCAAAACTTTGCTGGAAGGAGAAGGATAGCACCCTCTTCCAACTTTGGAGTTCAACATTTATCCACGTCATCGGAATGCATGAACACCTTAGAAACAATTGCTCACAGTGTTTTCCACTTCGTTTCTAAAGCATCAGATATTTGGAATGAAATTTGCATGTTCCTGATTTCTCACACTTCACTCAGTGCAGAATGCCAAGGCTCTGATAGAGGAAGTTGATGCCCAAAATATCTGGCAAAACTAAGCCATGCTAACGTCTATAGTTTTCTAATTTAAAGCATTGATATTTTCCCTATTTTAACCAAATTTTATTTAATTAGTATCTTAATTTTTCCCAACCCCTTCTCTTGCCTTATCCCATCCTTCCCACAGCTTCCAGATTTAACGTTCAGCTCTTATCTTGTCACACCATCCTTAAAGAGGTTAACTCCTCTAGTCTATACATTAAACTAGAAAACTCGCGAAGCACAAATAATCTCCCACAGACTCTAATTTCCCTTTCCAATCTTGTTTTTCACAACACAAACACACACACATATGTACACATACATATACATACATAAATACATATAAAACACATAGACACACATTTTATCCCAACATGTCACTCAATTCATTCCTCACTTAGTTTCATCCCTACTCTCCCACATTTCTCTTCTTACTGTGTTCATTATTTTCAGGAATCCTCTTCTAGCTTGCATTTCTCACATTTATACACATACACACACACACACACACACACACATCCTTATCCATTAATTAAGATCCAGCTCCAAAGCTACCTCTTCCAAAATTTTTTTCAAGAACCTCTCTCCACCATTTACACAGATACCATAATTATATCTTGCCCTCCTCTCTATATTAGCATTTTATCTGTGGTTACAATCAAGCAGAGATTAGTTACCATTTGTATTAAGTTGTTATTTAGAGCATGTGACTAATATCTAATCTGAGTACCCTTCAAGAGAATATTATAGGGGCACCTGGGTGGCTCAGTGGTTGAGCATCTGCCTTTGGCTCAAGTCATGATCCCGGAGTCCTGGGATCAAGTCCTGCATCGAGCTCCCCATGGGGACCCTGCTTCTCCCTCTGCCTATGTCTCTGCCTCTCTGTGTCTCTCATGAATAAATGTATGAAATCTTAAAAAAAGTATTCTATATGCAATCCAACCATACATTCACAGAATACCTCACAGAATTCTTGAGAGGAAATACACACACATATGCATATACCTGCATACAATTATTGAGCACCAGTTTCCAACAAGGTGTCAGCTAGCCATTTTCTTTTTGCTTTTTGTTTTTTGTTTTTAAAAGTATTTTATTTATTTACTTTGGGACTTAAAGATTGCATATGCCAGACAGTGAGCATGAAGAGGGGCAGGCGGAGTAGGCTGGAGAAGCAAGGGGCATCCCAAGAAGAGGAAAGAGAGGGACAAAATGCATGAAAAGGCAGAGGTACAGAGACTAAATGGGATGTATATATAGAATTTACTTCCACAAAGAGATAGAGGCTGTGGTTTAAATAAGCTTATGACAAAGATGATTTCCTAATCCTGTAACTAACATTACTAAGTTACAACTAACCAGGGAAAGTGAACTGCCTGTCACTAAACATCATTCTGTTGGTGCCTAAGTCTCCAACGCCCCTCTGTAATTACCTACCCTTTACTAAGAGTTAGGGCTGGCTTTTAGTTAGTGTTGTAATGTGCACTGAGCTAAGCACTTTGCATGAATCATTAGAACAAGAATAAGAATTATGAGCCTTATTAGATCTTTTCTCCTTCTAGCAGCATTGCCTATGTTCTCTCATTTAATTCTTGCAAAAATTCCGAGATAAATATAAATAACACCCACTAGGCATCTTCATTTTCCAGATAAAGTAACTGATTATCAGGGGATTTAAGTAACTTGTTCCAAATCACATAGACCATGAATGTCAGAGCTGAGATTCAACCTCCTGTCTCTCTGACCCCACTAGATAGCCACTTTGTGCTATAGCTTTTCCCTGCAGTAATAGGAATTTATGATTACATAACACTGCCGACATTTTGCAAATCTAGACCACCTTGTTTTAAATCACTTTATTTTTATTCTACTTTTTTGACAAGAGAGATGTGCAGGTGCCATCTTGCCCTGCCTACTTATGGGAATCACTTGGCTTTTAGAGTTGAGGTCAGGCAGGCTGAACAGTGGATAAGCAAGGAGCAAACTTGCCTTTGAGTCGCTGTGAGCTTTACCATTTAGTCACCTGGGGAAGTCACTGAAGATGAGTCTTTGTTTCTTCTCCTTTCCTATCTTCTTCTACTGTTGAGTCTGTCCCCCCAGTAAATCAGACTAAGCAACACTGACAAAGCAAACTGACCCCAACCAAGCATAAGCAATATTACAGGCTCAGCCATTAGTCTGATTCACTTTGCATCAATCACTTTATTTAATTCTGCTAACAACCCTATGATGTCAATGCAGTCAATGCCCCCTCCTCACACACACACCACTCTCCCATTGTGCAGAGGGATAATCAAGGTTCAAAGGGATGCTGAAGTGTGCCTGACCCTCACAGTGAGTGACAGAGCCAGGCCATTTATTTGCCTCCTAAAATTGTAACCTACACACTAACCCAATTCAAGGGAAGATTGTAAAGATCAAACAAAAAGGGGGAGTGAATTGCAAACTCTAAATTTCAAGCACTCAATCAACATTTGTTCTGTGGCTGAATGAGTAGAGATTGGATTCTCATCATTGAAGATAGTTGGGTGAAGAGGAAATCAGGAACAAGAACTGGACTCTCGATCCCTGGCTTGAGGGCTCTGGAATCACACACTTACAGACTGGAATATTGGTTCAGTCATTTGCTACCTGTGTCCTTTGGGTCAGCCAGTTAAATGTACTGAGTCTCAACTGCCTTGTAGGTATACTGGGGGAGCTGCGACATTTCCCTCACTGGTATTAGGAAGTTTAAATCAAACAACAGAGGGAAAGTGCCTGATGCAGGGGCTTGATGCATGGCTTTACTTTTTCCTGTGCCCTATTCACCATGATAATATTTTATCATGCTTTCAGATTTTATCGCCAAAGAAGTGCTTAGAAATGAATCCAAATTAGAGCAAATAGTCCTGTGAGGGACCAGAAAAAAGAGATGAGAATTGCTCATGACACGTGGCAGAAGTCAAAGGGGACAGATTTTCAGTCTAAGAAGTTAAAAGGGAATATAAAGCTCTACTAATAAAATATATCGTGCTGGGTTTCCCAGGAAATAAATGTTACATAGTTTTAATTGGCTATTTATTAGTGGTTCTGATTGCCGGACCCTCACTATGAGGCTTGGCCTTTTCACCGCCAATCTGAATTATAAAATAACATAATATGGTTAGGAAAAGTGAGATGAATAGTGACCTTTGAGAAGGGAAGTTTTCAAAAGCCTATGTTTTTCCTCTAATAGTGTGTTTTCTTTTACTCAGCTTCAATTTTACCCTTTTTGTCGTTCCTTAATAAGTGCCACATTAGTCAGGATAAGCTAGCTTATGCTGTGGCTATGAAGAAACCTCAAAACATCAGTGGTAGAAGCAAACGTATGTTTATCTCCTATATACATTCATATTCAAGGCAGACTGGTGTGGGGAACTCTGCACCACAGAGCGAATCAGAAGCTGTGGTTGGAGGGATTGGATGGAGACTCTATCATCTCAATGATGATCCTGACAACTCCTTTTGGCAAAAGAAGAGAAAGACTGGAGTTTCTTGGTACTTACACTGGTTTGACTTAGAAGAAATATGTGTCACTTCTGCTCACACTCCATCGGCCTCTTTCAACTACAAGGAACTGGGAAGTCTTGTATCCTTGGTCGAAGAGGGAGGAATATGAAACAGGATTTGGTGAACACATAACCTTCTCCTTATGTCGGTTAACAATTGTGTGCGTGTGTGAATCATTGACACAAAGATTACATTTTCTCCTTCATAGATTCTAAGTTTTGTGTCTCATGAGACCCACTGAGTCGCTGGTGCTTCATATAGTACCTGCCGCAGATATATCACAATGATCAGGATAGAGCTGTCAGATTCTAGCAATGAATATATACACGTGATTCAACCATTCCATCAATAAATATATACAGACCAGCAACTAGGAGCCTGCCACCAGAGCTAAGCAAAGAGGAAGGAGATGAAAAACCAGAGAAAGAATTTTTGATGTAGCCAAGGTGTACTTCCATGTGCTCAGCCTGATAACTAACAAGTGAAGCTCACTGGAGTTACCAGAGGGAAATTCTGGTGGAGATTCAGGCCTCATTTCCATACCTTTCGCTGCCTCCTGGGGATGGGGCTCCACAGTGAGTTCATTGTCACTGGAGAAATTCAAACAGAGGCCGAAGGATCTGTTAGGGATAAAGTGAGCTGGAGCAGCATTGGATTGGAATTTGCATTAGATCATCGTCAAGTGCCTTGGGCTTTGTGGGACTGAGCCTCAGGGATTCCCACCCTCAGAGGGAGAGCTGAACGAGAAGTGTCTGTGATAAAAAAAAAAAAAAAAAAAAAAAAAAGACACCTTTCCCAGGGTGGCCTGTCTCTAACCCCACAGCCTGCAGCACTTGAGCCTGGTAGGAACCCAGAGAAAGGAGCCCCACAGGAACACAACTGCTGAACCCCTTAGGGTTGGAGCACTCTATATCCACCCACACTCTCATTTTCTCGTTCAATCTGCTCAAGCAGAAATCTCTTGACAGGTGTAATTAAGGTCATTTCAAGAGCAAATACCTGTTTATCTCAGTTTCTTGCTCTGTAGTTTCCTTAGATGTTTGCCAAGCTGGATCCGTCCTCCAGACCCAGAAGTTGCACAAAGCATTCTGCAGATAAGAAGAAGGGCCATAATTTGCCCTAGGCTCTATGCAGCTTGTGAAGTTAGGGTTGGGATTTTTCAGAGATAAGAATAGACATGTCCTCTCCATGTACTGTCCCTAATCCACCCCTTGTAGCAGCTCCAAGGGGACTCAAACACTGGAGGAAAGAGCAGGAGACCCCTGATCTCAGACTCTGGCTGGCCAATAGACTGTAGCTAAGTCGCTTCCCAACTCAGGCCTCAGTTTCCTTGTTTTCATTCGCCAGATAGATTCTTTTTTTTTTTTTTTTTTTAAGATTTTATTAATTTGGGAGAAAGTGTGTGCACAGTAGGGAGGGAGGGGCAGAGGGAGAAGCAGACTCCCCGCTGAGCAGGGAACCCAACTCAGAGCTTGATCCCAGGATCATGACCTGAGCCCAAGGCAGACACTTAACTGACTGAGCCACCCAGGCACCCCACCATAGAGGTTCTTAAATTGGGTGCTCACTAATCCTTATTGTGTTCTGTTGTCTGGAGCGCTGAGGCAATGCTTCAGGGCTGTTTTATTACATGTGGGAAGGACAATAACTAGAGTAGAAGGCAGCATGGTGCAGTGAGTTTGGGATCTGGAAGACAAAGATGTGGCTTCCAGCTCTGCCTCATCTTAGCTATGTTGCCTTGGGTAAACTCCCTCTGAGAATCTGGTTCATTATAGAAAACAGGTATAGTGTTGTCTACATCCTAGTGAATGGTGAGTAGGAAATGGTAAATACAGTCTCCACCCCAGTGTTTGGCCAGACACAGGACACATGTTAATATGCCTCCTTTTCTTCCTCCTTAAAACACCAGTAAACATAAGGCCCCTCAGCATTCCAGCTGCCAAAGTCATGGATCAAAAACCCATTCTGACAGGGACCCAGGCTGCTTTGGGCACTGGGTGAAAGGGAGAAGCAATTTGAACACAGCCCAGAGAACATCCTTAAATTTTCCTCCTTCCCAAACAACTCTCATTCCCATAGTCCCCCCACTAGACCTGTGGAAAGACAGCTCTAATAGAGGCAAGACAATTAAAAACCCTAGTGCCAAAGTCTTGGTCCCTGGGGTATTTAGAAAGATTTCCTCAATGATCTGGATTGGACATGATTTTTAAAGTGTAGGGAAATGAAAAGAAATGAACCCAGGGTTCAGAGACCACAAATCAGCCATGCAGCCCTGTAACAGGTGAAGAATTTCCAAGGAATCACCCAAAGAGGTGAAGAATTTCCCCCATCTTGACCTAGGCAGATGTTTTTGGGGACCCATCCAGGAAGCCCATGTCAGGAATGCAGGAAATACCTCTGCAAGAATTAGACAATCGTCCCAAGCTTTGGGTGCCAGAGGGAAAAGACAATGAATGCATATGGCAGCCAGGAGAACTGCCTGTGGGAGCACATGGAAGATACTCCCAGTGGACTTGACCTCTGAATTTGTTCATTTAAGATTTAGAAAGTGGCTGGGGGGGGGGGCAGAAATTTAGCTGTTAAAGACTGGAAATGAATTTACCCTTTTGTTGCTATTATCATTATTTTGTTGCAACCTCATTGTACACCTCCTTCCCTCCATCCCTATGCCCACAGCATAATCTTGAAAAACTGAGTGTTTATGATGTGTCAAACATTCTCCCAATACATCAGTTCTAATAACTCATTTATCACTGGGGGTTAGAAATTGACCTTTGAATAGAGACGTGATAAAGACTCAGGAGATGATGAGCGATGCAAGTATGAAGAGAAGTACCACACAGAGGGAGTATTCAGTGCAAACATTCTGGGGTCAGGTGGACCTAGGAATATTTGAAGACTTAACAGCCCGAGCAACACACGAAAGAGCAAGATACAGGGCTGGGCTGTGTTGAATTTCAAGTCAAAGTAAAAGCCAAGAATCGTTTTGTGTTCTACTCCCCGCAAAAGATTGAATCTTCTGTCAGGTAGAATCAGAGTTAATTTTTTGCTTGTTTCTAGTTCTGCCAACATGTCTCATAGTGAGATCTTTAATTGAATTTAGTCTTCTCTCTCCTAACATGACTTCTTCAGTATCCAAAGAACAAAGGGATATTTATAAAAATACAGAGACAGAAAATAAGAAATTATAATGTAAACATTGATCGCATCACTGGTGCTGGTTACCATCTCAGGGATTCTCACCATCATTGTTATTATAGTATTAGTAAATGCCCTTAGGATTTACATGACATAAAACCAACTCAGACAGGCATAAGCAAAGGAAAAATGTATTACAAATGGTCTTAGGATTGCATAAGATAGGAATGTGCCTACACCTCAGGAGAAATCACAACCAGAGACTTGAAGAGTACAAAGATCTTTGATCAATAGCCTGTGCTCCTTTTTCTGAATCTGATTTGTCAATTTTTTCTCTCTTTTTAAGTTAGGTGCCCTCCATTCTCGTCCCTGCTCCATTTCCAAGGTTCATCATGTGTGATAAATGGCAAGTGGCAGCTCCCAAACTTTTCATACATTTCCCAAAGTCAGTGTTTCTGGTACAAGTCCCTCTTCTCCAGATCCAAAAAATGTCAGGGAAGGGACTCATTGGTTCAACTCCTGGATCAACCATATGTGTCCAGAGGTTGAGCTCATGTATGGAAGCATCTCTTATTCATAGGCATGTGAAGAAAATGGGAGGGGAACTGATCTCAAAAGAACCAGCAGAAGTAGAAATGTCCTCATAAGAAGGCAGGTTACTGGGTAGAAAATAATAATTGCCCACTTTAATCATCATTTGTTCTTATTTGTTATCATTATATTTCTGACAAAGTTTTCAGTATTTCTAAATTTCTAGGTTCTTGGAAGGTGTAGACTAGAAGGGACATTATCATATCACTCATTCTATACAGTCTGACAAAGAACTAGTTCTTTCCAAGAACTTGGTGAATGTGCTTCTCCAGATAAGACTTTGTCACCTCCCCGTGGTCTGTCTACCTTCTTTGCAGTGAAGAGAGAATGTTATGCCTTTTTTTCTGTTTCTACCACTTAATACAGATTTCTCTGATGATATTCTTAGGGATGACAAGAAACAGCTGGTCAATCTTCAGCATAATAATATCTGATTTCTGAAAACTACTATAACTCAATCTCTTTGCTTCTCTTCAGACTAAATAAGCCAGATTGCTTCAGCCTGCCTCTAAGCCATTTTTGGGACCACTACCCTCCTGACTGTTCTAGCTTCTCCTCTTTGAATGTGGGGTCTACTCTGGCTACTGGCCATTGGCCTTCCAGTATTAGTCAAAGATAGTTCATCCCTGGAATACTGGAAGGAGGAGAGTTAGTCACTGCACCAGGAATCACCTTCTGATGTGAGTGGGCTGTGTGGGCAAGTCCCTACATGAGTTTCCTTGTTGCTATTAACCCCAGATGGGGTTGGGATGCCAATGTGTACTGCATAGAGTTACACATATATGAATTCAAACCCTCGCTATCACTTATCGATAGAGCAAGTGATTTGAATCTTTGCCTCAATTCTTTATCTGTACTGTGAAAATAAGAAAAATAATATTTAGAGGATTAATTGGATGATTCCTGTAAAGTGCTCAACAATACAGAGCTGGGAATAGAGATGAAGTTGATTTTTGGGGTTGTAGACAGCTCTCAAAACACAAATCTTAAGACTCCTAGCTTTTTAATACAGTTTGACAATATTCAAAAAGGAGATATTTACCATAGATGTTTGCCATAAAAACAATATTAAAAACTTTTAGAATACATAGTAGAGTACATAATAGAATACTTTTAGTTCACAGAGTAATATTTTCTGCATCTTTAATTGTGTTGCACTGAAACAATCCTGTGTTTTTAAGAGTTCTTGTTGTTTCTTGTCCCCTATGGAGGGGCAGAGCCAGAGAGTGAGTCAGAAAAGAAGGGAAGTTCTGGAGTAGAGAGATCAGACTGATCTCCACAGTGACCATCATGAATGAGGGAAGGTCTTAAAGCCAAGAGCCAGAACCTCCAGTGGGCCAACACTAAAGAGAGAGCTTAGGGGTTAAAGGAATGAGTTTGGCAGTTAAATATACCTGGTCTGGAATCCTGTCTGTGCCACTCCTTGTAAAATGAAGATAATAACACTTACCTAGAAGGGCTATTGACAGCATTGAGATAATGTATGAAAAGTATTTAACCCATGGTATGTGCTCAGTCAACTGTGGCTTGTACTATTAACAGAATCTGCAACAGGAGGTTGGTGGGACTATTAGAGTCCAGAGATATGCACCCCCTCCTCTGCTACTTGGTGTGTGTTTAGCCTCAGTACTCAACCTTTCCTTCTGTGGGGGCTCCTGATCTCAATAAACCAGGAAATCTCTAACATTATTTTGAGTATAGATAAGAAAAAAAAAAAAAGCTTTACTACATTTGCCTTTTATAAGGAATTTTATTAGATGGTTATTTTGGCAGCACAGCTGGTTCTAGACTGATACATACAAGCACTCTAAATTAACAATATTATTAAATGAGTTTGCTTTCCTCAAACATATGCCAAGGAGTAGAAGGGGAAGACAGTCTTGAAGTCTGGGGTTAAGATTTTATCACAGACAATCTGTGAAGGAGACAAAGCACATTAAGATAATTAAGCATTCATGAGATCAGCATATTTAATTACATCAAAATTAAAAGCTTCCATAAGTGACAAAAAAACAAGCAAAACACTTAACTAAAATAGTAAGATAAATGACAAGCCCAAGAAACTATGTTCAATAAAAAGTTGGGGTTCTTCCGACTGACAATTTAAATAAACAAAACAAAATGCCAAGAGCCTACTAGATACACAAGCCCAGAATATAAACAGATGTGTCCCAGCTAGAAAACAAACAAAATAATACTTTAACAAATAATCATGAGATATATGAAATAAAATACCACAGTGCTTGATTCACCTATTAATATCACCTCCCCAGACAATCAGGTTTTGGGGGTGAGGACTGGAGGGTGAATAAAATAACCTCATGCATGGTGAATGACATTTTAAGTCAGTACAGACCTTTGGAAAAGTCTTTTGGTAATTTGCCAAAGTGGGATATTCAACCAAAGAAACAGTCCAAAATAAAGGCCTCTGCACAAAAATATCCATTTCTAATCGCAAAAAGTTAAAGGCAACACAAATGCTCAAAGAATATACAAACTATGGCAAATTCATTCAGTGGGACATTGTGTATCTATTACAAATTCTCTGTAGACAGAGTCTGTAGTCACTTGGTAACTCCTTGATGCCATCATAACGATGCCAAGGGAAAAGATCCAAAGCAGGCTCTAAGACTTGGGCATACCTAAAAATTAGAAATAGGTGTATCAAAATCTGATTGTCATTGTTGGTGTAGTGGAATCTTCGAGCTAAAAGCAATTTCCCTGTTGTCTTCTTCCCTGAATAACTCCTAGGCCATTTCTCATCTCTTCTTCCACATTCCATGTTTGCTTTCCCCATGGTGCTTCTCGAGGCCTCCATGCCGGCTTAGTCTTTGGCAACTTTTCTCCCATTGGTTGACTTCTTGTCAGCTTTTGACAGAGTTGACCTTCAACTCCTTTTTAAACTCTCTTCCATGGGCTCCTGATGCCATACTCCCTGATATTCCTCCAGCCCTCCTGACTACTCTTTCTCAAATTCCTTGCTAACTCTTCCTCTTTTCCTTGGCCTCTAAATATTAGAATGCTCCAAACATTGGCTTATGGACTCCATTGTCTTCTCTTTCTGACTTTTCTCCTAAAATTAGTTGATGGAGTATCACAGCTTTAGGTATCACCCATATGGTGATGATTCCCAAATTCACCTTTCCTGTCCAGTCCTGACCTCTTGCTGAGCTCTTGGCTCAGACATCTAACTACTTAATTGCCATTTCCACTCCCGTAGTTAACATGCCTCTCAAACACAACAGGACCAAACCAAAATAGTGAATCTCACTTTCCCCAGCCCCAAGATGTATCAATCCCAATCTTGCCATCAGGCAATGGTGTCATTGTCAATCTAGTTGCTCAAGTTAAAGACCAAAGGGTATTCTTGCATTCCTCAAATCTGATCCATCAGCATGTCTTGTAAGCTTTACCTTCTGAACCAGTATAATTCTCTTCATGTCTGTGTGCATCACTTTAATCCCTACCATTGGAATTTCTCTCTAGAACCAATGTTGTAGCACTTAAATGTACTCTGTGCTTCTACTTTTCTCTATACCTCCCACTATTTATTCTTTACAAGCAGCCAGCATGACCTTTTAAGGCATAAAACAGATCTTATCACTCCCATTTAAGATTCTCCAATGACCTTCCATTGGCCTTCAGATAGAGTCCAAAGTCCGACATAAAGATGTCTTTGTGTCTGACCATCTCTGTCTGCCATTTTCCCCTTGAAATCACATTGCTTTAGACTTGCTAACTTCTTCCAGACTGAGCTCATTCAAGTCTTAGAGTCTGCATTACTATTCTTCTACCTCAGATACTTTACTCTTAAATACAGATGATACCAAACTTCTTATCATCTAGAGTTCAGCTTAAATACTGCTTCTCCAAAATGACTTTCCTCACCTCCTCCATCCATTTTTTCCCCAACAGATTAACCTACTTATTATCAATCCAGTTATATCTCATTCTATGTCATTACAGGTTTATTTGTTGAGTTGCTTATTGTCTTTCTATTATTTCTCAAGAATGTGAGCTGCATAGATCAGAAACTTTATCTGTTTTGATCATTGCTATATTCTCAACATATAGTGCCTGACATATAATACAGTAGGTGCTCAATGAATATCTGTTGCATAATTATGATACTCCCCACTCCCAAGAAAAAAAAAGCTTTCAGTATTTTTTCTGTCATATTTGAGCTAAAAATAAACTCCAGTGTATAATAAGGAAAAAAAATGTATAAGAGCATTCCAGTATATTTTAAAATTTTAGTAAGAAAGGCATTGTCATTAGATTATGTAGCTGCTCCCTACTTTTCTGTGTCTAAATTACTTAACTTTTGGGAAACTCAGTTTACCAGTTTGTAAAATAGGGCTAAAAATTAGACTAGATTTGCTTTCCTTAACATCAGTTAGGAGTAAAAGAGACAATGCACAGGAAGATGCTTATTGTGTTGCTAAATGCTTCAGAAACATCTAGCATTGTTTGCTTCTGTTCTCCTGTTTGTATACTTCCAGATGGGGAATAAATTAGGGAAATTCTCAAGGGTCCTCTGACTGAGTTGAGGCAGGTGAAGGAAGGTGGAGAGATGGATTACAATGACAAAATCAATTGCTATTGAATCTTCAAATGACTAATCTCCTTTATGCTCAAGTATCTTTTCCCTGATTTCAGTGAAAATCCCATGCATATGAAAAAATGTATTTGATTTGAGCCCCAGATGCGTTATCTACATTGTCTTCTCTTCTTTCTCTTTGTTCTTGGATTTATCTCACTATATATGTATTCAAGAAATAGCAACTTCTACCCGCAGTGTTGATAACCACCCAGAGGGATGTTGTCAATTGGTTCTGCCACTTGTGTGCACTGACTCCTTATGCTTTAAAATCTATGATTTGAAAGTTTGTTTTGGACAAAGTTGTTTGTGATTTGAATTTGTTTTGAATATCTTGTTTTCACAAAATTGTTTTGAAGCTGAATATTAGGACTTTTTTTTTTATTAAACTCTTGCACCTGGAGTGGAGGGGACCATCATGTTATTGACACCCATAGTAATGGCACTGGAGTGCATCATGTGATGGGCCTTTAAAATTTTAAGTGCAAGAGGTTTGTCCAGTAGCTTGAGAGTGTTTGGTCTGGGCAAGGGTCCTCTCTGCTGACCTAAATCACTCTCCGGAGATCTTGAGATACTTATTCCTGCCTTGGCCAGGCCATTCCCGATCGGCAGTGGTGTGAAACCATGCAGCAGTCCCAGGAGAAGGGAGTGAGGCTTGGTGAAGCTTCACCTCAAGGGCAGTGACACAAGCCATGTGACAGTCCCTTGCCACTAACTTTTGGAGCAGCCCACCTCCCCTGTCGACACTGGTGTTGTCATCTGCTGGCTATGTGCCTCAGCAGACCTAAGCTGACAGATGATACCAGCTTTTAGTTGGAAGGACTGGCTATATAGAAAACCATCTCATAGAGGGATACCTGCGTGGCTGCCTTTGGCTCAGTGCATGATCTTGGTGTCCCGGATCGAGTCCCACATTGGGCTCCCCTCAAGGTGCCTGCTTATCCCTCTGACTCTGTCTCTGCCTCTGTCTCTGTATCTCTCATGAATTAATAAATAAATAAAATCTTTTTAAAAATCTCATAGAAAGGTACACCTCAACTAAATTTGGATTTTATTTCTTTCATCTCCCTTGCCTGAAACAATAGTGTAATTAATCTATTGTTGTTTTGTAGTATGTTATTTCTTTATTGGCTTATTAAGAAACATTGTCCTGAATGCTATTGGCTTGTGAAATATTATTATTATTATAAATTATAATTCCCGCAGTGAACCTGTGTTGGAAAAATTGTTGGCAAAGACAATCTCAGTCTCTGAGCAGAATTTGCCTCCAACAAGACACCAGTAGAATAGACATTTGACAGTAGAATAATGAATCACAATGTCTATAGGAAAAGTTACCTCTGCTGTTTCCCATGGCTGCTTGGAGGTGATTCTGCTCAGGATCCTAAAGGAAGGAAGCTTAAAGGAAGCAAGGGTATAGCCTCCCATGAAAGCCAGAGCTCCAAGTCCTGAGCTGGTGTTTCAGTTCTGTCTCCTACCAGCTGTGGGACATTGGGGAATGACAAAATCACAGAGTGATTATAAGGTGTAATTGGAGCAATATCTATGAAAATGCCTTCCAAACTCTAGTATGCTACATAAACATAAGATATGATCAGAAACAATCACTATTGTTTGATGCCCACGGAACTAGCATGCTGGCAGTCGAAAGATATAGCAGTACAAATCCTCCTCCGCAGTTACTGCCTTAACCTACGAGTTTGGGAAATTCACATCCATCGGAGCCAAACTCAGTAACTTCATTTATAAATTAGGAAGAATGGGACTCATTCATCTCCAAATTTCCCTCCAATTCTTATATTTTTCTAAAGCTACAGTGGCAGAAAAGTCCATTCAGGGATTCTTTTTCCAGTAGGTGGGGGTATTGAGCACCAAATTTTCTCAGAAATGACTTTTTTTTTTTTTTTGAGAAGTTCATCAGTGTTGATTTTTATTAACTATGAAGCATTTCCCAGACTAGATCTACTAGGTTTGAAACTATCAGAAATATAGAAACATATTAAAATGCTTTTCATTATAAATCATGAAAAGAGTAAGTTTGTTAATCAGAATGTCTAACTTTTAGGAAGTTTTGTAAATTTGTGTGGGCCCAAAAGACATATACTGAAACTCGATTGTAATCTCTGCTAGGGAAAGGGGAGGAGATTTCTTTTTTCCTCTATTGGTGACGTTTTTTGTTTATTTAAAAATAGGCATGATTTATAGACTCCACAAGGAGTCTATAGGAGTCCATTTTTCATGAAATGGGATGATAATTAGGGGGAAAGGCACATTGCAAATTAAAAAAGAACCCTACTGTGTATTACTGTGTATATTTTGTCTACAGCTTCTATAACAATGATTAGAGTTAAATATTCTCACCTATGTTTTATTAGATGAAAAAAATGAGGCTGACAGAGATTAAGAGATATGCCACTCGGAAAAGGTAAGTGAAATCTTGAATTTAAAACCACTCTGGATAGCTTCATGGTCATAGCATTTGGAGACTCGAGAGCTGGATCCCTGAGGCACATGAGGGGTGATATGATTTGGGGCAAAGGAGTATTCTCAAGTCCTTCTCAAAGGTACATATTAAAGTTTCTCTGTTTCCTCTAAGACGAATTTGGGGAGAGCATAGACTGAACTAAGTTAAGGTTCACCATCCACTTTTACCAGGAAATTCACAAGAAAGCCTGTCACAGGTAAAGTCTATTTTCTGTGATATTTCATGTTACCTGTATCACCCCAACCCCAGGAAAAATAAGGAGGGTCAGAGTGCTCAGGGTTGGAAGAAAGTGAAAAAACCCAAGGGAAACCAAAATACTATCCCAGATTTGCATATTAGGGTAAGTAGCAGGGATGAGAGGGTCAGTTGACAATTACTAGTGGGCACCAGGTATGAAGGCTTACTCCAGGCATGTTGGATTCCAGATTTATGAAGGAAAGTCTCTTCTCATATGTGATTTTTAGTTATGTGCATGGGATCTCATATGACACAATCCTGATTTCAAATTCTGTCTCAAGGCGCTTAAATGTACCAATTGAAGGCTAGATGTTACAAACATGCTGAATTTCAAGCGCATCATCTGCAAAATAGGAATAATTACAGAACTCAACTCAAAGGGCTATTATGATTCAAGGAAGTGATAGGCACAACCTTGCATATCATCTTGCACATATAAAGCCAATACTAAATATTATTATTATTTTGCATGTGACCTGGTGGTGACAGGTATCTAATGAGAACCCTAAACCAGTTGGGATTGATTGATGTAGTATCATCTGACACATCCCATTCTGAGCCAAGAAGGAAGGGGACCGACACACTCTCTTACTTCCCATTCTCTGACATCGCTCTGCTCTATCATGTCCCTCACTCACTCTTCTTTAGATCTTTAAAGGAAATATTTCTCCCTCCCTCAACTTACTAGCCTACAATTCTCAAAGAAGTCTGAGGATTTCCTCTGCAGTCTCTAGACCTCTGCCTGCTTCCTTCCAGCTTTATAATCTGTACCCTACGCAGTGCAAGTCTCCAGAGGAAATGTTATTTCGCCTGTCACTTTTTCCCCTCACCGTATTTTTTTGTGTTCACTCTAGGTTTATCAGAACCCATCCATAGGTTGCCCAGATGTTGAAGAGTTTATAGAGTCTTTTTTCTATAGAATATGTAGGGGAGGAAAACCAGTTTTCCCTCTACCCTTCTAGGTTCTTGCCTGAGACCTGCCAGCAATAATAGATTAATAGTGGAAAACTAACGGAAGCTTAATAACTTGTATACTTCCTGCATATATGGGACATACCCAGGAAAACTGAGTACCTTCTTGAAATCGCCTGTGCCTACCTAGACTCATTTCATAGCATCTCGCCTCAAGCATGAGCCCTATGCCTTCCACTTGTTAAAGAATAATTCAACTGAGTTAATTTGAAGATCCAGTTGGCTTTATTAAGCAATTCATGAATCCAGCAGCATTCCATCTAGAAAGTAGGGGGGGAGCTCTAAGGAATTCTACAAAATGGAAGGTTTTTATAGGAAGGAGGGTGGGACAAGGAAGTTATAAGCAAAAGAAGAGAAAGGATTGTTTTGGGTGAAGTCACCTTCCATTTGGGGGAAGTGCAGAGTGGCCTTATCAGATGGATTGCCACATTTTCCTTTGTGGAATGGAGAGAGTCCCCTGCGACTCTTTACCTCATCAGTGCACATCAGAAAATTCCTGACTGACTGGTTAAGACTACATTTCTGGGGGAGGTTGGAACTGCAATTAGGTTAGGTATTAAGGCCTGCTTTTGTGACTTGGCCTAAGTGATGCCATTTTTGCACCTGTGGTTTTCTTAATGTACTTCTAACCCAGGGCTTTACAGACACTGTGTGGTAGGGAACACCAGTGGGAGTCTTCTTAGAGGCAGCTTATGGAGGTCTTAAGAGTGGAAGACCTGACAACCCCTCATAGAAACCTCAACCATTGGGGAATGGGCTCCTGGGAAGAAATTATTCTGCTTATTGCTCAAGGAGAAAAGTTTGAGAAGCATTTTCTAAATCCTCAGAATGACCTTTGGGAGAGATCGTGAGCTGCCTTTAGCAGTGACCCATTCCATAAAACATCTTTTTATTTGTTCTTCCTCCTTCTCTATCTCCTCAATCCTCCTCTATGTTCCCCATGATCACCTCCCAAATAAAGTACCTGCCCACAGGTCCTTGTTTCAGACTCTGTTTTGGGGAGAACCTAACTCACAAATGCAATGCAGAGAACGTTGGGTATGGCACAAAAGACATTGTTCAGTTTCCTCAGCTGCAAAAAGGGGAGTAACAGCTGCTCACACAATTGTTGTAAGGATGAAAGGAATGATGAATATGCAAATAGCTGGGGCAAACCAGGGACCAATAACTATTAATTCCCTCTCTGCTCACTGACCTCATATTTTCATATTCTAGTGTGAAGAAGTGGCTGATGGGAGAATTCAAGCATGGGCCATGGGAAGAGTATTTTGGTTAAGGAGCCTTTCAACAACCTTTGTGGGATGAGGTCTGATATGCAGGGAGACCATGCTTGAGCTCCTCCAGGCTCTCTGAGCAAGACATGCTCAGAACTTAAGTAGCAGTAGCTGTCCTACTGTGAGCTCCAAAGGGATTGCTGAGGATTAGGAGGGTAGTATGTATACTTTCCTCTTGAAGGAGAAGAAAACTTGTTACCCCAAAATATATCTCTTTGGCATATGGATTATCTCTAGCTGATTATTTTTAAAAAATAGCAGACACAGAAAAAGCTCTGAAAGAGGATTAGAAGTAACCCTTTTGTAAGAGACATTTACATTTAAAAGGGAAATCTTTTTTTATATGTATTTTTTATTGGAGTTCAATTTGTCAACATATAGCATAACACCCAGTGCTCATCCTGCCAATTGCCCTCCTCAGTGCCTGTCACCCAGTCACCCTAACCCCCCACCCACCTCCCTTTCCACTACCCCTTGTTTGTTTCCCAGAGTTAGGTGTCTCTCATGTTTTGTCACCCTCACTGATATTTTCACTCATTTTCTCTCCTTTCCCCTTTATTCCCTTTCACTATTTTTTATATTCTAAAAGGGAAATCTTAATTTGTAAGAATGTCTCCTTCTCTGTACCAGGAAGAGAGGGATGACTCTAAATCCCTAGAAACTCTTATTAGTGGAGAAGGCAAATTACTTAAATCCGCATAACAAGTTTACCTTTGTTTGTTGTGCTTTTCCTGGTAACTTCTCATAACTGTTCTCTACCCACCCACCCACCCAATATTTTTCTTTTGTCTTTAGCTGAAGATGGTATTTAAGATGGAAGCTATTTCAAAAAGGTACTGCTTTCCTATATGTCTCATGTATGCAGGAGGTATACATGTTATTAAACTTCTTTTTGTTTTTCTCCTATTAACCTGTTATTACACGGGGGTCTCAGCCAAGAATGCAAAAGTGAATGTTCTAGCTTTATTATTGACATTTCCTATTGCTAATAGCAATACTGTTAAAGGCTGCCAGTGACCCACAGGTGGTCTGTTGGCTATTTTTGCCTAGAATGGGAACTGTAGGCAGCCATAGCATGGCACCTTATGGTCCTGGTTGGAAGTTGGAAGAGTAAGGAGTGGGTGAATGAAGAGTTAAGATGCAGACAAAGATGGACAAAGCCACATCCTCTAGATTCCATTTTCTTTCTAGTCACCCTGCATCCCAGTGGTCCTTTTTCTGCAGGTCAGTGAAGACCCAATAGATGGTGCTCTCTGATGCCAACTGTTGCAGCTGTGACACAATAGGGAAAGGCTCCTCTCCTCTGCTGAGACTAATCACCCCTGATTTAGGCAAGATAGTTGGGAAACTTCAGAGGAAACACTGTCTCTATCTCCATTGTATTTTTAGCCATGCATTATGATGCCAATGCAAGTACTTACAAACTATAAATCAGCAGCAAGTCAATATATGGCCAAGAAAACCTATTGGATTTAAGCCATTATGTTTATTTTTTTTGAAGGTTTTGCTTTTGAAACATAGAACTGACTCACTCTACATTATTAATACTGTTTAAGGCACACTTTTTGTCTAGCTAGACTCCTTTGGGGGTATCAGGTTCCCACAAACTTATTCAGGCTCTGTCTCCTCTGTTTATTTAAAATAATAGATCTTGAAGAAATGCCATCTGGCATCTTCCCATTGGCCGTTAAGACCAGCATGGTGAGCTCTTCTAGGAGTGGGGATTCAGCAGGTTCCATGGTGGTGATGACAGAGGATGGAGGTGGGCATAACTAGAATTTGGTCCTTTGGGGTTGAGAAATAACACATAAGGTTTAAGACTGAATTATAGAAGAACATCCAGTCTTCTGTAAATCCACTGCGTTGGGCAAATGACTGTCACCTTTACTTAAGATAATTGCCTCTAAAGGCCTTAGCAGGTGTCCCTATTACTGTCATGGCTGAAGTATTGTCGCTGACTTAACTGGGAGTGCAGTGCCTGAAGAGGATACAGGTGGCCAAGAACCCCTTTTATTCTTTGATAATGTAAAGAATGTAGCAAGGAGTGAGTCAAAAAGAAACCATTTCAATGTCTGCTTATATTTGGGCAGTTAAGTAGCTGTGGTACTATTTTACCAAAGAGAAGATGACCTGTTAGCACATGTAATTGTTCTTTGCCCTGTATTAGTAGAATGGATTAATGCAGGAGAGAGAAACCCCAAATCTCAGGCACTGCTGGGGACTGAATGTGTCCCTGGCTCCCCCAAAATATGTGTATTGAAACCGTATTCCTAATGTGACAGCATTTGGAAGTGGGGCATTTGCTAGGTGATTAGGTCATGAGTGGGAAGCCCTCATGAATGGATTAGTGCACTTATAAAAGAGACTCCAGAGGGGATGCCTTCCTCCTGCCAGATGAGGAGACAGAAACAGGACAACCATCTATGAACCAGGAAGAGGCTCTCACCAGATACCAGATCTGCCAGTACCTTGATTTGGACTTTCCAGCCTCCAGAACTGTGACAAATAAATGTTCATTGTTTATAAGCCACTCAGTTTATAGGCTCTTTCAGGAACCTGAATGGACTGAGACAGGGGCATTAAAGAATAAGTACTTTTTTTTTCCCTCATTGATTTGCATGAAATATAGTGTGAACTAGATGGCCCTCTTCCATCTTCCAACTCTACCATCAATTACATTGGGCCTCAAGGGCAACATGGCATCCAATCATGGCCATGTTGGATGGCCGTGGGGGATGAGACTGCACAATACTCGTCACTTTTTTTTTTTTAAGATTTTATTTATTTATTCATGACAGACATGCAGAGAGAGAGAGGCAGAGAGACAGGCAGAGGGAGAAGCAGGCTCCATGCAGGGAGCCCTATGTGGGAGTCGATTCCGGGTTTCCTGGATCATACCCCAGGCTGAAGGTGGCGCCAAACCACTGGGCCACCAGGGCTGCCCTACTCTTCACTTTCTTAGGTTAAAAAGTGACAGTTGCAATCCATTGACCAGAACTAGTCACGTGGCTCCAACTTTATTGCAGGGATCTGGGAATTGGAGGGGAGTACATCAACTATTTGGTGATTATTGTTTCTGTTGCATCATCTCATCCCTTCTTTATGTGCATGCATGTTTCCAAGGAGATATGTTCTATCATCATGGCAGATAATTAGGATTTGGCACTGAATTACAAAGTGTGAGTTTTTCTTTTCTCTGTTTGCAAACTGGCTTCTGTACGTGGAGGGCAAGGAGAAACCGAAGAAAGAGGAGTGCCACTTCACATGGGTAGGCAGTGGGCTTAATGAGCAAAGGAACTTACATATGAAGCTTGCCTTAGGCAGTCAGAAGACAAGTAGACATCCACGTCTCACTGCCAGAATTGTGAATTCATATAGAGGTTCAGTCAAAATACCATTCAGATGGTCTCAACAACACAGTACTCTCTCAAGGCTGCACCCTTGGCTCTCACTATGGGAATGGTGGGCAGGGCATACATTTTAAGCACAGGGCAGGGGGTAAGGAGCCTCTAATTGCTTGGGCCCAGCTCTTGAATCAACTGGAGGTCACATCCTCTTAATGGCCTCTTCTAACATTCTTCCATACAATAAGCAATTCTCAGACACCAGCTGCATGTTCAGTAATTTAACTCAATTCTGACACTGTCTACCTTGAGATAGTATCTGATGCCTCAGGTTAAGGGCTTGGTCCTACAATTTCAGGTTGCCAATCACAAGTCCAACTTGTCACTTGTCATGTGTGCTTCTGACCAACTGGCTGAAGAGCAGAGGTTCCAATGATCCTCTCTTTGGGTTGGATTAATTTGTGAGAGTGGTTCACAGAAGTCAGAGAAACATTTTACTTATTGATGACCAACTTATTATAAAAGGATATGATTCAGAGACTGCCTGTTAGAAGGCATAAGGCAAGGTCTGTGGGAAGGGTATGGAGCTTTCATGCCCCGTCTGAGTGCATCAGTCTCCCAGCATCTCCATGTGTTCACCAACCTGGAAGCTCTCCAAATCTGCCTTTTTGGACTTCATTACATAGGCACAATTGATTACATCATTGGCTATTGGTGATTGAACTCAATCTCTAGTCCCTCTCTCCTACCTCAGGGGTCAGGAGGATAGAAATGAAAGTTCCAATCACAAGGCTGTCTCCACTGACAACTAGCCCCATTCTCAGGTGTTTTTCAAAATTCATCTCATTAACATGATGAAGGACCCCTTCCTCTTATCACAGGAAATTGCAAGGGTTTTAGGAGCTTTGTGTCAGAAATGGAGCAAAGATCAAATATACGTTTCTTATTATAAATCATCATATCACAATGATGTTCCTCTGTTCCATCATTATTACTATTCTCATCAATCTTAGTTTTATTTTTGTTTCTGAGAAACAAAAGGATTGGATGAAGTTACATTTGAAAATCACTTAACATAGAGACTGGCACCAGGTATATGTTCAGTACGTATAATTCCCAGTGCTGCACCCCTGATAGGGAAGTCAGTTGAGACATTCTCGTACAGACTAAATATACAGTATAGAATTGAGAAAAGTCTAAAATACACTTATTAATTCTGTGTTTGAGTCATATATTTCAAACTAGACTTGGTGAGGATTCCAATGTGGCTTATTTTCTCTTTGATTCATCCCCTTATTCCTAAAGGACACTGCAGTCCTTGTCCAAGATCTGTGGTTCTCAAATTTTGGTTGACCCCAATGGGAAGCTGGAATTGAGGGCCCAAAATCCTTGATTCTAGGCCTCCCACCCCTACCCTGTCCCTCTGACTCTGGATATTGTCTGAATATCAACAGGTACAAGTTAATTATACCACCCTTTATGCTACCTAGACCCCATCATCACCTTAAATATCATAGTTTTATCATCACCACCACCATTATCACCATTATCATCATCACCATAACCACCACTACCACCACCACCACCATCATCAATAATAATGTTTTTCACAGAGCACTGTTTCTGAAATAGCAGATCTCTGTTTTTTATTAATACCACTATAATATTAGGTTCCCTTTTATAAATTAATAAAGCATTTCATAAGCAAGAACTTTTATTCTCACTTTATAATGAAGAGACCAAGACTCAGACAGGTCCTATGACTTACTCAGTCACATAGCTGACAAGAGGAAGAGTAGGGGCTTGACTTCAGGTTTTCTGACACCAAGCCCTGTGCCCTTTAAGTTATACCATAAATTCTCTAACTGTGGAGATCTCTTTAACTTGAAAAAATTAACAGTTGGTTGTAAAAGTTTATAAGCATCAGAAGAGCAACTAAGGAATTTTCTACAGACAAATTGAGGCAACCTCACAAGGATTGAATCTGTTTTTTCAATTGCCTTAATAGTGAGCTAATAATTAGATTGTTAAATGGTTGATAGGAGCACTGAGTGAAAAAAGTAATTGGGCTTGCCATTTGTATACAAGTTATTGTGGTCATTAAGTGTGGCCTATCTGAAATTAATTTGCTTATCTGCAAATAACATCATACCCAACTTCCCCAAATCTACCCAGTCTCTAGAGCTGAGCAAAGCAGAATTTCTATAGCTACATGGATCACATGTGCTTCCCAAGGCATTCTGGATACCTAGACAAAAGGCCCAAAATAGATACGCATATGGATCCCAGTCTGATTTGCTTCCTCTCTCAAGAGAAGATTAGTCTAGCAGAATTCTAAATTGGTGAAATTTCTTTAGAGGTCAGCACAAATTAGAATGCCAGCTTTCACCTTTACTGCTAACATCCTAAGTCAGACTACCTTAAATTGCACAATCCCATAAATTAGACTGGAGAGAATTAAAAAATCAAGAGACAATGTTTTATTACAGTAACTGAAATTAGAGTAAAAAGAAATTATGTCAACATTCTACCCTAAAAAAAGGGAAGCATAACTCCCCATTTCTTGAGTGTGTGGTAGTGAGTTCCTTCCAAAAAGTACATTATGGAAAGTAGAAAAAAAATGACTGTAGAGAAACTCAACAGACACTATTTCAATCAGATTATCAAGGTGAACATCAACAGTCATACATCATATTGTTAATATGTACCTTTGATATTACATGGTTGAAATGGCTCCTTACTCCTGTGATCTTCCTTCTTCAACCTATAACCCCAATTTAATCATAAGAAAAATAACAGGAAAATTCTAATAGAGAGGCCTTCTACAAAATACCTGACCAGAATACCTCAAAGCTGTCAAGGTCATCAAAAACAAGGAAAATGTGAGAAAATGTCACAGCCAAAAGGAGCCCTGGGAGATGATGACAAGTAAATGTGACATCGAACTTTGATGGAGATTCTAGAGCAGAAAAATGGAATGTGGTAAAAACTAAGGCAATCTGAATAAACTGTCGATGCTATTCTTGATGATGATGATAATGGCAATGATGGTGGTATTGTTGATAGAATTATGATTAAGGTGGTGATGTAGGGGGCGGGACTGAGGGTGGCTAGCAGAAAAATGACAGTAATTACCATGGGTGTACTTGTGTGGCATGCAGATGATATCTGGAAGCAGAGCCTGCAGCTCCAGCCTCATCCTTCCCTGAACCCTTACACATCTGGACTACTGATTATTTGTATCTTACAAACATAACTAGAAAATTATGTGCCTGTGCCTTTTCTCCTGCTCTTCCCTCTGTGGAAAACTGATCCCATCCCTTTCATCATCTGACAACAACACTCATTTTTCATATTTCAGTTCAAGGGTCACTTCCTTATAGTACTCTTCCTGACAATCATTTTCCTTCCTTCAGAGAAGTGGTTTCTACCCACTATATACCCCCACTGTAGTCTTCACAGTGCCTAGAATCTTTTATAGTACATATATGCCTCTTTAGTCTGAACTTTTTGCAGGCTGAGACATATCTTGTTTACTTTTGTACCAATCATATTGTCTGCCATATAGCAGGACAACCAAGCATTTGTTAAATGAATGGGAGGTGAATGATTGAACAGTTAGGACTTCATCCATGGTAACCGAGACAGGGTCTGAATAATGTCCTCTGGCTCTCTCATCTGCCCTGAGTCACTGAAGAAATTCATGACATCTAAGTTACACTACTTTACTTATTATCCTCTTATCAGAACTTAGGCAGGGTACACATATGTAAGTGATTCTCAAAGTGTGGCTAGACCAATAACATCAGCATTACCTGGAAATTGATAGAAATACAAACACTCAGGGCTCAGCTGAACTGACTGAATCAGAAACTGGATATGAGGGCCAGTAGTCCGTGCTTTGACAAGTCTTCTCAGTGATTCTGGTGTGCTCCAATGTACACTCAAGTTTGAGAACTACAGCCATATTCTAATTCATTGTTGTCTTGTCAGCATTAAGAACTGTAAAGTACAAATAATTTTTCATATTATTGAAGACTTCTATTCCCCATCATTGGTTCCCATCAGAACTCTGCAGGTACCATCCTGTACATTGCTATCCTCTTCAGGTACTGAGCTGCTCTCCATATTCCCTCCCTCCTATCAGAAGGCCTGATCATTTACCAACCTGAGAATATAGAGGATGTCTAAACAAAGTCTTGTGTCTTTCCTGTCCATTCCAATAGTACTCAGTTTCAGCATCAGATAGATTGCAAACCCTTAGGCACTGCTGATCAGACTTTCCATGACATACTGAAGTGTCTCCATCTTCATTGCTTATCACTTATCCAATTTTACTAATGCCCCAGCTATGCACCAAGGACAGGTGGCCTCCTGGGTTAGAGACAAAAAGTATCTTCTCATGGAAAAATCACTTTCCTACCTCAAAGCACACACACACACACACACACACACACACACACACACACACAGCTTCTTGGCTCATAGTTGAAGCCCAAAATATGTTTGCAGTATCAAGTAACAGAGGAGGTGTAACCTAAAGCTCCTGATTGCAAGGGCAAGAGACTAGCTTTACCTAGCCTAAGCTAAGAAAGATTTTTTTCTGGAAAAAAATCTATCTGATCTCACATACTTGAGGGAAAAGATGGATCATCAAGTCTTGAAAGAGACAGCTATCTAGGCCACAGGACAATATCTGAGAGGAAATATTGTTAGCCAACCAATTCCAACCATTCCTCATCATTTTGTCATTGCTTTAGATTTAATTTTGTGGGAGAGGGTCTAAACTGGCTGAATTCGATTCACATGATAATATCCAAGCCATATGAGATGTCTTAGTATGGATTTCTCCAACAGTAGATCCAGAGTCAAACAGTTGGGTGCTTGTAGTGTATTTAGGAGGTAGTGTCAGGAACTAAGGGAGTAAGTAGGGATAGTGAGACAGGGAAAGGAGAAAGACCTGAAGAATCACATAGAACAACTTTTGGATCATCCCTTTGGAGGGTGAGAAGCTGAAAGATTTATTCCCAGACTCCCAGATTCTATTGAGAGTTTCTCAAGTGCATTCATATCCCAGACTTCTGGATTGCTCTGGCTTGCAAACAAGTGAGCTCCCATGGTAGGGAACCTGAAAAGGCTATGGGGAGGGTAGCACAACCTCCTTTTAAGAATACCACTGAGACTTTATGAATCGACCAGAATTAGTTCTTTACAAGAAAATCAAGATGCCATGGCAGGGTGAAGGGGGATGGATTGTGGACAGACAAGATTGTTAGATACACGCTTCAGAAAAAGTAATCAATAATTAAGTGAAGTTCAGAGAAAAGTGCTTAGAGAAGCCTGCGGGGTGGAAGATTTTATCTAGTAAGGGAAAAATATAGAAACGTTTATGGAAGAAGATGGTTCCTATTCACCAAATACATTCTCCTGCCCCAAGAAAGCAAAGTCTGTCTTCCTAGTCTCTCCTCTTCAAGAATCCACTGTATATAGAAGCTATATGAGATTACCATGAGCATTGGATAATTCAAAGATAATTTATGTGAACTTAACAAACTATTAGTGCCATGTGTTTGCTTAGATCTCCTTGATGCTATTTTCAGGTGAATAATTGCTAATTTAATTCTTGCTGGGAGAATAACATTACACTCAAATTCCTGTGTGAGAAAAAAAAAGGTGCTAATGACTAGACAAACTTAGGTTTCCATGGCAACATATTGCTCTCAAGGATCAAGTGAAATATTAAAATAGTGTTTCATTAGGTGGCACATGTTTATTTTTAATATATTACATATGTAATATATAACACATCAGTAAATTGGTGCATGAATTAGTGTCTCTGCTATATACTCCAGATCCAGGAGAGAAAATGACTTAAAGTCATTTCGCTTTGTAAAGAATTGCTCCCAGAGCTCTAGCTATATGGTTTTGTGCCTATTCATATTCCTTTACCTCTATCAGCTATGGATATCTACCCTGCACTTTGAAAACCAGAAAAAGTCACCAAAAAGAGGAATAACTCTCTGTGAGCATATGAATGTCTGCCACTGAAATATCCTCTGGGCCTAAATTGAAAAGACTCTGGGGTCTGGCATCTCACTATTCTATTCCTTATATCCAATTAGAGTTATTCAAATCTCTTTAAGAATGTTTTTTTTGCTTTGGGGAGCCTGGGTGGAACATTTGAGTGGGCATCTGGCTCTAGGCTTTGGTAGGGTCATGACCCAAGTTTGTAAGATTGAGACCCCCCGTCGGGGTCTGTGCTCAGTGAGAAATCTGCTTGGGATTCTCTCTCCCACTCACTCTGCCCCTCCCACTTGTTTTCTCTCTCACTCTTTCTAAAATAAGTAAATAGACCTTTAAAAAATATTCTTTGCTTTGGGGTGCCTAGATGACTTAGTCGATTGAATGGCCAACTCTTCATTTCTTCTCAGCTCAGGATCTCACAGTCCTGGGATCAGACTCCATGCTCAGACTCCTCTCCCTCTGTCCCTCCCTCTGTCTGTGCTCTCCACCCCCCCCCAAGTAAATAAATCTTGAAAAGAAAAAAAAAAAAAAGAATGTTCTTTGCTTTTCCTTTTCCAAGGCTTTGATTAAGCTGTAACCTCTTCCTAGAAGATTCTTTCATTCCAACTTTGCTTATTGAGTTTACTCATCCTTCAAAGACCACTTGAAATGTTCCATTCTTTGTTCTCTCAAGTCTTCTTCAAAGACCTGATGATAACTCACAGACTCTCTTGATGCATTATCCAAACCTTCATTTCTATGTCTCTGATGGCCTTATTTGGTTAATTTGTTGGTCCGGATATTAAGCAATGTTAGAGATACTTCCCAAACATTTGATCTCATAGTTTGAGTCTTTCTTTGCACCCTAAATGAATAGCATTGAAGTCAGACAGACCTGCTATTTTCTCCTCTACTCATTACCTATATGTCCTGGAGAAAGAGATATAACCTTCCTAAGCCTCAATTTTCTAATCAATAGAATGGGGGTTAATAATGGTTGCTATTTCATAAAGCTGTTATGAAAATAAAAGAAATGCTAATTGATGATGATGACGAAGACCATGGAAAAGATGACATAACTAGACCAGTTGAGGTGTGCTTGAATATCCAAGCAAAATTTATATTATGTAAGTAGTAAATACAATAAGGGCCCATATGGCATGAAAGAGCAGAAAATAGTATATCAATGCCCTGATGGAGTGAATGCATCTCCTGAAATCAACTGAGCATTTGTTAATCATTTCCATGTGCCAACCACTAGGGAAAAAAGGTAACTCCTAGTGGTGCTTAAAATCCTGTAAAATGCCCCAATCTATCACAATTATTTCCTAGCTTAGCACATAAGCATGACCTGACTCCTGCTAGCATCTTGAGAATTTCCTATCATTTTCCCAGATTTTGCAGTTCTCTCACATCTCTATATTTTCCTGGATTTCTTTTCCTGGATTGCTTTTCTTTGTCTTCTTCACCATTCATCCACCACTGTTTCCTTAAGATTTAGCTCAGTGATTGTGATTCATCAGCTCTGGCAAAGTTTCTTGCATCCACCCTTCTCCAAGACTTGGTAAAAAGTACCCTTTTATTCTTGTAGTTCCCTATGCATACCCCTCACTACACTTTTTTTTTCTTGGATTTTAATTGACATAAGTTACTTAACCTTCCATGCAGCAAATTAGAATTACTTCTTTATTTCTGTAGCTTCGTCATCTAGTCTAGTATCTGGCACTTATTAAGAACTCAATGACAAACAAGTTCGTAAATGAATGTAGTAGTCATTAGTGTCATCTCACAGTTGTGGTGTATTAGATTATTGTTCAGGAAATACTTCTGTTCTCTCACCTTCAAGGGAGAAATGTATTTCCTTGCCTCCGTTTGGTAATAGGTTTAGTAGGTTTGGTAATAGAGCTTTGGATATCAGTGGGGATGGTGTAAGCAAAGATGAGAAAATGCACTTGTGTGATCTGGCTCTTATCTTACATTCCTGCCTCCTGCCATGAAAAAAACCATAGCTGAGGTAATCATTAGTTCCAAGGATAAAGAGAAGCATACAGAGCAGATTTCTGTCTAATCAGTAATTTAAAGTCAACCTTCATCCTACCTGCCTAGATTGACCAACCTCCAGCTGATCTACAGACAGGTGAATATGAAATAAATTCTTATTGTTGAATGTAATTGTATTTGGGTTATTTGATTAGGCAGTATTATTGTGGATGTTGTGAACTGAGAATAAAATCAGTAGCTAAATGTGTAGCACTGCCATATCGAAAGCCTAAACTATGTGAAATTGGCTTTGGAACCGAGTAGCAAGATAGGAGGCTAGGAAAATGTCAACTTATGTTATGTAGGGAAACCATTAGGTAAAACTGTCATTTGTGGTGACTGAAAGACAGGGAAATGTACTTGATTTATATTAGCACTAGGCAAATCAATTTCAGACAAAAATGTTGATTCTGTGAACTAATTTGCTAGCTACATTGTATCAAGTGTTATAAGAAAGAGAGTTTCTGAGAAGTATAAGCTAGGTTGCTAATATAATTTAAAGGGATAATAGGTAGAAATTGAATGGTTAGAAATTAAAATTGTCTTTTGCCTAATACAGCCTTAGAACAAAGTATCCTATACTGTGTCATAGTCTATAGGACCAAATCAGGGTGTGACTGCATGTTTTTTGTTAAGTCCTCTCAAGAAATTAATGTGATGGTCCATAGATCTTTTTAGTGGGAGAGAGAGAGAGAGAGAGAGAGTAGAGGATAGAGAAAGGAAGAGAAGGAGTAGCAGGAGAAGAAAAATATCTCAGAGATTTAGAAGAGCTATGGAAGGTTTTATTGCATAAAATTCCCTGGAATGGAACATATAGAAAAATCCATAGAGGTTTTGCGAAAGTTATATTGGAAAACACATACACACACACACATACATTGGAAGAGAAATACTGTTAACGATGTAAGAAACACCTCTCCTCCCCTAGTTTCTACAGGGAGGAATCAGGCTGAGAAATCTGTTCAGAAACCAAATCTGTTCAGAAACCAAACCACTTCTTTAGAAGTGGGAAAATCTCCCACATAGTAGAACGATGTGCAGTGTAGAACAATGCACTGAGGAGCCACTTTGAGAAAGCAGAATGAGGAATAATTTTTGCAAGCTAATATTTTCCCAGCAAGATTTCAGAATTGCTAAAAGCCATGTATTACCACATACCTCTTATTTTCCTCCATTCATAAATGTTTACACTTGTAACACTGTACAAGTTCCTGTACAAGTTCCAGGACTGTATGTTGGGTGTAAGAAGAGCAAATAACTTGTCTTTTTGTTCATTAGTTACTGTATAATGAGAAGCTAAAATTGGACTGAATGTAGATATAGAATTCTGGACTTGAAAATTGATGTCTTGATTAGATAAGACTTTTGAAATCTTAGGATTGGGTCAATGTATTTTGTAGGTAAGAGAGGTATGGATATTTGTGATTTTATTTTATTGTTTACTCTTAATTTTTATTATTTTTAATTTATTTATTCATGAGAGAACAGAAAGAGAGGCAGGGGCATAGGCAGAGGGAGAAGCAGGCTCCCTGTGGGGAGCCTGATGTGGGACTCAATCCCAGGACCCAGGGATCACGCCCTGAGCTGAAGGCAGACACTCAACCACTGAGCCACCCAGGTGTCCCTGTTTGTGATTTTGGTAGATGTCGTTCTACCCTATCCAGATTTCCTTATGCAGAACCAAAGTACTCGTTTCCCCTGCTGTTGGGATTGTTACCTACTGATGGCTAAAGGTGAGGTTCTTCCAAGGAATTACCATTGGCTTAGGAAGCTGCCTCACCAGGTACATATATATCCTTCATTGAGACAGCTCACATTGGTTCAGATGGGGGCAGCTCTGAGGAGTGATCCAGGTGGGTCTCTATTGAACTGCCTCATAATTTATTCTACTTCCTTCATTCCCATAGGTGTTTTTCCAGAGAGAACTATCCTTTCAGGAAATATCTGTCTTATAGAATTATAACCAAGAGAATTGGAGCCAGGAGTGGTCTAAGAACATAGAATCTAAAATGAGATTTGGGATCTAGATCACTCATCAGCTGATTGACCCTGAAGATCCAATAAGTGGTAATAGAATGTAGATATACCCTAGGAAACTGTGGCAGTGCAACTTTTAAAAATTAAAAATGTTTGGGATAGGATAGCAATGGGAAAGAATGCACAATATCTCAGGCATCTGAAAAGTTCAGTGGAAGTAGCACTACTTGAGTGGAAAGAGATGTAGGCAAAAGTATATGCACACGTGCGCGCACACACACACGGGCAGTGGGGAATTATTTGGCTGTTCACCAAGTTTCTGGATTTCTAGTTGGAAAAAGATAGAATGATTACAAATATGGGGGCCTGAGGAAGCAATCTGTGGATGGACCTATGTGACTGGGCACAAATTAGGAAAAATTTTTGTCTCATCTGTTGATGTATATCAGAGTGTATCCACCATGTGAGAAGTGCCAAATTAACAAGTGGTGAGATCACTTATTAGTTGACATCAACCAGCACAATGGACATGGTGGCAGGAATAGAGGCCATGCCATGGCCCAACAGCAGAGCTGCCTTTTACCATGGCTCATTTAGATTCTACTGCTGCCCAATGTCCAACCCACCAGTAAGATACCAATGCTGAGACACAGCACCATCTCTCAAGGTGAGATACATTGGTATCTACTTGATAGCAAGTTCATTACATTGGACCCCTATATCCCTGGGTAGGGAAGTAAGTAATCTTGACTTTGCCTTACATATATTCTGAGTATCAGTTTTCCTTTTCTCAGTAGAAAGGCCCTCAGAGACTCTCAGGGTCTCAGTCAGTAGCACTTTCCAAGGACTTACACAGTATTTGATCCACTGGTGTGAGATACTGCATAATATCACAGTGGCCCAAAGAACCCCCTTCAGGACAAAGAAGATAGAAAGTTGGCACATCCTACCCTGGCCTTCTTACACACTGCAGCCCACCCAAGAGCCTATGAGAGTGATAGAATCACTCTGCCTTTGGGAGTGATAGCATCACTGATATCCTCACTATTCTGGAGATAACACCCCCTGTGATGAAGGGGCCATTCTCTAGGAAGCAAACTCTAAATCAATAACCATAACATAGTACTATGTCCCCCAAAGGTAGAATATACACACATTCATAAATCAAACACATTCATAAATTGGGTAAAATAGGAGTGGCCCAGTACTTTGGTCAATGTTAGCACTTTGGGAATTTGTGCTTCTTGTCCCAGCAACTCTAAGCTCCATGAGAACGGGACTCTCATTCTCCTTGTGTGAATGCATCCACCAGGGGCACAGTAAGAGTCCCATTAGACTTTCAGGAACAATTGCTACTCAGAAACCATAAGCTCCTTCACCAAAAGACCATTGGGTAAAGAGTCACCATCCTGGCAGAAATAACTGATGCTAAACACCAGGATAGGGCAGTGGTATTGCTAAACAAGGGAGTGGGAAGAAATGCATTTGTCACCAAACTGATTCCTAGGTCCATCCCCTACCCAGCTTTGACTGTAAATGAAGAAGTGCAGTAGCCATGGCTTGATAAGGACAGCATGACCTTCATGGATGAGGCTCTGGGTCACTACAGCAGGTAAGCCACTTAGACCAGCAGAAGTACTAGTTGAGCTACTAGCAAAGTACTAGTACTGAATCTGGAACTGATAGTAGTAATCACACCTTCCTCATTCCTTGAAAGGAGTAGACATCTTATTTTACTGGACTTGGCCAAGGGTCCTGCTTTTTTAGTGGAATAATAGTGAACATGACAAAGGCAATGGACTAAAATGTGATTTGCCTAAAATGTGGGTTTTGCCTCCTTTCTTTGGTCTGCAGTCCAAGCAGCATTAGAAACATATGGAATAGACGGAACCTGGAACTTGGAACAATACCTAGGTAAGCCTAGCTTAGATCAGCCAAGCCCCAAGTAATCTATAGGTACAAAAGCAAGAAATAATAAGACAAAGAAATTCTTACTGCATTCCATTGAGTGCATGATGATTTGCTAAGCAATATTATCCCATACAGAGCTGACTAATACCTTCAATATTTCCAATTTTCTTCCATATTGAGCACACATCAAAATAGCTCTTGGTGCCATCAGATTGAGTGGAACAATGAGAGGATTTTAGGCCATTTTACGGTGGTTCATGTAATGGAAGCTCTTCTTGTTTTTTGTGTGTGTGTTTTTTTTTTTTTTTAGATACTAGTAAATACTGTAAATATTTCGATTGCCTTTTAAGTCTTTTGGATATCAAACTTGTACTTCTTCGTGGAACATCATTCAGAAATGCAAAGACCACAAAGTGCCTCTGTTTTATTGGGGTCATATTTGCATCATATCTGATTCAGATCAAGAAATATCATGAAATTGTTTTATGATTAAGTCATGGTACTGGGGGCTGGATATATAAAGAAAATCTGAATCTTGTCTGTTAATCTGCTATGGGTTGATGTTCTTTGAGAAAAACCAACAATAAGCAGACAATTGTAGTAAATATATGTAATGATGGCGGGAAGCACAGGAGACTGTGGGATCAGAGAAGATGGATGCACAATGGCGACCCTTTGTGGATGGGATGAGTGTGGGTGTTGCTAGAGAAATACCTAGTATGGTGCATATTCAAATCATTGAACAATCTAAACATCACTTAGGTTATGGAAAGGAAGACATCATTTATACGGCTCATCTGGGGAGGTCAGAGAGAGGTTTATGAAGTTAACTTGCTCTCCGAGAAACTTTAAGAAAAAAGGAATGTTTAGTTCACTATCTGCTTGTTCCAGTTGAGGAAAGTAGGGCACATCTTTTACCCAACGTGCATGAGGTTATATAGCACAGCGCATATGAATAAACCTAACTCTGGAAAACAACTCAATGGAAGTGCACTTTCTCTCTGTGGGCTAAGGGGCCGTCTTTGTGCTGGGGCTAAGTATGTGTGTGAATGGATTTGCTCTCCGAGATATTTTCTGGGGTAATTCTACTGTAATTTTAAACTCTGTGTCATGTGAAACCAGAGTCTTATTTACCATTTGGAGCTCACATTGCTGTTGTCAATCATGTGCTTCTTGACGAAGAGCTAAAGTTTTGGGATCTTGAGTGGTCAGAATTTCATGTGGACGCTGCATATAGGGGAGGGAGTGGAGACAACACGCTGACCTGTGAATTAGACATTTTCTTTACTGCTCTTCCCATTAGATAACTGAAGAATAAAGGCCCCAGAGAGGCCAGGCCCCTCCACTACAGTGTAAGTGTTGGTATTTAAGTCCAAATCCTGGGGCCCCACATTCTAAAGCTCCTATATTTTCCATGATGTTACTTTACCTCAATAAGCTTCTTGAATTTAAGCCAAGTAAATCATAAGTCTTTTAATATCTTTTTTTTTTGTCATTGGAACTGTTAGTCCATTTCTTAGCTATCTAGTACCAAAATTAATTTATATAATCAATGATGATGTGGACTGTATAATTTTGACATGGAATAACACCATTACATACCAAGTTTAAAAGATTGTAGACACATGCTCAGGTATGTTAGTCATGGTTGCATCTTGGTAAAGTCTGGTGCATGCCTGCAAGCATGTGTGTGTCCTGTTTGCCTGAATTCCCAAGGTATATACATAAATGTTAATAATTTTAGCTTTGCATGGCAAAATGAGGTAATTTTTATCTTTATTTTTCTGTTGTGAATCGTCCATTTTGGGGGGAACAACTCCTAAGTTTCCTTTTTTTGAGGATGTAATTAATTAACAACTGTATTATTAGCTTCAGAGGTAGAGTTTAGTGATTCATCAGTTGCACATAATACCCAGTGCTCATCACATCATGTGCCCTCCTAGTGCCCATCACCCAGTTACGCCATCCCTGCACCCACCTCCCTTCCAGGGACCCTCAGTTTGTTTCCTACAGTCAAAAGTCTCTCATAGTTTTTTTAGGTTTCGTTTTTACAAACAGATAAAACAATAAAGCTATTTCCATTTTGGAAAGAAAAATCTCTTGTACATATTTGGTCCTTTGTGAGTCAGGATCTCAGTATTACAGGAAAAGCCTGGGATTAGGAAAAACTAGCAAAGCTGCTCGAAGCGAAACAAATGTTCCTGAGGCTCCCACAAATCCCAGCTCTAATGAATCCATCACATCCACTTGTAGTCAAGTGTGATTTCTGATTGACCCTGGTCCCTGTTACCAGGGTCCATTGCATGTGGATAGCCTCTCACAGCTGACAAGTTCCTTCTCTCGGATCTTCTCTTTCAAACCAAACGCCCTCTGAAGAAGAAATCCAGGAGTTGTTTTTTCCATATTTATGTCAAGAAAATGAGATACAGAGTCATTGAGTGACTTTCCAAGTCATCCCCTGGGTTGAGTGGTGGGGGTGTAGGAACATCAAGAGAGGGTAACTAAAGGTTATAGAGCTTCATAACCACTGTCTTTGCAATTTGTTTTCTTTTCTCTAGCTTCCCTCAGGGGAATTAGATACTCCCACCTCTAAGAAATATTACCCATACCTCTCACTCTAATAAAGCATTTGTTTACATGTGTCTTCTCAAGGGAAGACAGCATTTCAATCTGTCTCAAGACCTGACACACAGCAAGTGCTCAACAAATGCTTTTTGAGTATGTATCTTATATCTTGGAGGCCCAAAGTGCAAAAGTAATTTTGAAAGAGAACTAAAGAAAGTATAGGACCCTTTCATTAAGATTGTGGAGCCTTAGGAGATGGAGCATGAAGGTTGGGCTCTGACCCCTACATAATTTCTAAATACAGCCTGCACTACCTCTCTCCTGATGTGCTCATACTGGCTCATACCAGCTCATGCAAACTGATAGCTAAAATTATGAAGTTTGTGAGCCAATTAAGCTCATTTTAGTTGCTTGCAATTAGCAATTGTAGAAGTATTTACACCATGGAAATTGGCAAAAGATACCAATCAGGATTTTTAAAAACTCCTGACCTGAGGACTTCAGTGTTCTGCTTGTTTGCTGCTGCTCTTGCTGCTGTAAACCTGGTGCCTACACTCCCTTCTGCCCCTGTTCAACCTGCAGTAATAGCAGACCCAGTTCATCATGCATGTCTCTATGCAGATAGGAAACAAACAAAGGGGGTTTTGAGAGAGGTTGGGGGATAAGTGACTTGTTCTGCTTTTACTCAGTGACTTAAGGCAGAGGGAGGATTTGAACCTTGTCTTTCAGCTGTGCCAATGCTTTTTTCTTCAATACAGCCATATCAGGAGGCCTTAAATATTCCTCAGGTGAAGGTCAACTCCTTCGCCTGCCTGAGTGGGTGTCACCGTCTGGAGAGCAGTTTTAGCAGAGAGGCACGTTTCCATGTTGACCTCTGCCAGGTTGCTGAGCAGCCATGAGAGAGTTTATTGCTGTAAGGAATATAAATAAAAAGATAACTGTGTTGCTGATGGCAGTACTTATAAGGTGCTAAGCATGCTAAGCATAAGACACTGTTCATATACAGTGTCACTTAATCTTTGTGGCAACCTTGCAGTGACAGTAATAGGTAACCTCTGTTAAGCAACGACTTTGTGTGCTTGACCTTATGCTGGGTGCTAAGCATATTGGGGTGAGTTAAACAGTCCCTGCCCTGGAGGAGCACTCAGTCTGGGATTGAAGATGACTTGTAAGCAGATCATCATAGCACATTATAGTCTGCACAACTTGTATCTCAGCAGAAGCAACAGTGACAACGATAATAATAATGAATGGTTGCTCACTGCTTACTATGTGTCAGGCACTATTCAAAGCATCTGACATGTATTATCTTATTTAATCCTCCCTTACGAGTGAGCTACCATTATTATCCCATTTTAGAGACAAGGAAACCGAGGTATGGAAAGAGCAAGACCAGAGAAAGAAAGGCTAAGGGATGCCTGGGTGGTTCAGAGGTTAAGAGTCTGCCTTTGGCTCAGGGCATGATCCCAGGTCGGGGATTGAGTCCTGCTTCAGGGTCCCTACGAGGAGCCTGCTTCTCTGTATGCCTATGTTTCTGCCTCTGTGTCTCTCATGAATAAATAAATAAAATCTCAAAAAAAGAAAGGCTAAGACTACATCTTCCACTGCCATACCATGCTACTAATAAAACAGAAATTCCTGTCTGGTAAATAAGGAGTTGAGGTAGAAATAGATAAAGCAAGTGCTTGAACTCAGAGAGCTGTAAGTGAGAGATATAGGGTTTAATACAGTACTACCTGGCATCAGAGGAGGGGTTCTTCTCATAATATTGACCATGGAGCCCATGATGGTGGTAATGGGGAAAATCGTGTCATTGCTCTGGTAATAAGGCTCCTCAGGCAGACAAGTTCTCAGAGAAAATGAGCTGGAGATCATTAATTTCCTTCCTCGGACAAAAGTCAGGTTACACAGTCAAAAGCTGTAGGACCAGTTGAGTCAGAGACCACAGAGAACAGAGGTCTCCCTGCATATCCCTGAACCTTCTTTCACTGCTTTCCAGAGGCTGCCCTCTCAGGAGGATAGAGAGCACAGCCACTTGGACTACTGGTCTGCTTAATATCATTTCCAGGATATAAGCTGGGGAAGACATAGGAGTCCTGAATTAGGGCCATGATCTCTAAGCTTTCACTGTTTGATCCTAAGCCTACTTCCTCCCTCCCTCCCTCAAGGTAAAATGATGTGCATTGGGGAATAGATTGAATGATCCCTCAGTGCCTTTCAGAGCTAATATTATATTCTAAGTTTAGCTGGATAAACAGAGTTTGCTGAGAAAGATTCACACTCTATAGCTTTGGATAGGAAAGAGCTTTATGACAGGAGATTTGGGGGAATTAAGAAATCAGCTGAGCATCACTGAGCAGGCCATGAATGGAAGAATACTGGCAGGTCCTCAGAGACACAGTAATTAAAGCAGAAGCAGATTTAGAAATTAAAGATTTCTAAGAGAGATGTCAGCAAAAAGCAGTGGATGTGCCTGCAGCCTCTAAGTGATCTGCTCAGAGGTTTATAGGTAAGGGAAACAAGATTGAGAATGGTTATAGAACAATTCTCATGAAAGAAAAATAGCAAATCAGAGCCAGACCAACACAATGAAGTGATGCTGGTGAACACTAAAATCAGGTGGAGAACCTCCATTAAGAGTTATTAGAACAATATGGGGAACAAATGAGACTGAGGGAGACCCTCATGATCTTTGTTAAATCCCCATCCCAGTGATGGTAATAGAACATCAGGGTTTGGGGGTGTATTTTTCAGTTTATAATACACTGGAAATACCACTTTATACTTTGCCATCACTTGTTGGAGGTGGGCATGGTTATACCTAAAAATGAATACAATGCAAAGGAAAATTAGGACTGATAAATCAAGTAAGACCTAAGGCATCTTTTGATATCCCAGATGTAGCCATTCCTGAAGCCATTCTTTTTCTTACAAGGGTTCATCAATACCCCTAACTTCTTTTATGCCTTAAACCTGTGAGTTAGTTGTGTTTCATTTGCAAAAGGGAGAGTCTTGGTGCTTAATATTAATTCATATAAGTGTGGATCCATACATGTATACACTGAAAAAGCGTAGGGGAAAAAACACCCCCAAGTATTGAACACTAGATCTCAATTTCTAATTACTGTTATCCAATAATGAGCCAGAGGTTCTTCAAGAAATGGTTAATTCCTTGTCTGAGACAGGGTAAGTACAAGGTAAGCCTGTGCTGTGTTGTGCCAGAAAGCAAAAAAGAACTCAACACCCAGTGGACTATGTCCAAAGAACACAGGAACAGAGGGAAGAGGCTCCCAATGGCCCACTTTTGGAGGCTTAAGCATCAAAAAGAATAATGAGAGGGGTGCCTGGCTGACTCAGAAGAGCATGTGACTCTTGATCTCAGGATCATGAGCTCAAGAGCCACAGTGGGTATAGAAATTACTTAAAATATAATAAATAAATTAATAAATAAATAAAAATAAATAATAAATAAATTAATTAATTAAAAAAGAATAATGATGGTAACTGATTGCCATCATTCCTTTTTTTTTTAAATCCATGAATCTATTATGATGAGAAAGAAAGAGGAAAACAAAAAGGAAAAATCCTCTTCTATACAGGAGAACAATAATAGCTTGAAATGTAGAAGGAATTGCAGAATTAGGAAAAAGATAGACATTTTCATTTATTTAGGCACTGATCATCAATAATAGCAAAAATCATTATGTAAAAAATTTGGAAGAAACCAGGTATTCCATGATGCCAAAAGATTCCTGCTCCCAGCAACCCCACGGATAACTTGCTAGCAGCAAAGGAAACATGTGTCATCTCAGATATTGGCCACCATCTTAACCAAATGATCATAACTTGCCTCACTAACAACAGGAAAACCCAAAATTGTTTTTCTCCTTTTGTGCTATAATGTGGTTTTGCCAAAAAATGTTCAACTTGAATCTAACCAAGGCTGTTAGAGTTAATGCTCAATTTACAGAACGTGTAGGAGGTGGGGTGAGGGAGATCCTAAAGTCTTTAACGATAGCAGGAGGAAACAGATAAATGCAGATGTGGAATATTCTTTTTTTTTAAAGATTTTATTTATTTATTCGTGAGAGACACACAGAGAGAGGCAGAGACACAGGCAGAGGGAGAAGCAGGCTCCAGGCAGGGAGTCTAATGTGGGACTCGATCCTGGAACTCCAGGATCATGCCCTGAGCCAAAGGCAGATGCTTACCAGCTGAGCCACCCAGGCATCCCAAGATGTGGAATATTCTATAAGACCACCAGCCTGGGATCTCCCAGAGGTCAATGTTGGTGGGGGAGAAAAAAGAAAAAACAATTAAGTTTGTTGGATTTGTTTTAGATAAACGAGATTGAAGAAATATTATAACCAAAGACAAGTCATAAAACTTTGATAGGATATTGATGTTTTTAAACATTTATGTATTTATTTTACTTAGAGAGATAGAGAGAGAGCATGAGTGGGGGGAAAGGGAGAGAGAAGCAGACTCCTCACTGAGTATGGAGCCAAGTGTGGGGCTCAATCTCATGACTCTGAGATCATGACCTGAGCTGAAACCAAGAGTTGGAAGCTTAATTGAGGAGACACCCAGGTGCCTTGATAGGATATTAATTAAAATAAAAAATCTCCAGGAAGATTATGAGAACAATTGAGGAACTGTGAATATGGGCTGTTAGATTAAATTATGAAAAAATAGTATACTTGGGTGGTAAAGATATTGTGGCTATTTATACAAGAATGTCTTTTATTCTCAGCAGAGGCATGCTGAAGTCTTTCAAGAGGAAAGGTCATGATTTCTGCGTCTTCCATATGGGTCAGGAGAAAATATATGTTTGTGTACATGGGAATAGATAGAGCAACCATATTGATCTTGACGATTGTTAGAAGGTGTACAAATGTCATTGTATTAGCTCAGGGGTCAGCAATTTTTTTTCTGTAAAAAGTAAAGGCTACCATTCCAGGTAGTGCCATTTATATAAAAGACTGTAGTAAATAATAGATACTTTCTGCTTTGTGGGCCATAAGTTCTCTGTCCTAGCTCCTCAGCACCGTCCTTCTAGTGTCAAAGCAGCCACAGATGACACATCCAAGGATGTGCATGGCACAGGTGCAGTTGGTCAATCCCTATGCTACTCTTCTAATTTTTATGTGGTTGTAGATTCTCATCATATCAAGTTAGGAGAAAGAAAAAAGGAGTCTTGATGTACATTTCATAATGCTCAACCAGGTCAAAGTATGGAATATCCACATTGAGTCAGTGATAGACAAAAGTTGGAGGGAAGGCACCCTGTGGTCTCTGCTAAGGGACTTGTGTTTTATGTGTGGGTAACAGAGAGCCAATGAGAACATTGTTTACTTGCCTTTCAACTGCTTGTTCTCAGCTTGAGTTCCAAATCACAATGCATTTTCACATTTGATCTTTTCTGATTTTACTCAGCTACCATTAGGTTATTATTGTATCCTGTTTACCTCCAAAGGCTTCATATATATATATATATATATATATATATATATATATATATATTTAATAAGATTCAGAAATATCTAGACTTACTCAAGTCTGTGTCTATTGATTTCCCCAGTCAGCAACTCTGTAAAAGTCTTTGAGTATTCATGAACTAGTTGCTGGAGATTATTTCATTCCTAAAGACCTTATCTTAGTGCTATCTCCTTTAGCAAGACTTATCTTCTTTGACAGCTGGAGACTTTGGGACTTCCTCTTCCTTCTTAATATGAACCACAAATAGGCACAGAACAAGTAAGGGAGTTCATTGGTTTGAAAAAGAGAGCACCGGATTTATGGCAAGATGGCGGAGGAGTAGGGTCTCCAGGTCACCTGTCCTCAGCAAATTACCTAGAAAACCATCCAATCATCCTGAAAACCTACGAATTCGGCCTGAGATTTAAAGAGAGACCAGCTGGAACGCTACAGTGAGAAGAGTTCGCGCTTCTCTCAAGGTAGGAAGACGGGGAAAAAGAAATAAAGACACAAAAGGCCTCCAAGGGGGAGGGGCCCCGCGAGGAGCCGGGCTGAGGCCGGGGCGAGTGTCCCCAGGACAGGAGAGCCCCGTCCCGGAGGAGCAGGAGCTGCACCGACCTTCCCCGCGGAAAGGGCTCCCGGGGAATTGGAGCAGGAGCCCCAGAAAGGCGGGGACGCCCTCGGGCTCCCTGGGACAGTAACAGAGGAACTGCGCCCCGGGGAGTGCGCCGAGCTCCCTAAGGGCTGCAGCGCTCGGCGGGACCCGGAGCAGCTCGGAGGGGCTCGGGCGGCGGCTCCGCGGAGGGGGCTGCGGGGCTCCGGGAACAGCTCGGCGGCGGCGGCTCGGGCGGAGGAAGAAGCTCCGCGGAGGGGGCTGCGCGGCTCCGGGAACAGCTCGGAGGGGCTCGGGCGGCGGCTCCGCGGAGGGGGCTGCGCGGCTCCGGGAACAGCTCAGCGGCGGCGGCTCGGGCGGAGGAAGAAGCTCCGCGCGGAGGGGGCTGCGCGGCTCCGGGAACAGCTCAGCGGCGGCGGCTCGCGCAGAGGAAGAAGCTCCGCGCGGAGGGGGCTGCGCGGCTCCGGGAACAGCTCGGAGAGGCTCGGGCGGCGGCTCCGCGGAGGGGGCTGCACCGCCGGGAGCGCGAATCCAACAGCGCAGGCCCCGGAGCACAGGGCGCCGGGACACAGCCCAGGATCCGGCCTCCCCCGGGACAGGCAGAGGCCGGGAGGGCCCAGGACAGCAAGGACGCTCCTGCCTGGAACTGAGCAGATCAGCGGCCCCGCCCCGGAGCCCCCAGGCCCTGCAGAAGGAGAGCCCCGGAGCTACTGCGGGGGCTGGATCCAGGGTCCCAGAGCTGCCCCCGCCACTGTGGCTTCCTCCCGGGGCCTCACGGGGTGAACAACCCCCACCGAGCCCTGCACCAGGCAGGGGCAGAGCAGCTCCCCCAAGTGCCAACACCTGAGAATCAGCACAGCAGGCCCCTCCCCCAGAAGACCAGCGAGACGGACCAGTTCCAAGGGAAGTCAAGGGACTTAAACTACACAGAATCGGAAGATACTCCCCCATGGTTTTTTTTGTTTTTTTTTTGTTTTTGTTTTTGTTTTTTTTGTTTGTTTGTTTTTGTTTTGTTTTGCGCTTTTTTTTTTTCTCTCTTTCTTCTTGATTTCTGATTGCTTCCCCCACCCCCCCTTTTTTCTTTTTTCTCCTTTCTTTCTTTTTCTTTCTTTTTCTTCTCTTTTTCCCCTATTTTTTTCTTCTTTCTCTTTTTTCTTTTTCTCTTTTCTTTCCTTCTCTCTCTTTTTCTCCTTTTCCCAATACAACTTGTTTTTGGCCACTCTGCACTGAGCAAAATGACTAGAAGGAAAACCCCTCAAAAAAAAGAATCAGAAACAGCCCACTCTCCCACAGAGTTACAAAATATGGATTACAATTCAATGTCAGAAAGCCAATTCAGAAGCACTATTTTACAGCTACTGGTGGCTCTAGAAAAAACCATAAAGGACTCAAGAGACTTCATGACTGCAGAATTTAGATCCAATCAGGCAGAAATTAAAAATCAATTAAATGAGATGCAATCCAAGCTAGAAGTCCTAACGACGAGGCTTGACGAGGTGGAAGAACGAGTGAGTGACATAGAAGACAAGTTGATGGCAAAGAGGGAAACTGAGGAAAAAAGAGACAGGCAATTAAAAGACCATGAGGATAGATTAAGGGAAATAAATGATAGCCTGAGGAAGAAAAACCTACGTTTAATTGGGGTTCCCGAGGGCGCGGAAAGGGACAGAGGGCCAGAATATGTATTTGAACAAATCCTAGCTGAAAACTTTCCGAATCTGGGAAGGGAAACAGGCATTCAGATCCAGGAAATAGAGAGATCCCCCCCTAAAATCAACAAAAACCGTTCAACACCTCGACATTTAATAGTGAAGCTTGCAAATTCCAAAGATAAGGAGAAGATCCTTAAAGCAGCAAGAGAAAAAAAGTCCCTGACTTTTATGGGGAGGAATATTAGGGTAACAGCAGACCTCTCCACAGAGACCTGGCAGGCCAGAAAGGGCTGGCAGGATATATTCAGGGTCCTAAATGAAAAGAACATGCAACCAAGAATACTTTACCCCGCAAGGCTTTCATTCAAAATGGAAGGAGAGATAAAGAGCTTCCAAGACAGGCAGGAACTGAAAGAATATGTAACCTCCAAACCAGCTCTGCAAGAAATTTTAAGGGGGACTCTTAAAATTCCCCTTTAAGAAGAAGTTCAGTGGAACAATCCACAAAAACAAGGACTGAATAGATATGATGACACTAAACTCATATCTATCAATAGTAACTCTGAATGTGAACGGGCTTAATGACCCCATCAAAAGGCGCAGGGTTTCAGACTGGATAAAAAAGCAGGACCCATCTATTTGCTGTCTACAAGAGACTCATTTTAGACAGAAGGACACCTACAACCTGAAAATAAAAGGTTGGAGAACCATTTACCATTCAAATGGTCCTCAAAAGAAAGCAGGGGTTGCCATCCTTATATCAGATAAATTAAAATTTACCCCGAAGACTATAGTGAGAGATGAAGAGGGACACTATCTCATACTCAAAGGATCTATCCAACAAGAGGACTTAACAATCCTCAATATATATGCCCCGAATGTGGGAGCTGCCAAATATTTAAACCAATTAATAACCAAACTCAAGAAATACCTTGATAATAATACACTTATACTTGGTGACTTCAATCTAGCTCTTTCTACCCTGGATAGGTCTTCTAAGCACAACATCTCCAAAGAAACGAGAGCTTTAAATGATACACTGGACCAGATGGATTTCACAGATATCTACAGAACTTTACATCCAAACTCAACTGAATACACATTCTTCTCAAGTGCACATGGAACTTTCTCCAGAATAGACCACATACTGGGTCACAAATCGGGTCTGAACCGATACCAAAAGATCGGGATAGTCCCCTGTATATTCTCAGACCATAATGCCTTGAAATTAGAACTTAATCACAACAAGAAATATGGAAGGACCACAAACACGTGGAGGTTAAGGACCATCCTGCTAAAAGATGAAAAGGTCAACCAGGAAATTAAGGAAGAATTAAAAAGATTCATGGAAACTAATGAAAATGAAGATACAACCGTTCAAAATCTTTGGGATGCAGCAAAAGCAGTCCTGAGGGGGAAATACATCGCAATACAAGCATACATTCAAAAACTGGAAAGATCTCAAATTCAAAAGCTCACCTTACACATAAAGGAACTAGAGAAAAAGCAACAAATAGACCCCACCCCCAGCAGAAGAAGAGAGTTAATTAAAATTCGAGCAGAACTCAATGATATCGAGACCAAAAGAACTGTGGAACAGATCAACAGAACCAGGAGTTGGTTCTTTGAAAGAATTAATAAGATAGATAAACCATTAGCCAACCTTATTAAAAAGAAGAGAGAGAAGACTCAAATTAATAAAATCATGAATGAGAAAGGGGACATCACTACCAACACCAAGGAAATACAAACGATTTTAAAAACATATTATGAACAGCTGTACGCCAATAAATTAGGAAATCTAGAAGAAATGGACGCATTCCTGGAAAGCCACAAACTACCAAAACTGGAGCAGGAAGAAATAGAAAACCTGAACAGGCCAATAACCAGGGAGGAAATTGAAGCAGTCATCAAAAACCTCCCAAGACACAAGAGTCCAGGGCCAGATGGCTTCCCAGGGGAATTCTACCAAACGTTTAAAGAAGAAATCATACCTATTCTACTAAAGCTGTTTGGAAAGATAGAAAGAGATGGAGTACTTCCAAATTCGTTCTATGAGGCCAGCATCACCTTAATTCCGAAACCAGACAAAGACCCCACCAAAAAGGAGAATTACAGACCAATATCCCTGATGAACATGGATGCAAAAATTCTCAACAAGATACTAGCCAATAGGATCCAACAACACATTAAGAAAATTATTCACCATGACCAAGTAGGATTTATCCCTGGGACACAAGGCTGGTTCAACACTCGTAAAACCATCAATGTGATTCATCATATCAGCAAGAGAAAAACCAAGAACCATATGATACTCTCATTAGATGCAGAGAAAGCATTTGACAAAATACAGCATCCATTCCTGATCAAAACCCTTCAGAGTGTTGGGATAGAGGGAACTTTCCTCGACATCTTAAAAGCCATTTACGAAAAGCCCACAGCAAATATCATTCTCAATGGGGAAGCACTGGGAGCCTTTCCCCTAAGATCAGGAACAAGACAGGGATGTCCACTCTCACCACTGCTGTTCAACATAGTTCTGGAAGTCCTCGCCTCAGCAATCAGACAACATAAAGACATTAAAGGCATTCAAATTGGCAAAGAAGAAGTCAAACTCTCCCTCTTCGCCGATGACATGATACTCTACATAGAAAACCCAAAAGCCTCCACCCCCAGATTGCTAGAACTCATACAGCAATTTGGTAGCGTGGCAGGATACAAAATCAATGCCCAGAAATCAATGGCATTTCTATACACTAACAATGAGACTGAAGAAAGAGAAATTAAGGAGTCAATCCCATTTACAATTGCACCCAAAAGCATAAGATACCTAGGAATAAACCTAACCAAAGAGGTAAAAGATCTATACCCTAAAAACTATAGAACACTTCTGAAAGAAATTGAGGAAGACACAAAGAGATGGAAAAATATTCCATGCTCATGGATTGGCAGAATTAATATTGTAAAAATGTCAATGTTACCCAGGGCAATTTATACGTTTAATGCAATCCCTATCAAAATACCATGGACTTTCTTCAGAGAGTTAGAACAAATTATTTTAAGATTTGTGTGGAATCAGAAAAGACCCCGAATAGCCAGGGGAATTTTAAAAAAGAAAACCTTAGCTGGGGGCATCACAATGCCAGATTTCAGGTTGTATTACAAAGCTGTGGTCATCAAGACAGTGTGGTACTGGCACAAAAACAGACACATAGATCAATGGAACAGAATAGAGAACCCAGAAGTGGACCCTGAAATGTACGGCCATCTAATATTCGATAAAGGAGGAAAGACTATCCATTGGAAGAAAGACAGTCTCTTCAATAAATGGTGCTGGGAAAATTGGACATTCACATGCAGAAGAATGAAACTGGACCACTCTCTTTCACCATACACAAAGATAAACTCAAAATGGATGAGAGATCTAAATGTGAGACAAGATTCCATCAAAATCCTAGAGGAGAACACAGGCAACACCCTTTTTGAACTTGGCCACAGTAACTTCTTGCAAGATACATCCACGAAGGCAAAAGAAACAAAAGCAAAAATGAACTATTGGGACTTCATCAAGATAAGAAGCTTTTGCACAGCAAAGGATACAGTCAACAAAACTAAAAGACAACCTACAGAATGGGAGAAGATATTTGCAAATGACATATCAGATAAAGGGCTAGTTTCCAAAATCTATAAAGAACTTATTAAACTCAACACCAAAGAAACAAACAATCCAATCATGAAATGGGCAAAAGACATGAAGAGAAATCTCACAGAGGAAGACATGGACATGGCCAACATGCACATGAGAAAATGCTCTGCATCACTTGCCATCAGGGAAATACAAATCAAAACCACAATGAGATACCACCTCACACCAGTGAGAATGGGGAAAATTAACAAGGCAGGAAACAACAAATGTTGGAGAGGATGCGGAGAAAAGGGAACCCTCTTACACTGTTGGTGGGAATGTGAACTGGTGCAGCCACTCTGGAAAACTGTGTGGAGGTTCCTCAAAGAGTTAAAAATAGACCTGCCCTACGACCCAGCAATTGCACTGTTGGGGATTTACCCCAAAGATTCAGATGCAATGAAACGTCGGGACACCTGTACCCCGATGTTTCTATCAGCAATGGCCACAATAGCCAAACTGTGGAAGGAGCCTCGGTGTCCATCGAAAGATGAATGGATAAAGAAGATGTGGTTTATGTATACAATGGAATATTACTCAGCAATTAGAAACGACAAATACCCACCATTTGCTTCAACGTGGATGGAACTGGAGGGTATTATGCTGAGTGAAATAAGTCAATCGGAGAAGGACAAACAGTGTATGTTCTCATTCATTTGGGGAATATGAATAATAGTGAAAGGGAATATAAAGGAAGGGAAAAGAAATGTTGGGAAATATCAGGAAGGGAGACAGAACATAAAGACTCCTAACTCGGGGAAACGAACTAGGGGTGGTGGAAGGGGAGGAGGGCGGGTGTTGGAGGGGAATGGGTGACGGGCACTGAGGTGGACACTTGACGGGATGAGCACTGGGTGTTTTTCTGTATGTTGGTAAATTAAACACCAATTAAAGTTAATTAAAAAAAAAAAAAAAAAAAAAAAAAAAAAAAAAAGAAAAAGAGAGCACCTGAAGGTCTCAGGTAAATGGACAGGAAATGCTAAAATGCTGTCCCTACAGGATCAATCAGCTCTTAAGCTTGCATTTTATCTAAATCAGCACTAGAACTAGAGATTGGGGTTTTTTACATAGTAAAGTTGGTGTTTTTCAAGATCTCCATACTCTCCTGCTTGCATGATGCTTCCCACCTGTGCTGTCTCTGAAGCAAGGATGGTCTTATCAGACAAATGGCCTGTTGGAAAGAATCTGTTGGCCTCATCTGGCGATTAGGGTGAAGATAAGTTATTCATCTCTTTTGCATTTGTAGATAAAGTCATGCTTCTCTTTCAAAGGGTTCACTCTGGGGATAGATGGCATTTCTGACCACAGGATTTTGGCTGATATTATTGGCACTGGACTGAAAATTGAAGAGACCAGAGTTCCACTCATGCCCAAGCCTCTTACTGTTCATTGACCTTGGTAAGTCATTCCCCTTCCTGAGCTGAGATCATTTTAGTAAGATCCTGTGGGAAGACCTGACAAATTTCAGTTCATACTTTATATGTAATAGAAGTCTGTTGATATTTCTGTTTTGGGGTTGATTTTGTTTTCTTGTCATGAGCTAATTTATATGGCTCAAATAAGAATTCCAGAGGAAGAATCTGTTAGTTCAACTGTGGAGCTTCACAGGTGAGGAAAATAGTGAGTAAGGTAAACACACACACACACACACACACACACACACACACGCCTGAAGTTTTTCATGATAATGCATTCTGAGAATTTGCCAGAATTCAAGGAAAAATTCTATTAAATTGCTACGCCATTGCCATGCTCAACAGAGTAAAAAGAAAGAAGGAAAACTAACATGATTATGGCATATGTATCAAACTTCTTATCCTAATGTGTAAGGTACATATTTCATTGTGATGACTCCTGGGTGCTGCTTTTACTGCCCTTTTGTTTGTAACTCCTGCTAAATTTTGAGCTGAACAAAGGTAGAGAATCTCCCAAACCCCATTCTATCTCCAGTGCTCTGGCAGTTTGCAGTGCTCAACAAATATCTATTTAATTGAATGATAATTAATTAAATCAACTTCTTCAACTATTTTTTTTAAAAGATTTTATTTATTCATAGAGACAGAGGGAGAGAGGGGCAGAGACATGGGCAGAGGCAGAAGCAGGCTCCATGCAGGGAGCCTGACATGGGACTTGATCCGGGGTCTCCAGGATCACCACCTGGGCTGAAGGTGGCACTAAACCACTGAGCCACCTGGGCTGTCCACCTTCTTCAACTATTGTTAGAGTTTGTCATTTGCATATAAAAGTGAGAATCACTGAGGGGGGCACTTGACGGGATGAGCACTGGGTGTTATTCTGTATGTTGGCAAATTGAAGACCAATAAAAAATAAATTTATTATTTAAAAATAATAATAAAAGTGAGAATCAATGGAATCAGGTCTCTTACCTAGAGTAGAAAATGATACAGGCAGGATTTGAAGCTAAATGTGCCTGCTTCCCAGTCTACTTTCATTCCACTAAACCATTCTCTATTGTAAGGTTATTGTTTAGCACTGACAAGTTAGTGAACCCAAGGGGCTTTAGGCTATACACAGAAAACCCCTCATTTACCCCCATCATCCCCACCGGGAAGCCAATTTCAAATACTAGCTGATACCAACCATTTTACTGCAGTGTAATAATAATTTCATCCTGTGAGTATAAGGCTTTGATTGCCTTAATGCTAATAACCTTGGGGGATCTCACAAGTAAATTATCAGACATTTATCCTTCTATTTAAATGAAACATCTTATTCTATCAGCACATGTTTCTTTTCTTTTAAGAGTTTAAATACCAATCGCTGTGGAGAAACAGATGGAGGAATGAAAATCAGGAATAAGGGGAAATTAAGAAATGTCAAACAATCTGACACAGTTGTCACAGTGATAGCACTTCCATTTTCCCCTCCACACCCTCCCCTGGTGTCACTGGTATCTAAGTCATTAGCTGGTAAAGCTTAGCACCTTGTGAAGGGTGTGCATTATTTCACTCTTCAAGACAGAGAAGTTGTTAAGACCAAAAGAAAATAAACTTCTGATGGGTGAGGAGGATGGCTATTTTGGGATTTTGGGTTCTGCCCAGCAACCTCCCAAGTTACCTTTGTTCTTTAACCATGGATGTGAGATCATTGGAGGTACCTATACAAATGCTTAGGTGAAATTAAATTGAGAGCAAAGAAATGCGTTTTTCAGAGGAAGATAATTATAAGAAGATATGCATCTCACTAGGCTCATTTGATCCTTTAAAACTGTTCCTTTTAAGTGAAGGGGAATGAAAAATACTCTATAATTTGGTAACCATAAAATTCTATGATTTAACAATTCAGTTCTATACAGGATATATTGGTAACCCAAATATGAAAGAAAATTGGAAGAGTTGTTCCCAAATGAAATGGATTCACCATGTAAAGTAGAGTTTGGCATCCCTAGAGGTGCTCAATCATAAACTAGATCATTATTTGGCATAAGTACTATATAAATCAGTACTGTAAAACATTTAGTCTATGGTTCATATACTGGAGAGTCACCTAGAGTATTGCTTAAAAATTAATCATTAAAATCTCTGGTGATATGGTTCAAGAATGTACATTTCAAATAATTTCCTTCTTCCAGTACATTTTTTCTTGGTTTCTGCTTCTTTGAAAGAAGTAAGGATAGGGTATTATATCAACTAGGCTCCCTGAGTTATGAGCAACAGAAACAAATTCTGTTAAAAAAAATTGTCACAGAATCAAAGAGAAAACAGTGCAAAACCCAGCCTTTGGAAGCCTGTGACCTGCAGTCAGTCTTGTGCACCTGAGGGACAGGAGCTATCTCCTGAAAGCCTTGTTTCTTGAATAACTCAGATCCAGTTAATTTCAGATTCCCAGGTTAAGATTCAAAACTTTAAGAGAAAATTACTCTATTTGGAAAAGTAGAGGTAAAATTATCTCCGTTAACAGATGACATGATCTTATGTATAGGAAATCCCCCCAAATCCATAAGAAAGTTACTAAAACTAATAAATAAGTTTGGCAAAGTTGCAGAGTAAAGATCAACACACAAAACTCAGCTGTGTTTCTATATACCACTAATGAACAGCCCAAAAGGAAATTCAGAAGGCAATTTCATTTGTAATAGCATCTAAAAGAGTCAGATACTAGGAATAAGTCTAACGGAAGATGTGAAAGTTTTGTACATAGAAAACTATAAGATGTTGCTCAAAGGAATTTGGGAGTAGCTAAATAAAGAGAAAGGCACCCTGTGTTCATGGACAGGAAGACAACATTGTTAAGATGTCAGTGCTATCCAGAGTAACCTACAGATTCAACACAATTCCTACCAAAATTGCAGCAGCTTTTTTTTTCAGATATGGAAACACCAATTCTCAAAATCATAATTGCTCAGTGAACATTCATGAATTACAAGAATTACAAGAGACTCTGAATACCGAAAACAGTCTTGAAGAGGAATGAAGTTAGAGGACTCATACTTCTTTGAAACTTACTATAAAGCTATAGCAATTACAATGGTATGGTCCTGGCTTACATTCTGTACAGACATACAGACCAATGGAATTGAAAAGAGAGCCCAGAAATGAACCCTCTCACATCTATGGTCAATTGTTTTCAAAAACTGTGTCAAGACCACAATGTTGCTTGAAATGTATACTCACATGCAAAAGAATGAAGTTGGACCCTTACCTAACACCAAATACATAATAATTATTATTATTATTTAAAGATTTTATTTATTTATTCATGAGAGACACAGAGAGAGAGAGGCACAGACATAGGCAGAAGCTCCCATGCAGGGAGACTGAGGTGGGACTTGATCCCAGGTTGGCAGGATAACGCCCAGGGTTGAAGGCGGTACTAAACCACTGAGCCACCCGGGCTGCCCCCAAATACATATTTAAACTCAACATGGATCAAAGACCTAAATTTAAGAGTTAAAATTATCAAACTCTTAGAAGAAAACATTGGAGAAAATTTTCATGACATTGGATTTAGCAATGATTTTATTTAAGTTCCAGTTAGTTGGGGCTCCTGTGTGGCTCAGAGGGTTAAATGTCTGCCTTCAGCTTAGGTCATGATCCCAGGGTCCTGAAGCTGAGCCCTTAATCAGGCTCTTTGCTCAACAAGGAGCCTACTTCTCCCTTTCCCTCTGCTCTTCCCCTTGTTCGTGTTCTCTCTTGTGCTCATTCTCTCTCTCTCTGATGAATAAATAAAATCTAAAAAAAAAAAAAAAAACACAGATAACTAAAGAAAAAAACCAGATACATTGGAATTCATCAAAATTAAGAACCTTTGTTTATCAAAGTACAATATCAAGACAGTGAAAAGACAATCTACATAATGGGAAAAATACTTGTAAATTATATATCAGATAAGAGATTAATATCTACAATACATACAGAACTCCTATAACTCAACAACCACAAAACCCCCAAACAATGCAATTCAAAACTTCACAAACAACTTAAATAGACATTTCTCCAGAGAAGATACACAAATGGCCAGTATGAACATGAAAAGATGCTTACTATCCTTAGTCATTAGGAAAACAAAAATCAAAACACCAGTAGGGTACTACTTTACTTTGCACACACTTGGATGGCTAATATGAAAAACAAAACAAAACAAAAACCCAAAAAGTGATGGACACAATGTGAGAAATTGATATCCTTCTATGTTGCTGGCAGGAATGTAAAGTGATCCAGTCACTGAGGAAAATGGTTTGGCTCCTTAAACCAAAAAACAACTACCAACACCCACCCCCAACCAAAAAAACTCCAAAAAAAAGACAAAACAAGAAAACAAAGAACTATCATAAGACCCAACAGTAAAAGAATTGAGATATGTATTTCAAAAAATAAATATACTATATATAAAGTATATAGTATATATTAAATATATAAATCATATATGCTATGTGTAAATTATATATGTAATATAATTGTAAGTGTAATTATATATGTAATATATATATGTGCATATCTTATGGTTATTAGAAGAGGCACAAACAGACATCTGCACACCAATTTCATAGCACAATTATTCACAGGAGCCAAAGGTGGAGAAACCAAACAACCATCAACAAAGGAATAGAGAAGTGAATTGTGGCTTATATATACTGTGAAATGTTATTCACCCATAAGAAGGAATCAAATTTTGATATAGGCTATAAGATGGATGAACTTAGGAAACACTATGCTAAATAGAGTACGCCAGATACCAAAGGCCAAATACTGGATGACTGCACACTTATGAGGTCCCCAAAATTAGTCAATTTGTAGAGAAAAGTAGAATAGAGGTTAGCAAGGTCTGAGAGGGATGAGGACTGTGGAGTTACTGTTCCATAGGTACAGAGTTTCCGTTTGGGATAATGAAGAGTTTTGGCTATAGATGGTGATGGGCACACAACATGTGAATGTACTTAATGTCACAAAACTGCATGCTCACAAATGGTTACAAATATTATGCTGTGTATATTTTATCACAATAAAAAAAGGAGGGGGAAGTTACCTCCAGAGAAAGAATGCCATTATTAGCCTCGCCTGGGATCCTGTGCTTCCTCCTTGGCTGGAAGTAGGGGTTGCAGGGTGGAGGTGAAAGTTTGGGAAGCAAAGTGAGACTTGGTAGTTGACCCCACCTGGACTGTGACAAGGGGGAAGGTCTATTTCCCCAAAGGAAGGTCAGGAGGAACACAGAAAGCTGAAGCAAATGATATTCACTGCAGAGGTATCAGAAGAGAGACTCATTCTCCATATCCACAAACTATTACCCTGTCAAATTCTCATCTGCATGACAAAAAAAAAATGATTCAGCCGGTTCTGGTGAATGTAATTTGTATCTGCAGCTCTAAAGATTCCATTAATTCATGACTCCTTAATGCATCCCTCAATTAAGTAACTTAGAATCAAAGACTTCTTATGGAAGATATCAAAAACTGTGGTCCTCCCAAAGAGTGATTTATGAATAATTGTACTCGAATGTATTTATATGAAATGGATACTATCCAGTATACTTCAGACCCCACAACAGCTCTATTATCTTAAACTTAGCCAACTCACTCATTTGTGTGATCACCTGGTCCCTGGAGCTATTTAAATGGAAACTAGGGCTTATGATAAGTTGCCAAGGATGTGTGAGACAGGGAGGTTAGTTTAATCGATTTCTATTACAGAAGACTACTCTGACCACCCTAGCTCCAGAGACCTGATGGGGTTGATGATTCCTGGAGGGAAGTCTGTACCTCCAAAGCACTGAAGGAGGGAGGGAGACAGGCAGATGTCTGCCCCACGTCCTGTCAGATTTTGCCTCTTTTTCTGTAACGCTTCCAGACCTTCTCTTAGCTCTTTCCCTCACTTGTTTTTCTTCCTAGTTATTACTGCTTGATGCATTGTGTATTTATTGGTTTACTGTCTGTTTCTTAGATAGGTGTCTAGAATGAGGGAAGGAGCTTTGTTTTGTTCACTGCTATACTCAGAGCACCTCATCCAGTGTGGGCACATTTCTACTACCACAAAGTAGGCAGACTATAAATATTTGGTGGAAGAATAAATACGCAATTCTACTTCTTCAAGGTCGACTTTTAAACTTCCTCCAGCATCCCCCTCTCCCACAAAACCGAAATTATGTCTGAGTCAGAGGGCTGCATCTAGCACCGTCTACTGCCTTCTTTGGCAGCAATTAAACAGATACCGCAACTAAAATACAATTGTTCATTTGCTTCTCTTTCCACTGGATTCTCACTCTTCAAATAGAAGGATGGTGGAAATTGCTCAGTGAACATTCATGAATAAATGGAACATTTATGAATAAATTTATGAAGTAAATTGGAAAGTGAACTTTAACCAAGAGTGAATCCTAACAAATGAGCTTTTAAGGTAGAATGTAATTTTTTTCTTCTCTTACTGTTGGCTAAATTCAAGAAAGTATGTTGGTTTTGATTTGTTGTCTCAGTTATTTAAGCTTCTTGCTTCTAGCAGAGAATATCTAGATTAAAAGATAAAGATTGAGATAAAGATGGATTGTAGAATGCTAAAAATATCTGTGTTGTCTTTTGAACAGTGCCAGTATAGTAGGATCTAAATTAATCCTGGATTACTAATATTTTATGATCAATCATATGAGAGATAAAACAAAGGCCATATTCTAATTTTTGAACCTTATAAATTAGCTCCCAAGGTTCAAGTAAGTTTAAGAATACAAGAATAAAAAAAAATTCCAAGCACGTTTAAAAAATTATAACTTGAGAAAGTTAATCTTTTTCTAATTATCATAGAAATATGTGAATTTATCATTTACAATACATAGATAATAAATATATGCATTCATATGTATGTTCGTATCACTACTTATGTATATATATTGATATTTTTGAATAGTATATAATTTTACATATGGTATTTCCCATTTTATTAAATAGTCTTTAAAATTGCAATAGTTTTTGGGGGCACCTGGGTGACTCAGTGGTTGAGTGTCTGCCTTTGGCTCAGGTCATGATCTTGGGGTCCTGGGATCAAGTTCTGCATCAGGCTCCCTGAAGGGAATCTGCTTCTCCCTCTGCCTATGTCTTTGCCTCTCTCTGTGTGTCCATCATGAATGAATAAATAACTTAAAAATATATAAATAAATAAAATTGCAATAGTTTTTTTTGTTATTTCAACATTTGGATCCTTCATTTATTCAATCCCTTATTGTGGGGAATTTTAGACTGATAGATTGAAAAACTCACCGCAAATCTCTACCCTTCTTTGTATTCCTGCAATGCAACTTTGAAACTTCTGCTATAAAATGCTGAGATCTGTTTCCACACCAGTCTCTGTGACTTGCCTTGAGCATTTGAATGTGGTGGAAGTGACTGCACAAGCTCTAAGCCTACACACCTGGAGGCTTTGCCAACCTTTGCTCCCCTCCTTGGAAACCTGACAAGTCTGAGCTAAGCTTCTGGTGATGGTTACATGCGAATCCATGAGAAACAGGGGCCTAGGTCCCTGACTGCCCAGCTGATAGCCTACCAACATCCAGCAGGAGAGCTGCCCAGCTAATGCCAGATGACCACAGATGAATGAGCAAGCCAGCCCAACCAGAGAAGAAACAAGCCCCTCAACCATGAACAATGTTCGGCAATCATCATTTATTTATATGACTTACATTTTGTTTCATTCTGTTTTTATTTCTAATGGGAGTAGGATTATTTTTTCTTATTGTGGTAAATAGACAAAATGTAAAATTTTACCATTTTAACTGTAAAATTCAGCAGCATTAAGTATATTCACAATGCTGTGCAACATTCACTATTATTTCCAGAATTTTCATCATCCCCAAACAGGAACTCTACACCCATTAAGCAATATCTCCAGATTCTCTCCTCCCTTAGCCTTGGTGATCTCTATTCTACTTTCTGTTTCAATGAATTTTCCAATTCTAAACACTTCATGCAAGTATAATCACACAATATTTGGCTTTTTGTGTCTGGCTTATTCCACTTGGTATAATGTTTTCAAGATTCATTGATATTGTAGCATGTGTCAGTACTTCATTCCCTTTTTTGGCTGAATAATATTTGATGGCATGTATATACCATATTTCGTGTATCCATTCATTTGTTGATGCATACTTGGGTTGTTTCTACCTCATGGATGTTGTAAATAATACTCCCAGAAACCTGGTGTATGAGTATCTGGAGGAGTGCTTGTGTTCAGTTCTTTTGGGTAGCTACCTAAAAGTGGAATTGCTGAGTCAAATGGTAATTCTATGTTTAACATTTGAGAAACTATGAAACTCCGGTCCATAGGAGCTACATCATTTGGTTTTCTTACCAGCAATTAACAAAGGTTTTAGTTTCTGTACAACCTTGACAACATTATTTTATTTCCAGGTTTTTTTAGTAGTAGCTACTCCTGAAACCAGTATTGTACTGTATATTAACTAACTAGAATTTTTAAAAAATATTTTATTCATTTAGTCATGAGTGACAGAGCGAGGCAGAGACATAGGTAGAGGGAGAAGCAGGCACCCTGTGGGGAGCCGAATGTGGGACTTGATCCCAGAACACTGGGATCACCACCTGAGCCAAAGGCAGATGCTCAACCACTGAGCCACCCAGGTGCCCCAGTAACTAGAATTTAAATAAAAAATTTTTAAAAGTAATAAAACATTTAAAAATAAATAAATAAAAATAATAGGCATACTATGAGTATGAGGTGGTGTCTCATTGCATTTTTGATTTGCATTCTCTTAATGACCAATGATGTTGAGTATCTTTTTATGGACTTATTGGCCATTTGTATATTTACTTTGGAGAAGTATCTGTTCAGTTCTTTGCCCACTTTTTAATTTTGTTGTACATCTTTCTGTTATTCAGTTGTAGGAGTTCATCATATGTAAACCTCTCCCATTACACCATGAACCCAGAGAGTGCCAAACATTTACTACCAGTACATTGGTAGAATTTTGCACAAAGCAGGCTCTCAATGTATATTGGGTAAATTAAATTTATTACCAAATCATACCAACTGCACCTGAATACCAGATAGGTTGATATTTCCTTTGTTTTTTAAATTTAATTTATTTAGAGAGCAAGCAGGGAGGGGGACGGGGCGGGGGGGAGAAAGGATCTCAAGCAGACTCCACACTCAGTATGGAGCTCAACAGGGAACTGGATCTCACTACCCTGAGATCATGACCTGAGCTGAAATTAGGAGTTGAACACTCAACTGACTGAGCCACTCAGGTGCCCTGAAATTTCCTTTTAAACTGTAGTGCATTCATCTCCCTGGTGGAGGCTTTGTGCTTCTTTTTTTTTTTTTTTTTTTTTTTTTTTAATTTTTTATTTATTTATGATAGTCACAGAGAGAGAGAGAGAGAGGCAGAGACACAGGCGGAGGGAGAAGCAGGCTCCATGCACCGGGAGCCCAACGTGGGATTCGATCCCGGGTCTCCAGGATCGCGCCCTGGGCCAAAGGTACGCGCCAAACCGCTGCGCCACCCAGGGATCCCAGGCTTTGTGCTTCTAACCTTTCTAAGCTCAGTGCATAGCACTGGGCTGTGCAGTAAACAACTATCAACCCATTTGTAGGGAGTGGGGGGCTTAGAATACCCCATAATTTATATTGATATTCTGATTAAAGGAAAAAAAAGATAAAGAAAAAACTGAGAAATTGAAGAAAAGAAAAAAAGGAGGATATTAGAAAAAAAAAATGAAGACTTTTCACTCCATCCAGCTAGCAAATATCTGGCATTTGAAGATTTTTTTTTTTCTAACAAAGAAAAAGAATGCTTCAATGTAGTCTGTTTTGAGAAAAGGCTAACAACTACAAAAAAACATTGGTATGCTGGGATTGTGCGTGAACAGAACAGTGATGGAGAGAAGCCATTGAAATAACCTGCCGGTCCTCTTGTCCTGCTCCTTATCTGATTAACTGAGGTCAGGGAAGTGAAGGATAACAAAGGAAATTAGGTCTTCCATAGTTCTCATTAAATGCTCCAGGAGTCTGACTACTGCTGAGGTGAGCACTTCAAGGGCTTGGAGAAACGGAAGTGCGGCTCTTTATTTCACCACCTTCATTGTGCTGGAGGAAAGAAGAAATAGCTCTGAGACTAATAATAGTAGAAATGGCATCCAAAGCAGCAGACCCCAGTGGCACTTCCTAAAGGCAGTATAAATAATTAAACGTCTCTATAGGCAAGCCAGTAGGAATCAAGGGAGGAGACCTGCAAAGTGTGGATATTATTTCAACTCCACTCTGCCCATATTCTGTTGGGGAAAGAGAGCTGGGGGCCAATGATAAAATCTTGGAGTTGAAAAGAACACTTGTTTGTACATTGATTTATTCATTTATTCAGTTGTTATTGAGCATTGATCATCAGAGACCAGTCATGATGCTACCAGCTAGGAAATCTGATATTATCTACTCCTGCTTCTTTATTCTTTTGATGCAGAACCATCCAAACTGCGAACCCACAGGGGAATGTTGTAGGCAAAATGACATCTGGTTTGTCCAAACCTGGAACTGCAATCTAGTTTCCTGACTTGCCTGTGAATATGTTTTTAATTATACTCCAATGTAATTTTTTAAAAATGTGTTTCTTCGGTGACTTGATGAATGATTTTATTTTCTTGACCACATTAAGCACTCCAAAAAGAATAATAAAGGAAAGAAACATGTTTCAGTACTTCTCCGACTTTTCCTTTTGAGAACACCTCCATGGCCCCAGCATCTATTTGAAATGTTTACTTTCTTTGGCCTCTAGGTCTCACTGTCTTTGGATTCACCTCTTAGCTGATGACTGTTTCTTTTCTGTATCTTTGCCTCATCTTCTCCTCCTTGTTGAAGAACTTTGGGTGTTCTGGGACTCAGCCCTCTGACTTGTGCCATCTCTACACACACCCTAAAGTAACCCGTCCAATGCTGTGGCTTTGAATAACACCAATATTCTGAGGATTCCCAAATTTATTTGCTTTATTAGTTCGGGTTCTCGGGAGATAGATGATCAGAGATGGTAGACAGATGATAGATAGATAGATAGATAGATAGATAGATAGATAGATAGATAGATGTTAAAGAGGTTTATTGTAAGGAATTGGCTCACACAATTACAGAGAATGAGAAGTTGAATGATCTGCTGTCTGCAAGCTGGAGAGCTAGGAAAACCAGTGGCAAAAGGCGTAAATCCTAGTCTGGGGACAAGAGATCAAGACTGATGTCCCTGCTCAGGTCAGTCACAGAGAGAATTCTCTCTTCTCTACCCTTTTGTGTTATTCAGGGTCTAACGTGTTAGATGATGAGGAGGGTGACGTTCTTCACTCAGACTACTGATTTAAACATTAATCTCATTGTACACATTCTCACAGACACACCTAAGAATATTTAGTCAAATATCTAAACATCCCATGAACCAGTCTACCTGACACATAAAGTTCGCTGCCACAAATATTTTGCTCTGCCATCTTCCCTTTAATTCCACGCAAGCATCATAGTCCTATCATGGTTGAGGCAAACTCTTCACCACCCCCAGTGTTCTTCCTCTGACTCCCTATCTCAGGAAAAACAAATCTTCTTCCACTTGCTCATGTTAAACACTCAGTGACAAATTCCTCTCACCCCGACGTACTCCACATGTAATCCAACAGCGAATTTTCTTGGCCCTAACTTTAAAATATATACAGAATCCAGCCATTTCTCTCTACCTCTACTACAGAAACTCTAACCCGAGGCACCTTGTGTTTTGCCTGGATTCTTGTGACAGTCCCCTAGCTGGGCTTCCTATATCTGCAGTCTAACATGGCAGCCTAAATCACCATGTTTGAAATGCCCCAACAGCTACCCATCTCACTCAGATGAATACCCCAAGCCCTAACTGTTTTACCTGGACCCCTGCTATCTTTCAGGTCACATCCCCAAACCTCTCTCAACTGTTCTTTCTGATGTAGCTATCATGCCCTGTAACATTCCTCACATGTACTAAGCAAGCTCAGTCTCAGGTTATTTGCATAAGCTGCTGCAGAATGCTTTTCTGCTAGACATCTACCTGGTTCATCTTCACTTTTTAGAGATCTTTGCTAACACCAACACCTTATCCCTCTGGCCTCTTCCTCTGCTTTATTTATTTTTTTTTTATCACCATCTGATACATGCCTTCTTTTTTTTGTCTTATTCTAGAACATAAGCACCATGAAAGCAAGGACTTAGCTTTATTTATTTGTTTCCTTCTATACCTTTCCTATCTATACTTCTGCATTAGCTCTAGAGCTCTCATTTTAAAAAGGACAGTATCTCTACACATTTTATGAAAAACAATTGTACTTCAAAACTGTAATGCTACCTGAACAAAGAGAAAAAAAGATAAGACGTTATGGGCTAAGATGTTGGAAGAAGGCAGAAAGGAAAGATGATAGATTTTTTTAGGGGAAAAAGTTAGCTTTGAATAGTGGAAATCTCAATTCTAGATTCTAGGGAAACAGGAGTATTCAGTGTTCAAGTGGATATAACTATTCTCATGAGGCAGCAGATGAAATAAGGAGCAAAACAGCTCAGAATGGAGGCAGTCACATTTGCTAAGAGCTGATCTGGGAGTAGAAACAGAGAGCAAGGTGAAGAGGACATCTGGTTTGGTTGGGTATTGAGAGGAGGAAGTGTTAGTACACTGGAGGAAAAACCTAATTCATACTCCTAGGTCTCCTTGCTCAAGATGCAGTTTGGTTCCAATGAGCTCATCCTAAGGGATTTTAAATTAATGTTTCAAATACTTCAGCAGCACAGGGTATTGGTTTACTTGATACAAATTGTTTTGTGTTGCTTACACAAAATATAAATATGATTATCTTGATCGATGTTGAAAACGTATTTAGGAAAATCCAACAACTACTCTTAATGAAACGAATAAGTATATAATTATTCAGGGGTACAAGTATATTTTAAAATATTCTTATCTTAATATTCTTATCAAAAATAAGAAAAAAGACAAAGACAACTGGATAACCACTTTTGGTTAATATTTCCCTGGAAGCTTTATGCCACACTTGGCATACAGGGTTATTATACCTATTTGAAAGCATGATACAAAGTTGTTACTTTATTTATTTTTGTATTTATTTATTTGTTTGTTTGATTGAGAGAGAGAGATAGAATGCACGAGCAGAGGGAAAGAATCTCCAACAGACTCTTTGATGAGTGCAGAGCCGGGGCCTCCATCTCAGAACCCTGAAATCATGACCTCAGCTGAAATCGAGATTTCCTGACTGAACCACCAAGTGCCCCTATTATTCTTATGTGTAGACACTGAGATGAGAAAACTCAAGAGCCATCTGAAAACTATCAAAACCAATAAAAGTATTCAAGACAGTAGCTTTGTAGAAAAAAGAAAAGAAAAAAAGAAAAAGGAAAGAAATATCAGCTGCTTTCCTACACTATAGCTATACCAAGATAAAAAATTTTATGAATAAAACCAAAATCTCATAACATAAACATTGATTTGAAGAAGTATATAGGAATATATTTAACAAAAAACAGTTAAGGACTTATGTGGAAATTTTCAAAGAGGAGATATAACTTGAGTAAATGCCATAAAATCTATATTGTTGGGGAAAAAAGATTGGATGTTCATATAATATCAGATCTTTTTAAGTTAATATACCCATTGATTTATTTCTATAATGAGTCCATAATAGCCCTGTAATAAACTTGTATATTTTCATAACAAAAAAAAGCATTTAAGTATTATTGAAGGTTAGTTGTCACTTAATCATATATCCTGTGACTTGATAGAATGGATAACTTACAGAAAAATGATATAGGAAATAATTGGGATATAGAAATATCGGTGATAGGTCCCCTGGGTGGTTCAGTCGGTTACATGTTGGCCTTTGGCTCAAGCCCAGGTCCTGATCCCTGAATTCTGGACTGAGCCTCATGTCATTGGACTTTCTGCTCAGTGGGGAGTCTGCTTCTCCCTCTGCCTCTCACCCTGCTCATGCCCTCTCTCTTTCTCTTTCTCTCCGATAAATAAATAGAATCTTTAAAAAACATAAATATCAGGGATAAAGAAGGACTGAATTTTAATAACTACTTCATGCAAAATAGTCTTCCATATATAATCCATTTCACTTTGGAAGCAGATAATCTTTGACTGTTGATGAATGAAACAGTTTAAATTTCTTATACATGTTAATCATCTTTGCCATGGTCCTAGACAGGCCATCATGATAGTGGTGTATAATGAGGAGCCTGCATTTCTCACTCAGATTCTATGTCAGCACTGCAAGGGAGCTGTTATTGCTTTTCTTTATAATTTTCTTATTTAGGGGCCCAGGTGGAATGAGCAGTCCCCCTTTGAAGAATGCCATTTTCCTGGAGGAGGCAAACAAATGTCTAACGGGAAATTACACTCCCTTGTGAGTGGCCTCACAAAGATCTCATCCACTCACATCCATTGTCCAAAGCAAGTCAGAGGCCCAGCCCAATGCTAGGGGGTCAGGGATAAATACTTCTCTCAGAGTAAGGATGGGTACTACAAGTCATATGTCTACATGAGCAGATGTATAATCCTTCTCCAAGAAAAGTGGGGTGAGGTGGGATAATTGGGGATAATAGTCTAATCTCAAGGAAATATTTACTGTCTGACTGTCAGAATTCCTAAGAGGTCAATTTCTAAGTTAGTAAATAAATAACTTCTCTCTTGTTCAATCCTCTTCCTTACAACTCTGCCCTCACCCTTTTGGTCAAAGAATAATTTGCCCTGGAAAGAATTTCTTTATTGAGTTATTCTTTTTTTGTCTGTTCTGTTTTTGTTTTGTTTTGTTTTTGTTTATTTTTTGCAACCTGAACCCTATAGACGTTTATAAGGTAATTATTTATTAAATTCAACGTAAATGTGTTAAGGACAAAATTTGTGCTGGTCATCACAGTAAATAGCAACCAAAATTTTTTCATCTTCTCATTTATAGCCACTCAATAGAATATAAAAGCAGTCACACACACATCTATGATTACATAGATAATCATACTGGATTCCTTAGTGCCCCAGAAGTGCATTTTTCTCCCAAAAGCTAATTAGCTGGAAGAAAAGTAATGTAGACTGGTTTAAGAGAAGGAAGCAGCAATAGGATATAGAGGAACTTTGTAAGGTATTTTCCAGGTAAGCATACCTGATTGACCCTGGTTTATTTTGAGTACCCTGTAATTAAAGAAAATTCAGATAGAACATTGATAGAATAGTGGGCTATCCACTGAATCTGTAAGAAAATGGAATTGGCAAAGATATGCCATTTGTTTTTAAAAGGAAGAGCTTGGATGACTTCAGGGTTCAAGGCTTGGATTATGGCCCAAGTAATTCTTTTAGAAACTGGCTATTTGCCCTTGGCTATGTCTCTTTCCTTGTTTGGGTCTCAATTTCCACATATAGAAGATCAGAAAGTTGAATGATTACTAAGGCTTCTTTCAACTCCTTAATGCTTGATTTCCAAATATCTTTTCCTCACGTACTTTATTTGAATTGTTTATTTATTTATTTAAATTTATTTATTTGACAAAGATAAAGAGTACAAGTAGGCAGAGTGGCAGACAGAGGGAGAGGGAGAAGCAGGCTCCCCCATGAGCAAGGAGCCCCATGCAGAGCTCGATCCCAGGCCCTTGGGATCATGACCTGAGCTAAAGGTAGACAGTTAACCAACTCAGCCACCCAGGCATATTTTTAATTTACATATTTTAAAATTCCTTACATATTTTACATATGTAAAATATTGGCCTTACATATTTTAAAATTCTCTTTCATCCTCTGGCAGCTTCTATCATTCCATCTCTGTTTCGCTGGCATTGGGTCAAAACACCTGCAGTGCTGTGGTCAATGTGACATTGGTTATCAGCTGAGCACTGACTGCTTCCAGCTTCATCAGTGGCACAGTGACATATCGTTCATCTTGGCCACAGGAAATAATGAGCTAAGAATGTTTTCTTAATCAGACCCATTCCAAAGCAATTAAATCCAGGTTAAGTGATAAGGCTTTGTATTACTTCTGTCAGGGTTGGAGGCTGTGGGTGAACACATCATGTCCAGTTACCATAAAGAATGAATAACTAGAAGACAGATGATAACTGGTAATATGATATCTGCTCTACCGGGGGTAGAATGAAAGTGGCAGTGAGTAAAGATAATCATACTGAAGAGTGCAGTGTCACAGCTACATCTTCAGGGAAAGTCTCAGGCTGCGAATAATGAAGGGACAGCATATCACCTGCCACAAGTGGTCTCTAGAAATGTGAAAGTGCCCAACCTGGTAGCGTCCCAGCTCCCTGCTATCAGGGACAAGTGGCCTTCTTTGCCTGCATTATACATCTCTCAATCCACAAAAAGTGGACTCCTAAGAGTTCCAGATGGACTTAAATGTTTCTTCAAGGTTACCCTTGAGGGCCGCATCCCAGGCCTTTTCTAGAAGTTCTCATAACCCAAGGCTACCGAGAGCATAGTGATGAAGACTTAGAGCTCACAGGTCAGTCTGCCTGGCTTTCTCTATCATCTAAAAGATGTGTGTGATCAACAGGGGATTTCATCATTCTGTGTCTCTGTTTCCTGAATCATAAAATGAGGATAATGATATAGCTCACCTAGCCCTTATCTGATCATCTTCAGACCAGAAATGATTCAGATTTCAAAACATTTTTGGGTGTTTAAAAGCTAATATGATACACACGGAATAGTCTGTGTAACAGCAGGTAGGTTGGCATGCCTGTAATAAACAGCACCGATAATCAAAAGCATAAATATTTCCACAGGAAAAGCATATGACTATTCACTGTAGGCAAGATAAAGATAAATGACAAATGACTTTACATCACTTCAGGCCTGATGTTCATACCAAAGCAATGAGAAGCAAGCTTATACAAAAAAAAAATTCTCTTTCCAACCTTGTGGAATACTCGAACTACAGAGAATGTACTGCAGGTTTATAGTTCCTCTTCATATGAGATTTCAATGAGACCAGTGTAAAACTCTTAAAACAAGTCTATCTTATAGTAAGTACTTTATTGATATAGCCCTTAAAACTTTTGTTGCTGTATCATTATTATAGAAATGGGGTTTGAAGAATGTAATCTGTTCTAGGTCTAGAGCTTGCAAGTGGCTAACTAGAATTCACGCCCACACTCCTGAACTCCAAATCTCATCTTCGCTCACCATCCCACATTGTTTCTCCTGGGCCAATTACTTCACCAGAGAAGGAAGCTCAGGTTCAAACCCATGCAGTGAAGATTTAGGTTTTCCTCCTTGGGTGAAATTCAGAAGTCTGTATCTGTAAAGTGAGAGAATACTTTTAGGCCAGGTCTTTTTATTGATTAATTTAACTGGAAACACTGGAAATACCAAAATCAATTGCATATCTGTGTATTAACAATGAACACATAGAAACTGAAATTACAAACACAGTATTATTTACAAGTACTGCAAAGAAAATCAAACAGTATAAACTTAACAAAACATATACAGGGTCTCTATGGTAGAAATTACAAAATGCTGATGGAAGCATCAAGGAAGACTTACATAAGGAGACATATTGTGTTCATGAACTGGGAAACTATACATAGTAAAGCTGTCAATTCTCTCCAAATTTATCTGTAGGTTGAAGACATACTCACTGTAAAAATCATGTGGAAAGGCTCAGGCTTCAGAACAGCTTTAAACAATTTTGACAAAGAATTAAGTGGGAGGAACCACACTATCCATTACCAAGGCCAACTATACCACTACAGAAATCAAGACAGTGTGGTTTTGGCAGAGAGGTAGACCCATAGATCCACAGAAGAGAATAAAGGACCCAGATATACATGACTATTGTACAAATCTTTTTAAAGATATAACTTATTTAGAGAGAGAGAGTGCACACAAGCAGTGAGTGAGGGAGAGGGAGAAATGGAGGGAGAGGGAGAGAGAGAATCTCAAGTAGACTCCGTGCTGAGCATAGAGCCTGAGGTCCATGTGGGGTTCCATCTCACAACCCTGACTGAGATCATGACCTTAGTCAAAATCAAGAGTCAAAGTTTTAACTGACTGAGCCATCCAGGTGCCCCAACAACTATTTTTTGACAAAGATACAAAAGCAATTCAGTGAAGGAAACAAAGACTTTTCAGCAAAGGGTATAGGAGCAATTGTACATATGTAGATACAACAAGAAAAAAAGTTAGCATAGACCTGTACCTTCCACCTTGCAGGAAAATGAACTCAAAATATGCCACAGAATTAAATGTAACGAAACTTTTTGGGGAAAAAACATAGGAGGAAACTTTGTTACTTATGACTAAACAAAGGAGTTTTCAGACACAACATTAAAAGTGTGACCCACAGGGACAACTGTGGCTCACAGATTGAGCATCTGCCTTTGGTTTAGGGTGTGATCCCAGATTCCTGGTATTGAATCCCATATCAGGCTCCTTGAATGGAGCCTGCTTCTCCTCCCTCTGCCTGTGTATCTCTTTGCCTCTCTTTCTGTGTTTCTCATGAATAAATAGACTTTTAAAATCTTTAAAAAAAATATAAGTGTGACCCACAAAAATAAAAATGGAGAAAGTATTCCTCATTAAAATGAAAAAGTCTTGCTCAACAAGAACCTACATGATGAGAAAAGAAGCATAGGCTACAGTCTGGAAGAAAGAATCTGCAAATCGCATAATCAACAAAGGACTAGGAGCTAGAATGTACAACAAATTCTCAAAACTCAGCAATAGAGGAAAGTAAACTGTCCAGTTAAAACATGGGCACATGATATGAAAATACAGTTCACTGAAGAGGATATATGGAGGTGAAATAAGATGTTTAAAATCACTAGTCATTAGGAAAGTATGAATTAAAACACAACAAGATGCCTACTAGAATGGATAATGTCAGGCCCAGTGACACCACCAAATAATGTTTAGGATACAGAGAAACTGGATCCCTCACATGTGGCTGGTGAGAATATCAAATGACACAACCACTCTAGAAAATGCTTTCGTAGTTTCTTATAAGACTAAACATGCAGCTACCATACAATCAACAATTGAGTTCATGGGCATTTATCCAAGAGAAATGAAAATTTATGATCATGGAAAAACCTGTGCATGGATGTTTATAGAAGCTTTATTCTTAATAGGCAAAAGTGGGGCAACAACCCAGATGTCCTTCAGTGGGTGAATGGTTCAATACATGGTGGCACTTCATACCCTGGACTACTTCTCAGCAATAAAAGGAACAGACTCCAGATGCAATAACGTGGGTGAATTCTAGGAGTTTGTACTGAGGGAAAGAAAGCCAATCCCAAAAGGTCATAGACTATATTGTTTTGTACTCTTGCATGTGAATCTATAATAATCTCAAAATTAAAAGTTTAATTTAAAAATATTGCATAACAGGGATGCCTGCGTAGCTCAGTGTTTGAGTGTCTGCTTTTGGCCCAGGGTGTGATCCTGGGGTCCTAGGATCAAGTCCCACATCGGGCTTCTTGTGGGAAGCCTGCTTCTCCTTCTGCCTATGCTTCTCTCTGTGTGTCTCTCACAAATAAATAAATAAAATCTGTTAAAAGATATTGCATAATGTATTATATCTTCTCCCACATACTTGCCTCAAAAATTCTATAATCTAAATTTTTTATCAATTAATTTTTTTAATTAAAATTTTCTAATGCAAACAAGTAATAAAATAGAGCAGAAGAAAATGATTTAAAACAAAGACTTTCAGTCTCATATTTCAAGAGTCACCCTTTCGCTTTCTGTGTATCTTTTTGTTACAACACACATGTACATACATCATTTAGGTACATGGAGTGTGTATATGTGCATCTTATTCTTAAATGGATGCCTAGTATTAGGTATTATATATATATATTATATAATATTATATAAAATATAATATAATATAATATAATATATATATTATATATACACCATGACTTTGTTAATCATTCTTGTTTTTTAAATTTTAATTCCAGGGTAGTTAACGTATAGTGTTGTATTAGTTTCAGGTATATACTATGTTAATTTGACAATTCTAAACATTACTCAGTGTCCATTAAGATAAGTGTACTCTTAATCCCCTTCACCTATTTCTCCCATCCCCACCACCTCCCCTCTGGTTACCACCAGTTTGTTCTCAGGAGTCTGTTTCTTGGTTTGTCTCTCTCTCTTTTTTTCCTTGTTGCTTTGTTATATTTCTTAAATCCCACATATGAGTGAAATTATATTGTATTTGTCTTTCTCTATTGGGCTTATTTCACTCAGCTTTATACTCTTCTAGATCCATGCATGTCATTGCAAATGGCAAGGTTTCATTGTTTCTCATGGCCAAATAATATTCCATTATTTGTGTATTATATATACCACATCTTCTTTATCCATTCACCTGTTGATGGACACTTAGGCTGCTTCCCTAGTTTCTTCCAGGAATTTGCAGACAGTTTCACAAATGTATAAAAGGTGAGGTTACAAGAATTTCAGTCAAATTATTTATATTAATCATTCTTACTTTAGTTGACAGTTAAAAAAATCAGTTATCTATTTGATTTTATTTTACTTTTTGGTATTAGTATCCTAACTGTGATGGTGGTTGCATGGATCTGTAGATGCATCAAAACTTACTCCACAAAAAGTCAATTTTGCCATGTTGATTTAAAAAATAAAATAAGGGGTACATGGATGACTCAGTGGTTGAGTGTGCCTTTGACTCAGGCCATGGTCCCAGGGTCCTGGAATCGATGAATAAATAAATAAAATCTTTTAAAAAATAAAAATAAAACATAAAACAGTAAGCTATGCAGCACTGAATCATCTTGTAGCTTCACCTTTTATACACTTGCAAAACTTTGTAGAGCAAATTCCTGGAAGTTGAATTTCTGGGAAAATTGGTTCGGACATTTCTAATCTTGATAGACTTTAACATCTGACCTTCCAAAGAGGGCACACCAACTTGCTTTCCCACAGAAACTGGGGAAGGGCTAGAATGAGCATTTTCAAAAGCTCGATCCTCTTCTGCCTTGGATACAGAGAGGTAAGGACTTCAGAGAAGAGTCGTATAGCATAATCTTTTCTGTGTGCCTCTGCTGGTGTGTATACTGTGGCTAAGCTATGGATTTAAGCCTCATGCATTGTCACTGAGTAATGGAGAGGGTGCAAACTGACTATACACATATTGTACATTGGATCACAAAACCACAAAAAAGTAAAATAATTTTTCTTTCCATTTGTTATGTAGGGTGAATTGTGTCACCCTACATTTCATTTGTTGAGACTTCGAATGCAACTGTGTTTGGAGAAGGAGCCTTTAAGGAGGTAATTCAGATTCAGTGAGGTCATAACGGTGGGGTTCTTAGAAGAGGAAATATACTGGAGGTCTCACTCTCTCTTTACAAGTGCACAGAGAAAAGACTGTGCGAGGGCTCTCACCAGAAACTGAACTTTCTAGCTACCTTGATCCTGGACTTTACCTTCTAGAGCTGTGAAACACTAAATTTCTGCTGCTAAAGCCACCCAGTCTGTGCTATTTTGTTATTGCAGCCCTGACAAATTAATGCACCATGCTACATTTCAAGAACGTAACTCAATCTAGGAAAATTGTAATTTTCTTAAAAAGATTTTATTTATTTGTTCATGAGAGACACAGAGAAAAAGGCAGAGACATAGGCAGCATCAACCAGGAGCTTGTTAGAAACAGACTCGCAAGCTCTGCCCAGACCTACTGAATAGGAATCAGCATTATAACAAGATGTATATTACCTTTTAGAGAAGCAGCCGTCTAAATTATGATCCCTAACCACCTAAAGGGAAGGGTAACTGGCTCTCTCTAGTCACTTCCCACTTCGAAATGCCACGGTTCTATGGTGGAGCCCAGCTTTGCCCAATGCCCACACCCTCCCGGCATTACACTCCTGGACAGACCTTTCCAGTGCTTTTTATTCTTTCAGTTTCTAGGTGAAAATAAAGCATAATGTCTAAGAGACAGCTTTAAGCACATTAAAGTGACAGACATTCTTGATAACATATGCAATCATTCTCCCTCATTTCCACTTAGATGACTTCCTCTGAAGTCACTGATTGACTCTGATTGGAGACATTGATGAGAGAAAACACAAATGTCTAGACTGTCCCCTAGAGGAGGTTAATAATAGAGGAGATAAAGAAGGACTGTGCTAGTTTTATTTTATACACTTAGGGCCCCCCAAAACATGAATTGCCTCCCTAAAATTTCAACAGTTGCCCAGGGCGGCATTATTTGAAAGGTTCAGAGATGTTAAGGAAGTTGCTCACTGTCACATAGCTGGGAAAACCTGAAAGTGGAATTGGAGCCCAGGGAAGAATCAAGAGGTCAAGCCTTTAGACACTCAGGATTTTACCTCTGCTCTGCCTCTTCCACTTGTACAGGGTCAGTCACTATGTCTGTTTCATTACTCCTGAATGGAAATAAAATTCCCTACCTTTTAGCGACTGCTCACATTTTACCATCACCTATAAATGTTCAAGAGTGAGCCTATGTTTTCTAGAACCAAATGCGAGAGCAGTGTTTAATAAAATCTTCAATAGACTGAAACCAAGCTAACCAGTTTCCTTAATTAGCAGGATACCATGCTTCTAATTTGCAGAGAAAAAGGAAAATCACAAGAAAATGAATTGACATCTAGTATTTATTTTTTTCAGTCTAAGAAAAATACCCTAGGGCAATATTAATTCAATTGCACCCAAAATATCTTTTTATTTCTTCCCAACCTTGATAATTAGAATTGTCATTTACCATCTACAGGGTCAGGATATTAAAAAAAAAAAAAGTGTGTGTTGGTATTCAGGTTTGGGGGAGGTTGTTGGCCTCTAAGCATGCAGCTAAGATTGCTTTTAATGGTCAGCAGTGGTTTTTCTGGGGAAGGGTGAGAGGTAATGAGGCATGGTAAAATGAGAAACGACTAAGGAAGGCAAAAGCCCTGCAAGTTGCAGAAGTAAACATGGGCATCTGCTTACCACGTGCCCGCACAGCTCTGAGTGTTTCCATGTGTACCTTCATTTAATCCCCAAGACGATTCTAGGAGGTATGTTCCACCATTATCCCCATTCTATAGATAAGAGAAGAAGGTAGAGAAAAATTCGGTAACTTGCCTAAGACTCCACAGCTGGAAAATGTTAGAGTCAGGATTTGAACTCAGGCAGCCCACCTCTGGGGCAACCTTCTACATGTTTTTCATCCTTTATAGTTTTATTCAGCACATGCTCTCCTTTGGTGATACGTCTTCATGAGAACAAATGCCGATTTGTTATCTGCTCGTCCAGATACTTTCCTGACTTCCTAATCCTTCCCCATATCCCTGTCTTTCTCTTAATTGCTTCTTGATTTAAAGTCACAGGAAAAGATAACCCTTTTACTCCCATCTCCATTGGGGGAATGATTTTATGTTCAAAGATTCATGGTACTTCTCAAAGTCGCAGAGCTTATAAGGGACAAAGATAGAATTTGATCTCAGGTCTTTACGACTCCCTTAGAATCTGAAACCAAATATTCTAGTTACATAAGAAATAGAAGAATATTTTACCCTAGCGTTGATGTACTGATGGTGACCCTTGAAGGACATATGTGGTGTCAGGTCCAGGTCTCTGAGAAATGTACAAAAAAATGGAATTAGATGTGTGGGAGGTATAGCGAGAGGAATGCCATGAAGGACAAAGGGAAAGGGAGGAGGAAGGCAGGGGTCCCTTCCAAACATGATGTAGCTGTGACACCTGTTGGAGGAGGCAGGGAAATAAAAATTACTGGGTAGGAGTGGCCTCAAACTGTAGACAGTTGTGAGAGTCTTGGGCCAGCCAATGGCAAGATCTCTGGCAAAGACTGACTATTAAAAGAGTCCTGTGTTGGGCAGAAATGGCCCAACTGTAGTAATCCCATCATGCTGCTTCATTGCCTAAAAATGAACACCTCATGGCTTTGGTTGGAAGACCAAATCCATGGTGGTAGTTTCACAGGTACAACAGCAGAACACTGCCAACCAATTACATTGCTCATGAAAGTTACCCTTGAAGGGGGACCTGAGAGGCACCCCCAATGGCCATACAGAACTTCTTTTGTACAGGTGCACATGAGAAGATGGTGCATGGTGATGGCTTGCTCACTGGAACATTTGCCAATGGACATGGATGTGATTTTCCTTCCTATTGGATTCCAGAGTTGAGACAGGTACAAGGACACAGATGCAGAAGAGAGAAGTGAGGGAGAGTTGCAGCGAGTTTTCTTTGGATTTACCTTTGAGGGTTCCCTGAAGTCATGTCAGGGAGGACATAAAGCAATACTGTGTGTGCTGAAGCCTGTTGACTTGTAGGGAAGGCAGTCGCTGAGCTGAGAGGTGAGCAGTGGTTTTGTCTACTCAGAGCTAGAGTGTGGAGAGGGCACTTCTGGATAATACCCTAGACGTCCGACTGTTTGTCATTTCTGCAGGATTCCACTACCTGCTGGTGTTCAGTGAGGCTCTCAGTGAATGCTGGCCTCCGTGGCTGCATAGAGGAGCAATGGGGGAAGGAAGCTCAGTCATGCATGTGAGAGGGTGGGACAAGTCAGAAGATCCAGCGAGGCAGAGAGATGTGGAGGGAGAAGGAGGAAGCCCAGAAATCTGGGGCTACTTCTAGAACTCTTGTTCTTGATTCATTCATTTACAAAAAAACTCTTTATGTACTATGTTCTAATTAATGTGTGAGGCTCTGAAGATAAAAGCAGGAGCAAGCGATAACCCTTGTTCTCCAGGAGCTTCTGATAGGGTCTAGGAGAGATCTGGGTCTCCCGAAACCATGGACAGTTCTGTGGAGTATTTTCCCAAGGGCATCTGTGTTCTTGAGTTTTTCTTTGAGGAAAGGCAGAAGCAGTTTTGTCAGACTTACCTTTATTTCTCCACACTGTGTGTGTGAGAAGTGGAGAAGCTGTCTCCAACCATCTCGGCTTAGAATATATCCTTCTGTTTTCAGAAAGGAGAAAAAAAATGATTATCAGAATCAGCCAGACAAGGCAAATTTAATTCTAGGATCCCTGACAGAGTTACAGAATTCTCATTCCATCTCTCTGTGTCTCCCTCCTTCTCTGTGTCTCTCTGTCTCTTTCTCTCTCTCTCTCCCTTTCTCCCCAAGTCCTTAACCTTCTCTCATTTTATTCTTTTATAACAAATTATAAAACTGATACTGGACATGGAATCAGCAGGGCTAGACATGGATCTCAGGTTCCCCTTTCTCATCAAGTTATTTTATTGTTAAGATTCAGAAATATCGTAAACAGTTTCTACTGTGAGGAGATATTTTATAATGACTGGGCTTGGCAAAGTTCACTGGCCCCAGACACAGAAAAGCCCTCACTCCCTTCACATGCCTCCCAGGGTCCTGGATATTAAGGACTAGAGTCAACAAGGAGGGTGGGTGAGGGCATTCTCAACAGAGGAGGACACATGTAACAGCATCAAAATGTTAAAGAACACAGCACATTCCAGAAAGTGTAACACAGGAGTCAGGGCAATGATAAATGAAGTTTCAAAGATTGCTGGAATAACGAATAGGGGCTAAGTCATTCTGTGCTCAGCTAGCCCAAGAGTGAAAGATCAAAGCTGTGTTTTGTTTTTGTTTTTGTTTTTGTTTTTAAATATCTCCTATGGTGAAGAGGAGAGATTTGTAAGAGCAAATTTGGAAGTGAAGGAATGACTGAACAAGTTATTGCAGATTATGGAGGCCTGAAGTGGGCCATTGGGGATGAGAATGGAGACTGGGTTCGGATATAGCTGGGGTGGGAGGGAGTGGGGGGGAGAGTTGGGGGTGGAAACGGAAGTGTCCTTTGTGGAATAAGATCTTAGGAGTTGGGCAAGGTGATGATGTGAGGACAAAGCTCACATCTCTTAAGGTTTCTGGGAAACTTTGTTTTTTAAAGATTTTATTTATTTATTCATAAGAGACAAACAGAGAGAGGCAGAGACACAGGCAGAGGGAGAAGCAGGCTTCCTGCAGGGAGCCCAGTGAAGGACTTGATCCCAGGATCCCGGGATTACGACCTGAGCCAAAGGCAGACACTCAACCACTAAGCCACCCAGGTGCTCCTTATGGGAAACTTTCCTATGCCAAGACAAAACTTAGGCTTATATGTCTTAAAAGTGCTAGGACAAATTAAAATAGCTAACATTTATTTGACAGTTGCTATGGGTCACTGTTCCCAGATACTCTATATGTGCTCGCATGTTAAAATTGTGATGCACACATAAAAAGAGGCATAAAGCAGAATTAAGCATTTGTAGCAGAGATATGTAATATCATTTCAGGAGCCTTCCATTTGGAGTTTTGATAGTTGTCTGTAGTTCGCCATAACTTCTTGGGTTCCTATTACTAGTGGAATCTCCTGGAGACAAGAAGATGCCCAAGAAATAAGCAACACACCCTCTCACTTATGAGCTCCCTGCTCTGGGTTGAGATGGTAAGCCATAACAAGAGTTTCTTAGGACTTTTTTGTGTGGTACCAAGGGGCCAATGGTATTCCTATGTAGTGAAGATAGTAAAGCGACAGGGGTCACAACCAGAATCAGCAGACACTGAGAGGAGCCTGATGGAAGGTGCGTGGTACAGTGAATTGACTCAGGATGTCTGGTTTCCAAGCATGCCATTGTGTGCATTGCTTGAGCATCTGCTGTATGTCTGAAACAGTGCCAAGAGCTTTGCGTGATCTTACGATAAACCTTCAAGGTAAAAAGTGAATGTTCCATCTTTACAGGTAGGGAAACCAAAGCTCGGAGATTAAATGACTTTCCTAACATTGCACTGGGAGTAAATGAAGGTTAGAGTTCTCCTCCAAGCCTGCTTCCAAAGTCCACACACTCTCCAATATACCATATTGGCTTTACCGATAGTTCAATATACAATTAATTTAGCAAATATTAATTAAACAGTCTCAGTGTATCAGGTGCTCTGTAAGTTCCTGGGACTCTGTAGATAAAGAAAGCACACTGCTGTGCTTGAGGAGCAAGCGAGATAGAGAAAGCAACAGATGTAAGAGGAATTTCAATGCAAAAAGTAAGCAGAATGTAGGGTGATGAGGAGGGTACTTTGGAAACATGAACTCAAGCTGGGATTCAAGAAAGATTTCCTAAAGAATATGATGCGTAGGTGACTGCAGGAGATCAGTGGGATTTGGTGAGAAAAAGAAGGTAGGTGAGGTGGGAAGTGGTTGGCAGGAGATGAGATGAAACTTGGAAGAATCTAAGGCCAGGTATGTGAATGTTCAAGGTCATGGGGAGCCTAGAATATTTTGATAACTCCCTCCTTATCCTTGGCGATGGGCAGCCCCTTGATGGGTTTTGAAGGGGCCCAGAATCTGTCACTGTGGCATAAAAGTTATTTTAAGCACAAGGCATTTGAGTTCCTGAAATATCTTATCTTCCTAAAAACAGGGCCTCCCAAAAGGACTCAGTTGTCATGAGTCCCCTTCCCAAAGAACAGGGAACCAGGGAAGGTGCACTCTTAGCACCAGAGAGGTCTCCACCCCACACTTCAATAGACAGTGTCACAAAACTATCTCCAAGCTATTCTCCTCAAGGCCCATTTATCTTTCCAAAAAAGTCATTTATTTTCCTGTAACTGTCCTTCTCTTACCTTCTTCCCTTATCAAGATATAATATAAACCCCCCAAATCTTAACCATCATTCTGAGTCACATTTTTTCTGTGAACCCCTCCTGCATGTATGAAACAAAAAATCATCCTCCTGGTACTTTGTCTTTTGTCAGTTTAATTTGCAGGCCCCCAAACACTAAACCTAGGAGGATAGATGAAAAGTTTTCCCTCCCTGACAGTTTCAGGTCAGATTTTCATGCTCGGGAGGTCATTCTGGCTGCAGCTGGAATAACGGCTTTTCGGAACATAAAGAGTGAGTTGAGTGCAAGTGACAAAAATGGATATGGGAACGTTGGCTGGCAGGGTGATGGGTAGCAATTTCCCCTCCTGTATCCACTCAACTGGAGAGGCTTTCCCCAGTGCCATGCTAAAGAGCCACCTCCCTCTCCCACTGCCAGTACACATGCTCCAGTTGGAGTTGACTTCACATCCAGTTTCAGTGGTGGGCATATGACTGGCCAGGCCAATCAGAGCATTCTCCCCTCTTGACCACAGTGGTTATTTCAGGGATGGATTCAGGAGCCATTTAAAGTCCACCAGATGCAGTGAAACTTGTAGCAAGCCTGCCTAAGTGAGGTACGTGCTATTTCTAGGAGGCTTGACTCTAGGAGGATATAGGCCTGGTGTTGCAGGCAGCCTTCTTGTCACCATGTGGAGTCTAAAAACAAGTGTAACACAAAAGAGAGCAGAGCCAAGAGGGAGAGACTGCTAAAGTTCTGTGCTTGGATCAAGTTATGCCTGAGAACTCTTCAGGACATTTATTCAGCTAATATCTTTCACATCTTGCTTAAGCTCAAGTCAAAGTCGGAAAAAAATACAAGAAAAATGTTCATATCTATAGAAGCCACGTGTGCTACTCTAGGCCAGAGGAAATCATGAGACTTTAAATTGGACAATATCTTGTCCTATCACTTCTCTGTAGTCTCAGTTTCCTTATCTGTGAAATGGATTTGGTTCAATCACTTTCGAAGTGTCTTCCTAACGCCACGGGCTGTGCTGAGTTTAATGTGGTTATGTGTGTTACCGTTACATAAACTGAAAATGTCTCTCAGCGCCCAGCTGCACTTCCCTCCCATTTTCTTGGTTCGCCCTTGAGCAGATAACTTAATTTTAGCTGAGATCCAGGATAGTGATGCGTAGCTACAGGGAAACTTTCAAATGGCTTCCCCATTATCCTCTCTTCTGCAGGAGTTCACGAGAACCCTGAGTTGGCTATACGTCCTCTTCCCTTCACAGCAAGGAAGATTGCTCCATGAAAAATTCATTAGTGCTTTGGGTCTCCAAGCACTCAGTGCTCCCACCCCAAAGGGTTCATAACTCCCACTGAAAAGACAGTGAATTTAATCTGCACAGAATCAGGCATCTGAATACTCAATCTTGCCAAGACAGGAGGTAAGACACGCTTTTGCTTCTTTGTGACATTCTGCATAGCAGCGTTACCTGTCTCTTTCCTTTTGTTTGCAGCAATAAGGACATGGAAAGGTTATTAACAGATGGTGCAAAATGTGGATTCATTCGAAGTATACGGCAGCATCTGCAGAGTGGAATTTAAAGTCTTGCACTTAGGTTTTCATGCACGGCAATAATTTGGTCGGTTATAGCCCTAGCACATTTGGAAGCAAGAAAAAAATTCTCTCCTTTATGATACAGGCTTGATGGAAACCCTCCCTAAACCTGCTTAATGAAGTCATGCCTCATACTTTTCAGACAACACATTCCATTTGATTCAATTCCCCAAGCATTATTGAGCTGTGTGTTAGATGCCGGGAATATAAACATAAAAAAAGATGTGATTCCTGTCTTCGTGAAGCTCAAAATTTGGTAGCAGGGAGAGGCTAGTAGACACAAATTGAGAGGCCTGCCTAGCAAGTGCAATGAAATGGCTCTGGTTGCATAGAGGGAGGAAAGAAAGATTGTGAAAGAGGAGGAGTGGGAGGAGGCAATATCTGGGGTGGATTTAGAAAAAAGGAGGTGGAATAAGTGGATATGGTAAGGCTGTTGTCCAGGGAGTGACAACAGCATGTGCAAAGGCTCAGAGGCAGCAAGCGGCCTGGCATTTTGCTGATAAGGATGTTCATGACGGCGGGCCGGGGGGTTCTGTACCGGAGAGGGGCTGGAGGAGGATTCAATGGGAGGGCCCCTGATGGGATAGTCCAGATAAAGAACAGAGCTTTGGCAGTTGTGGAGGAGGATGGAAACTGAGAGTCCTGGGGTCATTTTGGAAGGTAGGACATGAAGGACAGGGTGGCTAATTAGTAGGGTTGGAGGTGATGGAGTGGGTGGGGTTGAGAATGCCTCCTGGTCTGTCTTCTGGGATGGGGTGTCCTTACACACTCACACATGCACTTGTTTTTCTTAAACATGACTTCAGAGGCTTTGGCTCCCTGGCAAAATTAACTTGGAGACTCTTCCCCTGCAGAACTGGCCCATGGTGTCAGGAACTAAGTTTAGCTTTTTAGGTAAAGCATTCAGAAACCCTTTTAACCTCACACTTAAACCAAGTTTTCTGATCTTATTAAAAACAGGTATAATTTTCTTCTCCATCTGCCTGATGCCTGCATCAGGATTTTATTTTATCCGGGTCTTGGGTAAGAAAGAAAGAGAAAAGTGTTATTCATGAGCCCCTTCAAACACCAAAGCGCGAGTTCAATTTTCCTTTTAGACCCACACTTAGCTTTCTCTCCTCGTTAATTTCTTTGAAGAATGAATCCTTATTCTAGTAAAAGGAGCTCTTCAGCACTTCCATGCCTGCGCCTCTGCATCAAGTCTTCTCTCTCTCTCTCTCTACCATTTCTGTAGAGATTCTTTGTCCTTGCTCTCACTTGGCAGAGATCGTAACTGGGTACAACACCCCAAGTTTGTAGACCCTACCCTGCAATGAGCTATTTGGCCAAGGTTTTCTATCATTCAGCCAACCATATCATAAATATCTATTCTGGGAGGTTCTAACGGGCCTTTTCTCAATTTTACACAAAGAATAAATTTCGGCCATGTAGTGTGCATCACAGTAAAATATTCCAATTTATTCCATTATTCCTTAAAAGGATTAAAATTATTTTCCAACTAGTTGAAATGGCTTTCTGGGGTTTTCTAGGAGGATCCAGTTGATTATATTTTGGAACTGATATTAAACTTGCTAAGTTTAATGATCACTCAATACTTCTTAGAATGACTTCTTTTTTAAAAGATGACTTTCCAATGGTGCCAAATTAATGCAACTGTAGACTGTTCTGGCAAATGGCCCATAAATCCCTGCCAACAGAATTTTATTGATTTAGACTTCTTTTGCTGTTGCTTACTCTATGTACTTAAACGATAAAATTCAGAAATTTTATAATTACAAGTTGATTTTTACTCAGTGCGCAAGAATGGGGGATTAAGTGAATATTTATGAAGTTTCTAATATGTACTTTATTCTTAGCTTGAAATACATTATCTCATTCAATTCCCTCATCCTCTTTTAAAATAAGGAAACCAAAGCTCTGAGAGGTTGAATGAGTTACCTGATTCAACACAGCTAAAACGTCGTAAGGTAGCAACTTGAAATCAGGAACTCAAAACCTATGTTCTTTTTTTTTTTTTTCAAGTAAGAAAATACCTACTTCAACGAAATTTTTTCTCATTCAATGTCTGAAATGTGCAACACTGCAGTGATGAATTTGAGTTCCTATAATGACTCCATTGTTCTCTTTGTGCTTTCTGAAAATAGATGTGGACAAATTTATTAATGAGCAGCTTTTTTATAGAAAAAATCCACAGATTGAAGAAATGTAATAAGAGGAAAATCACATTCAGTTATAACTATGAGATAAAAAATATTCATTCCATAGTTAAGAAAATGGCACTCTTATAGACAGTTCAGGAAAAATACTTCTTTTGTATCCAAAACGAAAAGTAATTCTCTATTATAATGAATCAGATTATGGAGCTTGAGGTACACCAGAGAAATGTGCGCAATATTTTATGTGTGTCTGCTCAGGGAAAGATAATTTAATCACTGCACTTGGGCTGATAATGATTATGAAACTCCATAGCATTGTTTTATTTCAATAATAATGATGATTCCCCTGAACATATATGCTGCTCTTCATTTAACAAAGTGCTTTTAGTAATGTAGGTCTATCTGACTTATTGGATCCTCACAACCTCACAGTGTCAGCAAGAATTAACATCCCAGGTTTAGCAGTAGTGAAATTGAAGTTCTTAGAGGTCAAATGCTGTGGTTGGGCCACATAGCAGGTAAGTGGTGACACTGGGGATGATAGCAAGGGCTTTCCCTACTATTTCATACTGCATCCAGAAAAAAAACAGCTTTCCAACTTGTTGGATTCTTTAAAGAACATGGATTCTGTTAGATTATTTTAGAGTCGCAGAATTCTGAGATGTTTCTGAAACTGCTTGATAAATGGCACCCCTCTTCCCAATCCAGATTCTAGACAAGTTGATGGGGAAAAAATATCTTGGTGGATAGAACACTAAACTGACCCCTTCATACTGTGAAGGCAGAGTTGGACTATGCAGCTTGGAGTGAGAGCTTATTGAGCCCACTCCCTAAGTCTAGGATTGAGCTAATTAACCAAGGGTTACAGGTGGTTCTTCATGGGGGCAGACAGCATCAGGCTAAGGAGAGCTTGTCCTCGGAGGGGGAACAGCTGAACATGGTGTCAGATAGCTTACTTGCAAGGAGAAGAAGGAAGGGTCTGAGCTGATCATGTCAGTTTATCTTCCTGAATTTCCCAATTCCTTTATCTCCTGCAGGGAAAAGTGAGTAAAAGGATGAAGTACATTACACTTGGTAGAGATCCATGTCTTTACAAGAATTATCAGGCTTGGGGAGAGAAAAGGAAGCCTGACATGACTATATGCCATTCATTCATCTATTCATTCATCCATTCATTCGTCCAGTACATTCAGCACTTCGTCTGTGCCAAGCACTGCTGACCCACAAACAAACAATTCTGTGACAATCCTTAGTTTCATGATCATTAATTTCCAGTCCAGATTAGGATGCCTATTATCAAAAGAATGAAAGATAACAGGGCTGGTGAAGATGTGAAAAAACTATAACCCTTGTGCACTACTGATGGAAATATAAAATCGTGCCATTCCCCAAGGAAAATAGTATAGATGTTCCTCAAAAAATGAAATATAGAACTGCCATAGGATCCAACAATTCCACTGCTAAGCATATATCCGAAGCAAATGAAATCAGTATCTTGAAGAGATATCTGCACTTCCATGATTATAGCAACGTTATTCACAATAGCCAAGATATGGAAACAACCTAAACGTCCACTGATGGATGAATGGTTAATTGTATGTACATACAACGGAGTATTATTCAGCCTTAAGCAGGAATTCTTCCCATGTGAAACATCATGGATGTAACTGGAAGACATTATGCTACATGAAATAAACTAGTTACAGGACAAATATTACATTATCCCACTTATATGAGGTAATCTAAAGTAGTCAAAATCATAGGAGCAAATAGTATATTGGTGGTTACCAGGACTTGGGAAGAGGGGAAATAGAGAATTGTTAAAGGGTATAAAGTTTCAGTTATGTGAGATGAATCTTTTCAAGGTGGTGAGTATGCTTATGGTTTCATGACATATATATGTGCATATGTTCACTCTCACCAAATTGTGTATATTAAAATCATACAGCTTTTTATGCATCAATTACACCTCAACAAAGATGCTCAAAATAATATCAACAAATAATCAGTCAACCAGGGATGATTTCTTCAAATAATAAAGACTACAAAGTAAATGATAGTGAGTGGCTGGAGAGGTTTGTGCTTCATCGCCTTTATCTTGTCCTCAATGTTAGGTGCACAGAGAGAATTGGCCCCGTTGCATGGCTGCATGCCCTTGTTTGAATCACTTAGTTTCTCCCAGTCTTGATTTTGCCTGGTCTTAGCCGCCTTTCTCCACAACCTCCTACATTAGGTTCATTCTGGTCCCCAGGAACAAGACTGTTAAATATACAGATCCTCAGCCTCCTTGCCCCCATATCTTCTCCAGAAGAATGTCTGAGACCATGGCTCTTGGATCTACATTCTTGACAAGTCCTCAGCTAACACAGGGGACTCTTGAATTACATGTGGTACAAAGTTGCTCCAGAGACATATAAGTGGCTCCAGCCCCAACTGGGCTTCAAACTTCACTCACTAAAAGTCTCACCTTTTCTTAGTTTTGATATTTGTTGAAATCCTGGCTCTGCAGCTGTGTAGCCTTGGGCATGTTGGGCAAATTTTCTTTGCCTCTATCTCTGCATCTGCAAGATGAGAAAAAAAATAGCTCCTTTTCTCAGGATTGGCTTATCTATTAAAAGAGATGATATGCATGAAAGGATATAGCCGAGTGACTGGATTCTAGCAGGTGCTCACCAATCTGTAATGAGTCAAATAAATGAAAATAAAGAAGTGATACATCTATGGCACATTTTCAAAATCTAGTTCAACTTCTTCACTCCTTGTTCCTTTTATGAGAGCATTCTTTTCTTTCCATGTCTGAGCTGCTTCCGTCGTAACAGCCTAATATTCCAAAACCTCAAGGATCAAGCCATCCACTGCTTTGTTTATACTGTCCTATCTCCTGGGCCAGAGTCTTCGTTTTGACTTCACACTCATTACCAGCTCTGTTGTCCACTCACAGACTCCCCTCCCTCCAGCACTATCAAAGAGTCAGTGTATAGTCTCCTACTTGGTCAGTGTTGACATTGTTTTTAGAGGAAGGGCATCCTAGAAGAACCTATACCCATTTTTTACCATTTACATGCTGCAGTTTGAAAATTCTGTGTTCCCTGCTGTGCTTTATACACCATGAGGGTTGATGCTCCATACTCAGTGCTGGCTTGGCTCAGAAATAAAACAGTGGCACCCATGGCCAACACCAACTCCCCGGGGCATCTGTCTTCACTCTGTGCATGGCTAAGGTGTTTGATCTGGGAGATAATGCAGAGCAGAAAGTGTTTGCTTAGTCTGCCATGAAAATAGTTTGGAAAGTGAAATCAAGAAAATCTTGGCTGGTGCCACAGAAAATAGAGTAAGAAATGCTCCAGAAGAGCAGAAAGGGGAATACGAGGAGGAGAGATGGAGAGAGGAGCTAAGACATCTGTGTTTTCAGAGATGAGGGTTTTAGAAGGGAGCTTTTTTTTTTTAGAAGATACAACATAGTCCCTTTACCAAGAGTGTCTACTCATCTAGATTATGACCTTTCAACTTATTAACTATGCCTTTTATGCTTTATCTTTATGCTTTATTATTCTCCATCTCTGTATTGCAGAATGAGGGATTTACAGTGGCTCAGAGAGTAGACACTGAGGCGAGACATGGGTCAATTCTAGGGCAACCTTGGGCAGACTATTTATCCTGTGCCAATGTCAAAGCCTCCATTTTTAAAGTGGGAGAAATAGTAAATATGACAGGTGCTAGGAATCATATTTCCGCCATCTGGATGGCTTTTGATTTTTAAAGGAGGAGATGTACATAATACACTTAGCAGAGTGGCTTATTTGAGGTGGGTGCTCAATATGTGTTCATTGCCATCATAATCACCTGCTCTTCTGTCATGTTGGGCTGTGCCCACTGCTCAGGACATCCTTGAGAAAGTAGGCAGTGACCTATCTCCTGGCCCAAATAATGCAGGATTTGATCCTCAGTTCTTTCGGTGTCTGATTATATGTCACATATCAGAAAACTCCTTCTGGAACGCCCAGTCTAACAGAGTACCCTCCACAGACCATGGCCACTCTTTGCCCCACATTAGTCTCTATAATGTCTATCACTGCTGGTCACACTATGTATGTGACCACAGCGGTATGACCAATGCTGGTCATACATATGTATGTATGTATGTATGTTTTTATCTGTACCCCTTCTTCTCACTCACCCATAAAATTTTAAGTTTCATGAGAGCAGGACTTTGTTCTGTTCACTGCTCTAAGCCCAAGGGCCTGACTCACAGTACACACTCAAAGAATATTTGGTGAATGAATGGAAGAATAATGTGTACTCATGAATATACACAAAAAATGTTAAGAATAGTAATCATAGAGTTGTTTAATAGTAAAGTAAAATTGGAAGCAACTTATGGAAGCAGTATAAAGAACTCTGTTTTTTCCCCAACATTCAATATCTGATAGTTTGAATAGCTTTGATGGTCATACATTTTGTAGTCCCATCCTATTGTTCAGAGAGCATCTGTTACCTTCCATATGTCAGAGATAAGAACCATCTCCACAAATAGGCAAAATTTAAGTCACCTCAAGGCAAAAGGCCTTTTTGATTAAGTGTTCAGGTGCCAACACTAGATTAGCAGATTTTAAATCCACTTTATTTACCAGTCTGGGGACCGTGACTCTGGTGTCATAAAATAATGATGATCAATACCTACTCCATAGGAGTTTTTGCAAAGATAAGGAGATGATGTATGAAAGCATTCTTTATAATGTCTGGCAGATGCTCAGCACTCAGTAAATCATATTTGATATTAATATGATCTCCAAAGCTGGAAGTCACACATCTTGGTCGTAGTGTGACCATGGAAGGCCATAGGTAAGCCAAGTCTCCTCACCAAAGGGCCATGTGGACTTCTCCGCCTGCCCATCAACTCTAAGATACTCATCTCTTTCAAATTAGAATGGATTTCATATTACTAACAGCTGGGCAACAGTTGTGACATAGATCTTACAGCCTCTGAATATGCATCAAAGCTTGCAGAAGGAGGATCAATAGCTTGGAAGCAAATTCTAGAAGCAACAATAGAATATCTTTGGCTACATGTTGCAATTCTAACACCATAGTCACAGAGGATGATGTTCTGCCAAAGAGGGGAAAGAAAGAAGAATATTTCAATGCCTTGGGTCCAAATGTGATTTTGAAAAATAGCGTGAAGAAATTTTGGGAGAAACTCAACCAATGTATTTAGTTTTTATCCTTTTAATATATGTACATAAATGATACTGGGTAAAAGTCAATTTCTTATAAGTATAAAACAATCTTCCAATAAATGTGAAATTTCAGGTGGTAAGAAAACATTGTAGTATCCCCTAATTGGTAGTCTTTTCCTTTGTTGGATATTCATAATTAATGTTGCAACTTAAAATTGATGGCATTTTAGATTCTTTAGACTTCATTGCATAGAGTGTCATAAAAAGCCATAGGGAGTAAATTGGAGAATATATTACAATGTTATACTGAAAATATTTAAAGACATTTTCTCCTTCAGAGAAAATTACTCCTATGATATGATGGATGTAATGCGATCAGTCAGATCTCCAAAGATTACTCTAACAGAATACAGTTATCTCTGTGTTACTTCAGGATCCTTAGGCTCAGAGTTGCAGGAGGGATGGGCTTTGAAACTAATAAAAAATGCATCTTTGAAAGAGATATCAAGTTATGTGTCTAAAAGCTCAAGTAGAAATAATATAAATCATGGTTTGTCTTTAATCTGGACACCTGACTCAAGAGTAGACCATGGCTCCCTATCATCAGCAAAGACTATCATTTTTAAAAATTTTTTAAAAGATTTTATTTACTCATTCATGAGGGACACAGAAAGAGAGAGAGGCAGAGACACAGGCAGAGGGAGAAGCAGGATCCCTGCAGGAAGCCCAATGTGGGACTCGATCCCAGGACCCAGGATCACGCCCTGAGCCAAAGGCAGACGCTCAACCGCTAAGCCACCCAGGAGTCCCACTATCAATTTTTTAAAAAGATTTCTCTATGTGAGAGAGAGAGAGAGAGAGAGAGAGAGAGAGAAGGAAGAGTCAGAAGAAGGAGAAAAGCAAACTCCCCACTGAGTGTGAAGCCTGATATGGGGCTCCATCTCACAACTCCGAGATCATGACCCAGCTGAAATCAAGAGTCAGATGCTTAATCAACTGAGCCACCCAGGCATCTCCTGCTTATCATTTAAAAAAGGATTCCAAAAAAAACAAAAACAAAAACTGATTCCATGACTGACCTCTTAGAACCTATCCAACCCTGTCCCTGAAATTTCTTTTAAAAAAAGATTTTATTTATTTATTTGACAGAGAGAGAAAGAGAGAGAGAGAGAGAGAGAGAGAGTATACAAGCAGAGGGAGCAGAAGAGGGAGAAGCAGTCTCCCCACTGAGCAGGGAGCCCAATGCAGGGCTCGATCTGAAGACCCCGAGATCATGACCTGAGCTGAAGGCAGATGGTTAACCACTGAGCCACCCAGGTGCCCCCCAAAATTCTTAATTACATATCTTCTCTAGTGTAATTTATCATCAAACCTGGGATATATTTGAGAATGAGATGGGGAGCCATTAAAACTGAGGAACTTTTAAACAGTAAAAAGAAAGAATGAGAGCTTTTAAAGCTATTAAAATGTATTATTATTATTAGGGCAATAAATAACATTAGGAACCATCCCAGGAAAACAAAACATATGTTCACCATATTTATTTGCTCCAACTGTAACAATTTCTTCAGTGAGCTTTGCAAACATCATACCCAGTCCCTTTTGGTACCTTTTCTTGAGCCATACTTCCTCTTTACCTTACCAGGTGTTGATTTCTCACTTCATTTATTTTTTGGGGGGGGGTATTCAAATATGACAGTTTGTACCCAAATAGGAGTTTTCTTGAACAATCTTTCTCAGTGGGATCCTTTCATGGTGCATTATCCAATTCAAGACTGGGGGTGAGGAAGGGTAGGGGGTGAAGAGGAAAGTGACATTTTCCCCTGGTTTCATTCCAAGATATTATTTAATCTCATTTAAATCTCACAGGAACTTTATAAAATAATTTTCTGATTCCCATTTCAGAGATCCAGTCAATAACATTAACACAGCTCATCAGTGGCTGGTCTGGGGTTCAAACTAGGGAATACCTGACTCCAGATATAATTTTTGGTATTGTCCTTTCTCCAATAATGTGTTTTTGTCATTTTATTTTACTATGTTTTGTCTCCACAATTAGATTGTAAACATTTGAGGTACAACTACTTTTTCAAAATTTCCCACAATATTTATCCTAATAGTGAAGACATGGGAGACATGTATATAATTTACATCATTGTGAATTTAAGTATAAATTAAAGTACACGTGCAGTAATTTCCACAGATCATCTAGATTAGAAGCAGGATTAAAAATAAACAAATTTAATGATCATTTCCATCATGTCATCCCTTGGGTGTGGATGATTTCTCTGTAAAGTGCCTTTATTTTCATTATCTGATTTGATTTTCACAATTAGGAAAGTACTCTTATCCTCATTTGATAAATAAAGAAACTGAAGCTCAGAGAGGTTAACTGATAAAATGAGACACTGTGGAATAATGAAAAAGAGATAAATTTTTAAGCAGAAATAGTATTCATTAAGTATTGCTTTGGACACTGTTATTTTCTAAAGCTCTGAAATGTAGAATCATGCAAAATGGCATTTTTAAGGAAAAATGTCAACTGCTATAAAAATAAAATTTAAAGTTTAGCTGTGATTTATATATAACCCTAGAGCTTTTTATCAGATTTTCTCTGAAGGAACCCAGTTGTGGGTTTTAACAAACTGATTTCTACTATAAAATAAGTGCAAGCAGATTTTGTTTATAAAGCACTTGCTAATAAATGCACTGATCTGTTAAAATTCTCACCACTTCTTTTCAGCATCATACTGGAATTTTTTTGCTAACACAATAAGGCAAATGAATACATAAATAAAAGGTATACTGTCATAAAGGAAGACATAAAGCTATTATTGTTCATAGATGACATGATCATCTGTGTAGAAAACCCAAAAGGTTTAATAAGAAAATCTCCTGGAACTAATAAACAATTATAGCAAGGTATCAGGATAAAGGTTAATATACAATAGTAAATTGCTTTCCTATATACTAGCGACGAACAAGCAGAATTTGAAATTAAAATGAAGCAAAATAAAAAACAAAATTTAGGGAGAGATATGTCATTTTTATGGATAGGGAGACTCACTGTTGTTAAGATGTCAGTTCTTCCAAACTTGATCTATGGATTCAATGCAATCCCAATCAAAGTCCCAGCAAGTTATTTTGTGGACATAGACATCCTGATTCTAATGTTTTTATGGAGGGGCAAACAACTAGAATGGCCAAAGCAGTATTGAAGAACAATGTTGGAAGGCTGACACTACCTAACTTCAAGAGTTACTATAAATCCAGTTATCAAGACAGCATGGTATTGGTGAAGGAATAGACAGATCAAAAGCCAGTTTCTTAAAAAATGAAACATACTCTTACCATATCACCCAACAAATTAGACTCTTTGGTATTTGCCCAAAGATTCTGAAAAATTATGTCCAAACAAAATACACATACAAGGATATTTATAGCAGTTTTATTCATAATTGCCAAAACTTGGCAAATTGTCTATCAAAAGTGAATGAATAAATAAATAATCTCTGATACATCTCCTCAATGGACAATTATTGGGTGCTAAAAAGAAATAAGCTTTCAAGGGGTGAAAACACATGGAGGAATCTTAAATGTCCATTACTAAGTGAAGAAGCCAATCTGAAAAGCCTACATACTGTATGATTCCAACGTAAGGACATTCTGGGAAAGACAAAACTACACAGACAGTAGAAAGATCAATGGTTACCAGGGGTTGGTGGGGGAGGAATGAATAGTTACAGAATAGAGGATTTTCAGGGCAGAGAAAATACTCTGCATGTTACTATAATGATGGAAACATGCCATTATAAACTTGTCCAAACAGCAACATGTACAACACCATGGAAGAACCCTAATGTAAGCTATATATACACTTTGACTGATTATGATGTGTCAGCGTAGGTTCATCGATTGTAAAAATATGTACCACTGTGGTGAGGAATGTTGATAAGGGAGGAGGCTGTGCATATGTGGGGACAAGGGGGTATAGAGGAAATCTCTACATTTTTCTCTCAATTTTGCTGAGAACCTAAAATTTCTCTAAAATTAATGTCTTTAAAAAGATTTGGAGAAAAAAAATTTTGAGAAGAGACAAAGGATGACCCCACAGGGTCCTAAGTTAATGACATGTAACACCAACCATCCGGAGTGGAGCAGTCTATAAGATAGAGTGCCCTGTAAGTAAAACCCTGGGATCACCTGGTAGCTGAGAGGGGACACTTCTGTGATGGAACCGTAGGCGTGGGAAAGTAACTATGGCATCCAAAGGCCCTAAGTTCTCACAGTCATGACCCTTGCTCTGTGCAAATGGCTTCTTCCCCAACACTCTTGACCTTTCCTTAGCAAGGGCCAGTATTTTGCTTCCCAGACTGCAGTTGCCATCAGAAACCAGGATGCTGTTATGAGAGAATACCAGGTGCCATCCAGATGGGGGAAATATGATTCCTAGCACCTGAAGTGTACCTCCGACCAAGGAGAAGTTTCCTCTGGTGTGTCCTGGATCTTTCTCAGAGCTATTCATATAATCTATAGTCTCTTAGTTCATAGGATCCGAAATGTGGGGGCAATGTGGTACTCACTACTGCCACATCCATGTCTGATCTTACCAAGTAATCATCTTGTTCTGCTTCTACTTGGAAGAAAAAGCAAGCACTATCAACTCCATAAACTTGGGAGTGTCTTTGATTTAACTCCTGACCGGACCTTGGTCTATGTTGCCCTGTAACTGCTCCCACCTGACCCTCCTGCATCCTCTGATACTGAGTGTGTGAATGTTGGGGGTTACTCTGATGGTCTCTGCGAAAGGCCTTTGGGTAAGTTTGCAGTCTGCTGAAGTGCACTAAATTTTCACCACTAATCACTTGAAGAAAGTCAGGTTCTTGTAAAACTAGAACTCAGAAGATAAACCCTAGTGATGTGGGAAAAGGGATTACCCTCTTTCCTTTGTATTTCAATTTCTGGTGTCTAGACTTTAAAGAATGAATTCTAAAGGTGTGATCCTGGATAAAGATACTCAGATGGTGAGTATTCTTCTGGTGGCAAGTTGGGAGCAAGGAAATGATAGTACTCAAGAATATCCAAGACCCAATTTCTCTTGGAAACCTAATCAACCAGCTTCATATGGTTTTCTGTTTATTGTCTTACTAGTATCTGGTGAAATACGAATAACATTTTGTGTGCTGGCTAGAATTTTGTCTCAGCTAAGCCTCAAAGAATAACACTGAAGGAAAAAGCCAATAATGACCATGAAAATTATCCTTTGTCTTCCTTCCTGGTTTTGTTTTGTTTTTTTTTTTAAATTCTAGAGGTAAAATAATCCCAATGGCACAGATCTCAGTGAGACATCACCACAGGAGTTACAAGGTGAATAGGTGTCTTTCACCATTTGGAGAAATTTCTTTTAGCATGAATTTTGAAAGACCTGGCTTTTTTCTTCCTTAAGATAGATTCAATTTTCCTTTCCCTTAATTAACCTGAACTCAATTAACTTAATAAGTTAAAAAATATTTTGTAGGACTCAAGCTTACTGATGGCTGGTCATTGTCTTGGTGAAGATCTAAAATGCATCACAATCTTTATGGGATAATTAAGACTGACAAAAATGAACAAAACCCTAAAAATCACAAATTTTTATTTAGATCTCAATCATACCATTGCCAATTAAAGGTCTCCAAAGAATGCAAGACTTTATATTTTCTCATGCTGTTTTTTTTGTGTGTGCTTACATAAGTTTTCTAAAATTGGAACTGTTGCACAGATACAATTTTGCATTCTTGCTTTTGACATAAAATTAAGAGTCTCCATTTTGGTATATTTTTTTCTATACTTACTCTTTTTAAAAGCCTGACTCTTAATCCCTCCAACTTTCAATAAACAGACACACGAATGAACAATATAAATAATATTTGTCTCCAGCTCATTTGTTGTGTTCTTTTGTACATTTTTTAAATCTTGGAAAATGGGATCCAAATAGCATCTGAAAGCCTTTTCAAAGAATTATTTTTATTTTTTCATAAGGAAAATGATGTTCAGGTGGGAGCCACAGACCATACTAGTGTTGAAAAGAGAAGAGAAGCCAAATTGGTCTGGACACCTCTCATCTTGGAACCTAAGGCTGGTGAAAGAAAAGATACTAGGAAAAACAACCTTCTCCTCTGTCTCTGGAGAAAAAGAAAATATACCTTGCTCTTCAAGACTCCCTGGGAAGCAGCAGACTGGCATTGTCCAGTGCGGCATGTCACACATAGCATAATATACAGGATAATCTCAACAGACTCATTCCAATAGTTTTACATTTGTTTTAAATGGCATTAGAAAAAATATTACCAATATTTAAAACATATATAATTTTAGGGATATTTTTGCTTAACACAAGACTAATATTGACAAGTGAGTAGATTTAAAATCGACTTAAAAATATCAGCCATTGTTCTGTTGGTAGATGGATGTGGTAAAAAAAAAATGGTGGCATATGAATGACTTGGGACTGGAAACATAGGTAATAAAAGAACCAAGAAATGATAATTGAGTTTCAGCTCTGTTGCTGATTGGCTTCATTGATTGGTTGCTGATTTTTTTAATTTAAATTCAATTAATTGACATATGTGTTTTATTAGCTTCAGAGATAGAGTTCAGGTTCATAAGTCTTATAGAATACCCGATGCTCATTACATCACATATGGATTTTGACATCATTATGACATGAGGATTTTATCAGATGATCACTAAGATCCTCTGTATCCCTGTGCTATTAGAGAAAATGTGAAAATCATTTTGGATAAGAAACATGGAATCTTCTATTTCTTGAAAAGCAATGACCTGAATGTGGTCTACATTATCATGCTCTGTTCATCAGGATAGGTAATCAGATAGATCCTCTTTCTTTCTTTTTTTTTTTTTCTCGGTGAACTTCTAACAAGCTGGATATGTCGAATCTGGAATTTCACTGTTCTCATTGCCTTAAATGGATAATATCTCCAGGCTTACCAAAGGCCCAAGTCGTGACACACCATATAATAAAATTGTTGAAAAACAGTCAGAGGAAGGATGCCTGGGTGGCTCAGTGTTGGAGCGTCTATCTTTGGCTCAGGTTGTCATCCTAGTGTCCTGGGATTGAGTCCCAAGTCGGGCTCCCTGCGTGGAGCCTGCTTCTCCCTCTGCTTGTGTCTCTGCTTCTCTCTCTCTGCTTTTCTCATGAATAAATAAATAAAATCTTAAAAAGAAAAGAAAAGAAAAGAAAAATAGTCAGAGGAGAAAGCCTAAAGTAGCCAGAGATAAAAGATGTTATCTAGAGGAGGACAAATTAAGAAATTCACTGAAATCAGAAACAATGCAAGCCAGAAAATGATGGAAGTGTCTGATATTTTTAAAGTGCTAAAATAAAAATAAAAACAAAATAATCATCCTAGAATTCCATGTCCGGATAAAACATCCTTCAAAATGAAAAGCTAAATAAAAACATTTGAAATAAAAGGTTTAAAGAATTTGTCATGGGGTGCCTGGGTGGCTTGGTGGGTTAAGAGTTGAAATCTTGATCTCAGCTCAGGTCATGATCTCAGAGTAATGAGTTTTTTTATTATTATTTATTTTATTTTATTTTATTTTATTTTATTTTATTTTATTTTTAAATTTTTTTTTGGGGGGGGGGGTGGTAATGAGTTTATGCACTGCATTGGGCTCCATGCTGGACTTGGAGCCTACTTAAGAAAACATTTGTCACCAGCAGAACTTCCCTGCAAGAAATACTGAAGAAGGTTCTTCAAGTTGAAGGAAAATGAAATAGGATGAAAAATCAAATCTACCAAAAGAATTAAGAACACTGAAAGTGGTCAAATATGTGGGTAAATATAAATGGAAAAGGATTAGTTGTTACTAATTTAGCAAAAAAATTTATATTCTACATCCATTTTTAATGATGACACCATTAGATTTGGTTATTTTTCAGTGAAGAAGTTGTGTCTGAAGTTCACAACCTACTGTTTGTCATCTCATTGGGGGTATTACATATTTGCAATATTCTCTGTTAATTATTTTTTTAATAATTAGATCCATTGGAAATATTTTGCTGAGTATGAGGGAGAAGAATAAGGGAAACTTGACGGTATATCCAATTATTGACCTCTTTACTTTGTTTTTATATAATTTTCTCTAGAATTCATAGGTAGGCATCATAACTGCATAATAGAGATAAGAGACTAGAGTCTGAGAAGTTAAGCAATGTGATCAAGATACAGAGTTAATTCAATTCTTGAGTCCCAGATGCATTTAACTCTAAATAAACACTTTATGGAGACACAGTATTTTATTTTATTTTTTAAATTTATTTTTAAGGATTTTATTTATTTTAGAAAGAGAGGGAGGGGCAGAAGGAGGGGGAGAGAGAGAAAATCTCAAGCAGACTCCCCATTGAGCAGGGAATCCAACATGGGGCTTGATCTCAAGACCTTGAGATCATGACCTGAGCTGGAATCAAAAGTCAAACTTAATCAACTGAGCCACTCAGGCACTCTTGGAAACATTGCATTTTTAAATGTTCTAAAAGCCCATGCCAGAAAGGGTGCTCTAATAATAAATATCATCTCTTAAATAAGTGAGTCACTCTCTACTCCTCTGGGTCTCAGTTTTTTCATCTGTAAGGTGGGCAGAAGGGCCTGGCATCAAATGGTACTTTTTTTCCCTCCCATCTCCATAACTGTTATTTAAGCCCAAGTCACGGTTCCTAAAGTGGTAAATTCTTTCCTCACTCAACACCACTGACCAAATAGCCAAATAAGAAAATAACATTTGATGGCAAGCAGGTAATTTATTCAATGGCCAGAGAAGGAACAGAGAAGGGAAGCTTGTGTTCCAAGGGCATCTTCCTCCTGATTAGGTCTCACGGTCAGGGTTTTCTGGGGCTAAGGTGAGGAGGTTCGTAAGGCCACCCCTTAAATGGGTGCAGTAGGATCTGTCACTGGTGCTGGTAGGTGTGTTTTTGTTATTATAATTAGATACTGATGATCTTGAGGTTTTCTGGAGGGTTGACTCCGTGTCTAAACTAGATCAAACCTGTTGAAAACTGGGTCATGGGGGCTTGTTTGATGGTTGTGGCTTCTGGTATCTGGCCTTAGTTTCCAGTGTCAAGCAGCACCTGTAAGAAGGTTTAGAAAGTGGGTTATTGTGGCTTGTGAGTGAGTCCCTGGGGACAGCACATCACTGTTCACCCAGTTGCTGACACCATCAAAGGTCAGTGCATCATTGTGGGGTTCTACTCAAGCATCCACCCACCACCCATCACTAAGCCCCATAGATTCTATTTGCTGTATATTTCTCAGAGTCATTCCTTGCACTCATCCATTGCTCTTGTCCTAGCCCAGGACAGCCACGTCTCTTGTCTGGACCACTGCAAGGGCTTCCTAATTCCCCTATACCCTCCATATGCAGTAACTATATGTTGACACGTCTTTTTTTTTTTTTTTTTTTTTTTTTTGTTGACACATCTTTAGTGTCTTTTTGAAATGAGAAATATTTCAAACATGTAGAGATATCATAAGTCATATAAAATAGATAAAACTACATTCAGACTCAACATGTGAATTTTGAAAAAATAAAAAAATTTAAAATGTGTATTTTGACATTTGTCTTAAGTAGCTTTTTAAAAAAAGTAAATATAATTTTTACTGAAGTCCCAGTTTGTAGTGTCACAGTTTTGGCTTCCTTGACTCCCTCATAAAGGTATACACTGTCCTAAAGATGGTGGGCAGGGCCCCAAGCAATTTCCAATATTGGAACCATGAGAAGATTCTGCTGTGGGGCCTAAAGACTATGCAATTTGGGTGGGTATATAATTTGTTTTAATTGCAAATTATGAATTCAAAATACAAACAAAGAATATGTTTAAGTTTTTATTTAAATTTAGTTAGTTTTTTTTCATAATGTTGTCTTTATTTTTTTAAAGTTTTACTTAAGTTCCAGTTAGTTAACATACAGTGTAATATTAGTTTCAGGTGTACAACATAGTGATTCAACACTTCCATATAACACCAGGTGCTCATCACAATAAGTGCTCATTCTTGATCACGTGATCACTCCTTGATCCCCACACCCTATTTCACCCATTCCCCACCCGACCTCCCCTTTGGTGACCATCTATTCTCTAGAGAAGAGGATCTGTTCCTTCGTTTGCCTCTCTCTTTTTTGTCCTTTGTTCATTTATTTTGTTTCTTAAATATAAACAAAAGTTCATATATATTTGGAAAGTAAAACTTATAACAATTGAAAAAATAAGCTGACAAATGTTACATAAATGATAGAATACAGAAAAATAACATAATATTGTATTAACTAAAGGCTTGAGTCACCTCTTTAATACTTGCTCCCTACAGTTTGGCTGTATATTCTTTGACTGACACTTCAAATTGAAATGCTTTTGTAATACCATTTTGTATAGAGAGAACAGAAAGGTAATTCAATCTTGCCTTCAACACAGTTGATTAAAAAAACTTGTTTCTTTATTATTGATACTTTGGAATAATTTGTTCAAGCTTGACTTCATTTTGGTATGGTAGTGCCTTGTAAACTTGGGGGATTTTTGTCCAATTTAGGGACAACTTAATTAAGTTTCCTTCATCTATGAGCTGTAATATTTCAGGGTAAATTAAGTTTTCTTGTGCAGTGACTAATCTTAAACACTCATTGGGTTGACAACCCTGATAAATCACCTCCCACGTCTTCCGGTGCTGCATACTTTAGGAGATTTTCATATTCACATATGACCATGCAAGTATATGTACCAATGTCTGGTGCATTAGCACACACGATGACAAGAGTGCTTCTGGAAGCCATTTCTGCATGGTGCTATGTATACATACGCAGAAGGGACTGAACCACAAAACTATATTTCTATATTTCTAAAGTATTTCCAATTCAACTTTCCCTTAAGAGATCTTAAACTTCTTGAGGCTATTCCAAAGTCATTGGCACCAAAGGAAGTTGGACAAAGGGAAAAATGGAGTGAAAAGAGGTAATGGTCTTAACCAATTGGGTTAAAATATCAGATTTTTGCAAAATTTGTTAAAGCATATGACCATGAGAATACCATGCTAAGCTTCCTCCCAGGACTTTGGAAGGAACTCATAGGAGAGAAGCCTGAAGCTGAAGTTTCTATTAACTTCGCAAATCCCCCTCTGATGACCACATATACAATGCTGTGTCTGCAGACCCCACTGGTCTATTGTGGTGCCTTGTGCAAACTGGTAAAAAAAAAAAAAAAAAAAAAAAAAAAAAGTGCTCCTCTCAGTGGACACACCTTTGTGAGTAAATAGCTTTATGAGCAATAGCACCTTCATGTAAATAACATGGTGCTGATCCCTCTAGGCAGTTGAAGCTCTGAGAAGGTGCATGCCTTGGCAAGCATGATGGGGGCCAGATTTCATCCCATGCTGATTGTTTGCCTGTTGCCTCATGTTGCAAAACCCTGGGTGCTAGCTCTGTATGTGTGCACTTATAAGAAGAATGCAGTTCATTCTCATGAGATTTAAAATTATATTTAAATGGAATCATACTGACCTATCATTCTGCAACTATCTGTATTATACAAAAGGCTTTTAAGAAATACTTATGATAATTTGAATAGAGAGATGGATAGATATAATCCTATCATTTTGTTTGCTATAACTGCATTCCATTGTTGGGGTAGGTCAAATTATACTTAATCTATTCCCATACAAATTAACATTAAAACTATGCCTCCCTGGCCCCTCTCCCCTATCATTTCTTTATTACAAATAAAGCAGCAATGGGCATCTTGGACATATTTCTTTGTGTTTATGAGAGTTTTCAATCTATTTAATTGGAAGTGGGATTTCTGGGTGTGTAGTTTGACACATATTGGCAAATTATTCTCCAACGTTTTTGTAACTATATACATCTCCAATAGAATATGAATTCCCAACTTCCTACATTTAAAAAATAATAATTGTTTTTGGTAGATTTAAATTTTTGCCAGTTTGAAGAGGAGTTAAATCGTATCTGATTTTATTGTAAACTATGTTTCCTGTGAATACAAGAAACGTTGAGGAAGTTTTAAAATACCTATCACATGTCTAGCTTGCTCTGTTGTAAACTGAATACTTACATGCTTTTTCCACTTTTCTACATAGTTGTTTGACTTTTAAAAAACTAAATTGGCAGGGTATTTTTTTTAACATTTTATGACCTCTAATAATTTTTTGTGTATGTGGGTAGCAATTTTTCCACTCTCTTGATTATCTTTTGGCTTTATTTATTGTGAATTTTTCACACAGAACATTTTATTTCTTTTTAGGATTTTATTTATTTATTCATGAGACACACACACACACACACACACAGAGGCAGAGGCACAGGCAGGCTCCATGCAGGGAGCCCAACATGGGACTCGATTCCCGGTCTCAGGAATCACGCCCTGGGCCGAAGGCGGCACTAAACTGCTGAGCCACCGGGGCTGCCCCACACAGAATATTTTAATTTTAATACAGTTATGTTTAATAGTATTTTTATTATGTTTTTCACTTTTAGCATTTTTCTTAAGTATTCATTTCTATCTCAGGTGGGTAAAAGTTATTCTATTTTATCTTGGTTACCTGAAATAGATTATTCTATTTTATCTAAATTCTGAAACATTTTAATGGAAACTTTTAATCCATCTATTATTTTCTTTTCTGTGTGGTATAAGGTAGGAATCTATTTATGTTTGTTTTTACATAAAAGCAACCAGTTTTCCCCCAATGTCATTTATTGAATTGCTCATCTTTTGCCTCTGACCTGGAATGCCAAACCTGCCAAGCTTCCTTGTGTGAGCAGATTGTTTCTGGGTTCTTTATCTGCCTCACTTACCAATTTGTTCAGTCTTATCCTGGAATCTTTTAACTTCAACTTCTTTAAAATACCTTGACATCTGACTAAATGATCCTCCTTTTCCTTTTGTTCCTTTATCTGCAAAATTTCTTGCCTATTTTTTGCTTTTACCTTTTTCACATATAATTTAGAACCAGCTATGTAAGTTACACACACAACATCCGCACATATCAAATCTATTGTGATTTTGTTTGAAATTCCATTATCTTTATTGATTACCTTGGGGGAGAAATAACATCTTTATGTCAGTTTATTCATCCTATCTATAAACTCTACTAATATCTCTATTAATGTAGGTCCTAGGACCAAAGTAGTGTCAGAAGCACTTAGGGACAGATGGATTAAATTAGTCTAGGAGCAGAGTCATTAATCTATAAGTGGAAACATTCTGGAGGCAGGATGACATTTAAGTGATATCTGGGCACTGACTCAGCTTTCTTTGCCTGGGGATTAGAATGTGGCTAGAGAGATTTTAATGTTTGTAAACACTGAACACAAGTGCAGAGATTGTTGGTGTAGCTATAATTCTAACACTCACTTATGGTTTAAGGCAAAGAGTATGAAGAAGCAAATTGATACCAAGTTTTCCTTCTTTCTCAGTTCCAATCGGACTTTCTACCTGTGGAGAGAGCCACCCACACTGTGGGTCCCATAGGTAAGCAAGAACCAAGGGGAAAGCTGAATTCATCTAACTCTATGGAACCACCTCAATTCCACTATGTTCTAAATCCTGGCTAAACACAATTAGAACTTGTATCTAATTATGTATCTAATCATGTCGTCCACTTCCACCATTGCACTGATGGTCTGCAGTTTCACTGAAAGGAGTCACTAAAAGAATATCTTAGACCTTAGTAAGCTCACTGCTTCTATGGACTCAGTGTAGGGATGTTGTCAAGCATTATGTCTTTAATATTGTCGCTGTCCTGTTTTTTCACTTATTCAGCCTGGAACTCTTTTAGATGTATTTGGATCCCCTCCATCTGTTCTTCATAATGTCTTTTTACATCTTTTTAAAAATAGTTTTCCTTTCCTTACATCTCTGATCAGTGACGTTCTGCATGATGAGCCGAGGTTGCTACTTCAAGAACTGTGAAAAGTCTGAGATTTTACACTATTTACAACCAGGTTAGCATGTCACCTTTTTAAATGTACACTGGTAGGAAAACAGAAGATCTCCGGGTCAGAGACAAAAACAGGTTATTACTCATAGCAAAGCCACAGCCAGAGTAACATCATAGCTTTGGATTGATAAGACCCACATTCCTATAGGGTGCCATAGAGAGAGCCAAGTAATACTAGGACACACAGTGGGAATGTCTTATAGGAGAAAATCCTGAGTTTAGGAAACTGATCTTACATAGAAGCTGCTGGTAAACCTGCCTATCCTGTCTTCTATAGAGAGAGATGATTTTTCTCACCCTTACAGGAAAGCAAATGTTTCTGGGGAGGGAAGAAAATGTGTCTAGTTTTATTACCCTGGAATATCTCCAGGGACAGACACCTCAAAATCTCTACAGAAGGAGTTACAGTCTTTATCTTTACTTATCCATAATATAAATGCATTTCTGCAGGGGAGTTCCTATCTCCATCTTTCCAAAGCTACCTGCTTGTATAAACATTTCTGAAAATAGTCCTGGAACACATGATCTGTTAATGCCTGGATGTGTAGAAATGTGATAAATTCAGGGGGAATTATTTCCCAACAGCACATGAATTCTCTTTTGAGATGTTCTGATCTATTTTTTAACTCCTGTGCTAAATATTTAATTTGTCTATATAATTTTCATTTAAAAAAATTTCATTTGTTTCTTTTAAAATCTTTTTATATCCTCTATTCTTGAAATAAAATTATTTTTTTTAAATTTTCTGTAAATTTCTTTCAAAAAGAATTGCTCTTGCTTCATTAATTTTTCTACTGGTTAGGTTGGGTCGCTTAGTCTTAATCTTAAGTGTTTTATTTCCTCTTGTGTGTGCTGTTTTGGGTTTGTTTATTTTAACGAGAGAATCATGTGCTCTGAGTTATAGAAGAATCTCAATGTTCACACCTCACAGATCACTAGGGTTTCTCCAATTCTATATTATTCCAATAGATGTTTTGGTTTTGGATTTGCACACCAGAAGAGTAGAGTATGGGATCCCTGGGTGGCGCAGCGGTTTGGCGCCTGCCTTTGGCCCAGGGCGTGATCCTGGAGACCCGGGATCGAATCCCATGTCGGGCTCCGGGTACGTGGAGCCTGCTTCTCCCTCTGCCTGTGTCTCTGCCTCTCTCTCTCTGTGTGACTATCATAAATAAATACAAATTAAAAAAATGTTTAAAAAAAGAATAGAGTATACTTGGACCACCCATTTGTACCCATAATTTCAGTAAATAAATGTTTCTACTTACTATTGGTTTTAGTACCAAACATATAGCAACTCAAATGTACTGAACACTTATTATGTGCCAGGCACTAAGTCCCTAATGTATATTACCTTACTTTATCCTTGCTATAACCTTGAGATATATATTATTATCAATCCCATTTCATGGATGGGAGGGTGAAGCTTGCAAAGATCAAATTATTTTCCTATAATCCACCCAATCGGTAGCAGAACTAAGATTCAAATCCAAGAAGTGTAGACTCAGACACCCTATTACAAATCTCTATATTAAGTATCCCTTGAAGAACACAAAAGAAATATGTAGTAGGTGAGTGAATGATCCAGCAAAAATTCATGAATAGAAGTTACCAGAAACCCATCTCCCCACAACCTCCCAAGCCCATCTCCCAAGGTCAGTGTCAGGGCATCCACAATCTCAAACTCAACCATAACTGTGATGATCTAAAACCTGCAGAATAGTCAGACCTACCACTTTCCTCCCAAAAAGGCTTGAAGGCATTTCATGGTCTTTCCACCGGCATGGAAAATGCTATTAAAAGACTGTGCTGAGAAGCTCTACAGAGGCCAGTGTGCTCACAGTCTTAACAGCTGCCATCCCGCCACCATCTGCAGCTTTTATTTGTCTGGGTGATATGTGGCACTTTTGAAGAGATCTGGGCTTTCAGGAAATGACAGGCCATGAGTGAGGGAAAACATGAAATAGACCCTAGTTTGAGAGCCTTTATCGAGTGGGTAAAATGTGACAGAATGACTAGCCATAAAAGGCAGTCAAGTGTCCCAGCTCTGCAAATGCTATGCAGAAGCATCATAGCTGTGAAATTAAATTCAGTCCTTTGTGGATTTATGGTGACTGTCTTCTAAATTAGCAATCAGTCAGGCTATAGGATTCTGACTCTCCCATTTACAGTGCAGGAGGTGAGGATGGCTGATAGTAGGAGGGTTCTTTTCCAGAATCATAGGGGACCAGATAAGTGAACGTTCTGGCTCTACACGTTATCAGGATAAATAAGAGCATTTCTTGATAGTCCAACACCTATGAACAAATACGCCTTTGTAAATATATTTTGTTAGATTTTAAAATATTATAAAAGTAATACATACTTATTGTAACGTATCAAACCACTCAAATCTACTTACATGACATGATGATGTTAATTATTTTGATTTATATCCTTCCATACTTTTCTTTCTGCTCTTAAACCATTGAACATGGGTTATGGAAAATACAAGATCCTTGAAGGCAGAAAGTTTTGCCTGTTCTGTTCACTAGAGTATCTCCATCCCCTAGAACTGTGCCTAGTATATATATAAGAGGTATTCAATAAATAAATACCTGCTGAATATATTGCTATTCCTGCCTTCCTTTTTAGGGTTAGCATGGTATATTTTTCTTCATACATTTAGTTTTAAGCTCTAAGTCCCTTTGTATTTAAAGTGGGTTTCTTGTACAAAAATATAATTGGATCATTTTTTTGAATCCACTCTAGTAATCTCGGTCTTTTAATTGTTGCATTTAGACCATTAATATTTAAAGTATGTATTGATTTACTTGGGTTAAATTATCTACTCTATCCATTAGTCTTTTCTATTTGTTGCCCTTATTTTTGTTCCTATTTTAATCTTCCACTCTGTTTTTGCCTTTTGTGGTTTTAATTTAACATTTCATATGATGTAATTTTCTCTCCTTTCTTAGTTATCAGTTACATTTCTCTTTTAACTTTTATTCATAGTTGCCCTAGAGTTTGCCATATACACTTACAACTAACCGAAGTCCACTTTTAAATAACACTATAACACTTCACAAATGGTATCTTATAGTAACAAAAATGATCCCAATTCCTTCCTCCAATCCCTTTTATTACTGCTCCATTCATTTCACTTATACATAAGCATATACAACTATATATATATATATGTGTGTGTGTGTTTGTGTGATATGCATAAGTGTAGAAATTGAATACATTGTTGCAATTGTTATTTTGAACAAAACGTTACTGGTTATATCAATTAACAATAAGAAAAATAATTTTTATTTTACTTAAAATTTTTCACTTATTCTTTCTTTGGTGCTCTTCCTTTCTTTACATAGATCTGAGCTCTGACCTACATTATTTTTCTTCTCCATAAGGACTATTTCTTGCAAAGCAGATCTACTGGCAAAAGTTTCCTCAATTCTTGTTTGTCAGAGAAAGTATTTCTCCTTCACTTTAGAAGGGTAATTGTGCAGGACAAAATTTTGCAGAATCCTAGGTTAGTGGAAATTTTCTCTCAACATGTTAAATATTTCATTCCACTCTTCTTGTTTGCATGGTTTTTGAAAGGAGTTGAATATAATTCTTATCTTTGTTCCTTTATAGGTAAGGTTTTTTTTTTTTTTTTTTTTAACCTGGCACTTTTCAGAATTTTTTTTTATCTTTGATTTCCTGTAATTTGAAAATAATATGTCTAAGTGTAGATTTTTTTTAACATTTATTCTGCTTGATGTGCTCTGAGTTTCCCAAATTAGTGGTTTGGTTTCTGGCAATAACTTATAGAAATTCCCACGCACAGTTTTTTCAAATATTTCTTCTGTTCCTTTTCCTTTCTCTCTTTCTTCTTGTTCTGATCTTCCCATTACATGCATGCTACACCTTATGTGGTTGTCCCACAGCCTTTGGATATTCCATTCAGATTTTCTCAGACTTTGTTCTCTTTGATTTTCAGTTTTTAAGTTTTCTCTTTATAAATCCTCTAGCTCAGAGATTCTTTCCACAGCTATGTCCAGTCTACTAATAAGCCCACCAAAGGCATTCTTAGTTTCTATTACAGTCTTTTTGATCTTTAACATTTCATTTTTGTTCCTTCTTAGGATTTCTATTTCTCTGCTTACATTGCCCATCTGTTCTTCCATGATGTCTACTTTATCCATTAAAGGCTTTAGTATACTAATCATAGTTGTTTTAGATCCTGGTCTGAGAATTCCAACATTCCTGCCATGTCTGGTACTGACGCTTATTCTGTTTCAAATTATTTTGATTGTTATTAACTTTTGGTATGTCTTGCCATTTTTTACTTATTGTTAAGATGGAATGGTGGGATGCCTGGGTGGCTCAGTCAGTTAAGCATCTGCCTTCAGCTCAGGTCATGATAACAGGGTCTAGGATTTGTCCCCATGTCAGGCTCCCTGCTCAGTGAGGAGTCTACTCCTCCCTCTCTCTCTGCCCCAACCCCCATGATCTCTCTCAAATAAATAATAAACTCTTTAAAAAATAAAATAATGTTAAAAAGATGGAGTGGCAGGATGCCTGTGCTCAGTGTCTGGCTTAAGCTCAGGGCGTGATCCCAGGGTTCCAGGATCCAGTCCTGTATTGGTCTCCCTGCGGGGAGACTGCTTCTCACTCTACCTGTGTCTCTGCCTCTCCCTCTCCATGTCTCTCATGAATAAATAAAATAAAATCTTTAAAAAAATATGGAGTGGCAATTTCCAGGTTCTTCATATGTGGAACCAGAAAACTTATTATCAAAAAACAAAAACAAAAACAAAAACAACCAATCTAATGATTTTAAAAGGACAGCTCACATATATATCAAAATGACTATAGTACTTTGGGGTTTCTTTTTTTAAAGATTTTATTTATTTATTCATGATAGACACACAAAGGGAGGCAGAGACACAGGCAGAGGAAGAAGCAGGCTCCCTCTCAGGAGCCTGATGTGAGACTCAATCCCAGGACCCCAGGATCAGGACCTGAGCCAAAGGCAGATGCTCCAACCACTGAGCCACTCAGTTGCTCCATACTTTGGGGTTTCTTTCTAGTTCTAACAAATCTTGCTTTTAATTTCTCAGAAAATAGTTTTGTCTTGACTATTAAATATAACAAATAAAAATAATTCTTCATATTATAGAAATAGAAAACAACTTATCTCTAATGTTCTGGATATTGAACATAGGCTAGCAAAAATAGTATTGAAGTCAATGAGAAGTCTAAGATTAAAATTTTGTTTTCTTTGATAAGAAATCATCTGATGTTGGTCAATTTACTTAAATTTTCTGAGCTTTAGTTTATTTTAAGATTCAATATAGCTGTTCATTCGACTGTTTTAAGTTCCTATTACAGCCAGTCCTTGAGACAGATACTGATAACCAGGACTATTAGACAGAGACAGTCACCTTGTATATTGAGCTAGATTCAAGGAGGATGTTTTTACAGAGTAAAAGGTTGAACACACAGTCTGGAGAGATGGTGTAACATGTCCTTATAGAAGCGATTGTCTCCAGATGAATCTGTCTGGCTCTCCAGTGCTCTTATATTTTGGATTTTTTCTCTTTAATTTATGTTTATTTTTACACTCCATAAAATATAAGTACTCTGAAGGTAAGCCAATCTTATTTATCACAGTATTCTCTGCATCTGTCCGAGGACCTGGCTGTAATAAGGAAAAAAAAAATATATTTGGTGAATGAGTGAATTCGCAATACAAGCTGATTTTAGACCATGTAAAGGAGTAAATGATATATAAATTCTGTAAGATAGGAGCACCTGGGTTGCTCCGTGGTTGAGCATCTGCCTTCAGCTCAGGTTGTGATCCCAGGGTCCTGGGATCGAGTCCCACAATGGGCTCCCTGTGGGGAGCCTGCTTCTCCCTCTGCCTGTGTCTCTGCCTCTCTCTGTGTGTCTCTTGTGAATAAATAAATAAGATCTTTAAAAAAATAAATTCTGTAATATATTATTTATTAAGACATTATTCTTTTGCTCTCCATCTGTCCCTTCTTCCTCTTTTATTCCCTTTCTCTGTACAAATTTAAATATAGAGTTCTTTGATGAGATAGTTATAGGTAATGCAAGATATATTCTTTCAGGAGATAGTGATTGATATGAGTAACTCATCAGTCTTTTGCCACAGCATCCTTTCTGTCCTTGTGTGCTATGATTTCTTGACTTTACCCTTGGCCTGATCCAAACAGCAGGGCCAGGTGAGTTAGGAGGGATATCCCTCTTAGAAGTGCATTTATCTGATGAAGAAAGGTGACAAAAAGATGCCCTCCGCATGCACACACTAAGCACCCCTAAGGGGGCTGCTGTTTGCACAGATATAAGCAGGTTGGACTGTGGTAGATATGATAACACTTCTTAATAATATCTAAAAGCTATGTGCTAAGGAGAGAAATATCCTTGCGCAAGGCAAGAACACAAAAATCGATTAAATCAAGGGAGAAAATATCATGATAAAGGCTTGGGGAGGGGTATGACACAAGTTTATAACAACGTATGCTTAAATGTTTCGCGTTTTTATGTATACGAGCATTTGTTCAACCTTTCAGAATTTAAAGGACTTTCACACACCATTCACTTATTTATCTATTCACTAAACACATTTTACCAAATAGCATCTGGAGTTCAGGAAGCAGAAAGACAGGCTGAATCACAGGGGTCCTGACATTTAAAGAACAGTGACCCACCTTGTGAAACAGAGCCCAGTCAAGTCCTTGCTCTGATTAATGCCTCTACCTCTCTTAGGAAAAAATCAGTAGAGAGAAAGAGTGAAGGGACAGGAGACAAAGATGGGCAGAAATGTTCCTTCCCCAGTGAGCTGAGGCAAAATATGCAATCCCTGGCCTTGCTGCTTGGGAGAAATTGATGGGAAAGCCAGGCAGGAAAGAGATCATTTCAGAATTCATGACAAATACCACCAAACAGAGGCAATGGGATGCTTCCAAAGGCTGAGCAAACAAGCCCTGGGGTAGAACCCAGCCTAGTGTGTGGACAGACTCCACCCCAGAAGGGAACTCCTCTGAATAGCAACAGGACCCCCTGAGGCCACTCTGGAAGGTGGTGAGACTGACCAGACAAGAGCCAAGTGCCATGCTGGAGATCAGGACTCAGGAGCACTTATTTTGTTTTAAATCTCAGAATTTTTGTTTTATAATAACCAACGGTGATTGTTTCTCCTCTCTTGAATAATCATTTTCTCCAAATCCTTCAAAATTATATTAAATGTTTGATTTGTACCAGAAACTGTTCTAAGCATTTTACAGATGCAACATATTCAATTCTCCCAAGTATTCTATAAGACAGATATTATTAATGTTCTCGTTTTACAAATAAGGAAACTGAGGCATGAAGGAATTAATCTGTTTTAGTAACAACAAAGCTGGGTTTTGAATCTAGTTTCCCTACAGCATCTATAATATGGACAGGGTCCTGCTCCAGTTTACCACCAATAGAACCTCATTTAGTGAACTTACTTTAAAAGGTGGATTGCCAATAGAAACAAAATGAATTCAGAGTGAAGGACTAAGTTTCAACAATAACGAATGGTAGGTAAGAAAAAAAAAATGGGCAAAACCGTCAACCAAAATTAACAACATCTATAAAACAGTAAAACAATAAACTATTAATGATTAATTTTGTACCAGAAAGTGAAGAGAAGTGATAATGCAGACAATATAACATGTAGGAGAGGAGAGGAATACTAAAAGGTTAAGTGTTTTGAGTTTGTATAATTTTGGAGAGATAGGTCGAAAAATCTATTTATATTAGAATCTCTTTAGTGTGAATGTTAACATTTTAAGCATAACCTAAAAGAAGGCATAGAGTCCATAATCTTGAAAAAAAAAAAAAGAAAGGATAATAAATGAAAAATAATCTGGTCACTCAAAAGAAGGCAAAAGGCAGGAAAAAAAGCTTAGGAAAAGCAAGATATATAGAAAACACAAAATAGGGTGGTAAAGTAAATCAAAATAACTGCAATTGCCTATATAGGTTGTAAGAGTGAAAAAGGTTTACCAGTAAAGAGGGAGAAAATGAACTACTTGACTACATACTATCTATAAGAATTGTAAGACTGAAAGGCTGAACTTAAAAGGGTAGAGAAATATACCTTAGGTAAAGCCTAAGCAATAAAAAAAGAAACTGATGGAGCTATACTAAAATCAAGCAAATAGATTTTAAGGAAAAATTCATTATTAGACATAAAACTTCACTATATGATGACTCTAAGTTACACTTCATTAAAAAAAGATACAACATTTCCTAAAATTAATAAATTCAAAATGGAAATTGACAAATCCATCAGTATGGTGAGACTTTGAATTTACTTTCCTCTAATTGCTAGGGGAACAGATACAACCTTAATAAGCATATAGATGATATGAACAATGCATGAAAAAACTCAACCCAAAAGACAAATATAGAACCCTATGTCCATAAGTGGAAAACACACATTCTTCTGAAGCACAAATGGAACTGCATAAAAATGGACCACATATCAGACCATAAAACAAATGAGTGTTAACAAATTTGTTAACAAAGAGGTCTCCTTTTTTTTTAAACTTCTTTAATTTTTTTAAGATTTTATTTATTTACTCACAAGAGACAGAGAGAGAGAGGCAGAGACATAGGCAGAGGGAGAAGCAGGCTCCCTGCCAGGAGCCCAATGCAGGGCTTGATCCCAGAACCCCAGGATCATGACCTGAGTTGAAAGCAGACGCTCAATTGCTGATCCACCCAGATGTCCCTAAAAAAAAGCTCTCCTGATGTATAAGCTATAAGAGGCAGCATTAACGTGGAAAATAGTTTGGGCACATTCATTCCCTCTTTCAAAGGGTAACAACATCAATTCTGGAAGGGAGTTTCAAATTGTGAGCCCAGGAATGAAGCCAGGTTGAGAACTGAAATAGATGAATCAAGAATAAAAGATATCACATGTAGACTCCAAAAAGGCTAACTCAGAGAACCAAAGTAGAGTGGTTGTTACTAGGGGCTGGGGGAGGAGGAAATGAGGGGATATTTGTAAAAAGGCACAAAACTTCTAGATTAACAAGTCCAGGGATCCAATGTACAGCCTGACGATTATGGCTAATAATACAGTATTATAGGGGCACCTGAACGGCTCAGTCAGTTAAGTGTCTAACTCTTGAAATAAGCTCAGATCATGATCTTAGGGTTGTGAGATTGAGCTCTGCATGCAGCTCTACACTGAGCATGGAGACTGTTTGAAATTCTATGTCTCTCTCTCCCTCTGCCATCACCCCGCACCCCCGCTTGCATGCACACAGGTTCTTTCTCATAACCAAACAGACAAATAGTATTATATATTTGAAAGTTGCTAAGAAAGTAGACCTCCAATATTTTCACCAAAAAAGGAGAAAAATAACAGAAGTGTTAGCTAAGACTGGTGATAATCATTTTGCAATATATAAATGTATTAAATCAACATATTGTACATTCTAAGCTTACATGATGCTATATATCAATTATATCTCAATAATGCTAGAAACAAATGACAAGAATATGATCCCAGTTTTCTTGCTGTTCAAATACATTTTGCAGAAAGCATATATTGGCTCTCACCCAGAAGGCATCTTAAACCACCTGCTGGTGTGGTGCTGTGCAAACAGATTCACCAGGTAAAATAGGCAGGCAAGAATGCAATTCTGTTTCCCACTAACACCTTGCTATAGAACCGGGACCTCCCACTCTTATATCAAAACGTTAGTCACATTCACCAATCCATTGAAAATTAAAAAGTCACTGCTTTATTCACCAGCTCTGTCAAAGGACACACTCCATTTGTGAGAGTATTTGTGGAGAATTCCTTTCTTGGCCAATTTCAAAACAGGCTAAAATATTTCAATCTCCATCTGAACTGAGATGGTTATTATCTTCCTTTCTAAGCCACACGTTTTAAAGGAAAATCAATACAGATTGTATTTGGGGCTAGTAAGAATCTAGTCCTACAGCAATTTCAAGTATGTTACTTTTTATTCATTCTATGTTGGTCTAACCTATGGAGCATTGTTCTATGGTAATCAAATCACCATAAAACACCAGAAGAATTTCTCAGGAGTAAACGCAGTAGTTTGCAGGATGTTCCATTCTAAGAAATTTCCACTATTTGAATCACATCACTCAGAAGGCTTTCATGTCTTGGGGTTGGGGGGGGCACCTGAGTGGTTCAGTCAGTTAAGTGGCCGACTCTTGGTTTCAGCTCAGGTAATGATTTCAGGATCCTGGGATCAAGTCCTGTGTCAGGCTTTGTGCTTAGCTAGGGAATCTGCTTGTGGATTTTCTCTCTCCCTCTCCCTCTGCCTCTCCCCTTGTTCATGTGTGCTCTCTCTCTCAAATAACTAACTAACTAACTAACTAACTAACTAACTAAATAAATAAATAAATAAATAAATAAATCTTTTTTTTTTTTAAAGACTTTCATGTCTCTTACAGTCTAAATTCCATAATATAGCTTTTAAAATCTAAGGTGAGTGTGTTTTAAGTAGACTGAAGAAATGTTGGATAAATCACAGCACAAAATGGAAGGGATTAAAGCAAATTAAGAGAAAGCACATTTTAGGGATGACCCAGATTTGTGTGAAGACCTGGGTCCTGCAAATCTAGGACCTCTTTAAATAAGAAGGACAATCACTATATAGTTTCACTCATATGGAGAATATAAAAAATAGAGAAAGAGATTATAGGGGAAAGGAGAGAAAGTGAGTGGGAAAAATCAGAGAGGATGACAAAACACGAGAGACTCCTAACTAGGAAATGAACAAGGGGTAGTAGAAGGGGAGGTGGGTGAGGGGGATGGGGTGACTGGGTGACAGGCATTGAGGATGGCACTTGACGGGATGAGCACTGGGTGTTATACTATATATTGGCTAATCGAACTCCAATAAAAATACATAAAAATAAAATAAAAATTAAAAAAGAAAGTATATCCTGCATTCCATAGAAATCCAATCAATCAAATATGATCAAGAGTGGATAATTATAAATCCTCAAAGGAGATTGATTTCTTTTCCCCCTTGTAAGAGCTGAGGCAAACACAATTAAATTTTCTTATTATCTCTTCTACCTGGGTATTTAATTTTTGGTCTTTTTTCTTATGAAGTCATATTTTAGGGTTTCTGGTTCTATGTGTGTGGGCGGCGGTTTATGTAGAAGAATCCATGTCTTCTACTGACCTAATATAAATTTTATCTCTTGTTCCCATGCCTTTCTGTAAAACCACTGTTTTGGGCCACCACAAGTCAGCAGGTACCACCAAGGTAGCCCCTGATCTGTTTGCTTGCTCACCTCTTTGAATATGCATTTTCTCCATGGGTTGGCCTATGAATATTTTCCTTATTTTTCTCATGTCATGGGTCCATTGAAAAGGATTGCAAAACATTGTTCTACCTGTTGTTGTACCTTGGATTCCCATAAAAATGGAATGAGAGACAAGGCTTGCATTTAGGCATTTATTTTAGTAAATGAGAGCGCAGAGGACAGAAAGAGTAAAAGTAAAGGCAAAGAAGCCAATGTCACTGTGAGTTATGGAAGTTGGTTACTGCTCTGAGCATCTGAGGTTTAGTCCCACTTGGGACCTCTGAGGAACCTTGTTAGAACACACCCCAGATCTGTGCCCCAAGGCATGGGAGAAGGGAGTATTTGTTCAGTTATTTTCAGCCCCATAACCTCAAGAGGGATTGACTCTGTAGAATATTTTGGTATGGGCATGTGCTGGGATGGCCGAACAGGCATATGTCAGGTGTCTCACCTTGCTGAGACAGAGGGGGGTCAGGATACACCTGTGCAGAAGTGGTTGCCATAGAACAACCAGAGCAAGATATAAGAGGGGTGCCATGAAAGATGCCCACCATGCCTGTTTTGCCAGAAATGACAAATTAGAGACTGAGTAGGTCATATTGCCAGAAACATAAGACTTGGGACTCTGGCAAGCTCAGCCTGTTCCACAGTCTCACAATGCTCCTCATGGCAGTAGACTTACTATGTCTTTGGACTGCTTTACCTTGGCCCTTTGCCTTGCTCACCTCAATGTTTATTCAGGAAGAAAAAAGAAATGGACACACAGGAGAATCTTATAGTTTATCTTATTACAGTTTCTAAAACCCAATTAAGGAAAGCTAACACTCAAGACATCAGGATTCAGACACCCGTAGTTGCTAGAAGTTACAAGAGAAATTAATTTGTATGTGGTCTGGTCTGAATATTTGTGTTGGATTATGGAATCCCAAAGCCCAATGTGATGGTGTTAGCAGGTGGGCCCCTTGGAGGGTGAGTAGACCGTGAGGGTAGATCCCATGAATGTGATTAATGCCTTATCAAAGAGCCCCCAGAAAGCTCCCTCACCCTTTCCACCATGTGAGGGCACTATGAGAAATCTGTGGCTCAGAAGACAGCCCCCAGTGACACCTTGATGTTAAACTTCCAGTGTCCAGAACAATGAGAAACACATTTCTGTTGTTCAAAAACCTCCCAGTATGTGACATTTTGTTAAATCAGCCCCAAAGGGCTATGACAATAATACTAAACAAAGTCAAGATGGAGAAATCTGAAGAAATTAAAAGACATAGGAAGTCTTTAGGGTAGGTGCCAGTGTAGATTTCTCAAAGGAGTGCTGCTCACTGAGACTTTGGAATGCAAGTTCTTAGCAGATATGAAAGCTCTTAAGAAGAAGAGCCATATGTTCTTTCTGCTGTATCTCAAAATATTTAATGAATATAAAATATCTAATAAATATCTGGTAAGTTGAAAGATGACTATCATTTTTGTGTTAATCGTGTGCTGAATGTATGATCTTTGTCATGAGTTGACTCAGCAATATAGTGGGATGAGTGCAGAGTAGACATAATGTGACAGATCTGATTTTTCATTCTACTTTTAGCTACATTGTACTGGGCAGCTCAATGAAACCTTCCTGAGCTTCTTGTAGATTCTGCATGAATCTGTAGATTCTGTAAAACGGCTGTGATGGGAAACCGTATATGCACAGGAGAATGTGTACGTGAACTCAGGCTGCTTGCTTGTTCTTTGTTCTTTGAACAAATTCTTTGTTCTGTGAACTAGCCAATCATAGCCACAAACAAGTGGAAGTGAAAATGTATGTAGATTCTCAGTGTACTTGTGGAATTAGTAAGAGAAAGAATGAATGATTTGTTTTTAGTACCCTTGAGAGCAGGAATAATTGTGTTTGTATCCCCAGCCTTAGACTGGAAACAGAGAGGCTAGGTACCTTGTCTTTGAGTCATCTTTCTGTGCCCTGCCTGATGCTTAATGCCTGAACAAAAGAAGCTCAGCAGATATATTTTGAATAAATGTGTTGAATGAATGAATGGAAGTTTGTTGGTTTACAGAACAGGTAATCAAATGACAAATGATTGTGTAAAGTGTGCTTCTTTCCCAAGACATGACTATATCCAAAAGAAAGTATTCACCAAACCTAATTCTTTTTCCTAGTGGAAATTCCATAGCACGTGTGAGCCCCAAATGATAGCTGAAATGTGCATTTCATATCCTGTGCTTTATGCCACAGATAATGGCCTCACCAATTCAGAAGCACTTGAAAGGGAAACAATTGCCCTTTTGTAATTTAGGTCCCAAATATTAGGTTTGAATGGAAGTGAGACAAGACTCAGAGGAGCTGTTCATGTGAGACTGGGCATCAGCACTTCCAAGCATCTTCTGGTATAGCTCCTCCCACTCACTGCAGTTGAATAAGGTCAGGAGGCTTTTTAAATATGTCATCAACATATTTAACTTCTCTCAAATTCTCCCCTTTGGCTTCTCTAGAATAGTAACTTTCCTATTCATGATATCAGTATTCACCAATTCTGTCGGTATACATTTTGCAAAATGTGTGCATGGGAGCCAGATCCATGTGATCTGCCATGGCCGAATTTCACATGAGGAGCACAAGGTGGTTTGTGCATCGTGCAACCAGTATCTAGGCCCTGGATCTTCCCCTAATGGGCTTCTGGATGATATGGGCCTCTGTTTTCTGAACTGCAAACCATACAGAGGCATTTCTCCAGCAATCAATAAATGAATCCAGAGATAAGGTGGATGAGATTCACAACCACAGAGTTCTGCTGAATCAGTGGAGAGATCCAAGTCCATAGAAACATGTTCCAAAAGATGTTTAGGGGCTAAAGAAGGAAATGAAGCATTGAGGAAAATACATTACATTTTGACAAGATAAGAAAACACACTGTATTCAAATTCAAGTGTGGTGGTTGTATGCTAGGAGTTGGTGAGGGTAATGTTAAGGTGGTCCTAAGGAGAAAAATGTTCAAAGACTTGCATGGTTTCATTGGAGCAGAGAAGCATTTCTACTAATCTGAGAGTTCCAAAGAGAATTTACTAGAAATCTTACTCGAGCTGAGAGTAAAGACATGAGTAGGGTATTGACAGGTTAGGTGAAGGGTAAGAGAGGGCAAACTGTGTATATGACTGGACGGTTCTGTGGAGCGATGTCACGGCAGACTTTCACCATAGGAATTTGAACTTTATTTGAATAAGGTGGATGTTAGGGGTGTAGGCTTTGGATTCAGAGTATTCAGATTTAAATCTTGACTTCCCACTTAGTAGATATGCAATTTGGTTAATAATAGCAACTAATATAACATCTATTTCAGTGTCATAAGGATGAATGAAGTCACAGAGCAAAATACCTAAAACACTGCATTGTGCATTGAAAGCACGTAATGAATGGTTACTGTCGTCATTATAAACTCAGTGGCATCCCTCTTCTTTCAGCTTGAGATCCAGAGAGATTCTAAAATGCAGCTTGGGTGAGCTACAAGGAAGACATAGATGGATCTAAATACTTTTCTTGCCATTAAGAGAGCAGAACATCCCTGGCTAGTTAGGAAATTGTCCACTGCTAATGAGGAGATACAGATCCCTGAAAAATGAGGAGGTCAATGCCTGAAAACAATTGCTCCTAATTAGAAACTAAGTTTAAGTCACAGATCATTCAGGTTATTTGTCCTCATAAAGACCCTAATATTTATCGCATAATGGCAGTTGATATGGCGATAGGAAGATGGCTAAGCTGGGAAAGTTTTGAGAAAGATCTTGCAATGAAGATATAGTCTTACCTTACATCAATCTTTGTCCATCTTTGAATTTTTTGTGTGGGTTTGAAGCAAAGCTCAGTATATTTCCATGGTGCTGGTGGACATCATTCAGATAATGAAATATCCCCACAGGTCTGTGTGAGAGATGTCCTTGAACTCTGAAGTGCAGTCAATGGGACAGAAGCAGTAGCATTATGGGAGAAATTAGAAATGCAACCTCAGGAACCACCCCAACTCTCTGCATCAGAACTGGAATTTCTATTGGCTTCTCAAGCACATTCCAGTTTAAAAGGCACTGTTCTATGTCACATTTGGATCCCAGGTAAGGTCAGCTAATGAAGAAATAACCCACTTGGGCTAATTAATTAAGGATTTGAAGAAACAACTTTACGTTAAATGTTCAATAGACGGACTGGGATGCTGGCCCTACATGTATAAAATGCTAAGGCTTAAATGAAACCTAGAAATAACCTTTTACTGAAGTCATACTCTTAAGAGTAGCAAAAGTCTGGATTCAAATCACTGTCTCTTGAATTTAGGGTTACTATTCTTTTCAGTGCCACATTCAGGAAATTTGAATTCTAGGTCTAGTTTCCCTTATTATCAGCTAGGTAACCTAGGGGATGTTGCTTCACCTCTCATTTTCAATTCCCCTACCTGCACAGTGATTGCCTGGGTGCCTTCTGATGACCCCCCAACATCTCCCATGTATGAAGAAATTACCATGGCTATACTCACAAATGAAGTCTGCTCTGATACCAGTTTCCAAGCCAGCACGACCAACATATCTGCTTAATTATTTCAGTCATTTTTTTTTCCATTCATAGGGGGAAATGTCCCTAAGAGAATGATTTCCCATTAATTTATGGCTTGGCTTGGCTGTCAAATTAATTGCAGCTATTTTCATTGCTGATCAGAAGGACACACATGCTTTGGACACAGTCTGATGCTGATAAAAGTTATTATCTGTTTGGAAATCTGCCTGCCTTTTCCCTCCTGCCTGCTGTCGAATTTTAATAGCATTGAATCAGACCCCTAATAAGAATTGTAATGACAACCTACATTTTATAGTGCTTTGTACTTTCCAAAGCACTTTCAAGGGAATTACACACATACATTATCTCACTGATCCTCCATGGCAGGTAGGGAAAGAAGGAACAGAGTGGATGGTTTGCATGAAAGCCCAGATTAGCTTTTCTGACTGAACAGTTGACACCCATGTTCACCCTGTAAAGAACAGAGATTTAGAGTTAAATACGGCCATTATGTATTGTAGGTTTTTGATACTTTCGGCCAGACATTATCTCATTTATTCCTCATTGCCGAGCTTGGAGGTGTTTGCTTCTTGTTTTTCAGGTGAAGAAGACAAAAGCACTCATAGGTGAAGTAGCTTATGCAAGGTCACCTGCTCGAAATAAATTCAGTCTGTAGATCACAGACTCCTGATTCCTCACCAGCATCGTCCCTTATTCCTATGGAAATGAAAATACAGAGTGTTCTTGTTGAGTGTCAGGGTGGGGAGAGGGGTTTCAAAGGACAGTGCCTCATAAGCCTTTTGGTACCTGACAAACTGGAACATTCTCAGTATTAATAGGTGCCATAGAATGATGCTTTCAGGAGCATCTTTATTGACATTTTTTGTTTGTCAAAATAACATTGTACACTTGGTATCATTAAATGCATTTTATAAATGAGAAGACAGAAGATTTCTGATTTCACACTGGTTTGCTTATCTGTTAAATGGAAGAACCAGAACCCTAACCATAAAGTCTATGTTTTGCAAGCCACCACTGCCCTACAATTACATTTATTTTACCAACCTGCTTGCTTGGTCTTCATTATCTAGGCCCCCAGCAGGTCATGGGGTTTTTTATTTTTTGTTTTTTGTTTTGTTTGTTTGTTTGTGAAAGAGGAAGAGAGAGAGAGAGAGAGAGAGAGAGAGAGAGAGAGAGAACAAGCATGGTGGGGGGAAGGGCAGCAAGAGGAGGAGAGAGAGAACCTCAGGCAGCCTCCACTCAGTACAGAGCCCAATGCAAGGCTTGATCTCACAACCCTGAGATCATGACCTGAGCTAAAATCAAGAGTGTGACACTTAGACTAAGCCACCCAGGCACTTTCATGCTTACTTTTCCATTCATTTACAAGTATTTATAAATCCATATGCATTAGGATGGCTATTATTTAAAAAAACACAAAAATAATATGGGCAAATATTTGGAGAAATTGGAACCCTTATGCACCAGCAGGTGGGAATGTTAGATGGTGTAGCCACCATGGAAGACAGTATAGAGGTTCCTCAAAAATGTAAATTTGGAGTTACCATATTATCCAGCAATTCCACTATTGCATCTATACTCTAAAGAATTGAAAACAGAGACTCAGATACTTTAACCCCAATGTTCATAGAAATATTTTTCACAATAGGCAAAAGGTGGAGATAATCTAAATGTCCATCAGTGGAGGAATGAATTTATAAAATATGGTATATTCATACAACGCAATATTACTCTGCCTTAAAAATGAATGAAATTCTCACACATGCTATAATGTGGATGAACCTTAAAAACCTGAAGCTAAATAAAATAAACCAGCCACAAAAAGACAAATATTGTATGATTCTACTTAAATGAAGTGACTAGAATACTCAAATTCAAAGAGACACAAAGCAGAATAGTGACCACTATTCTACCCAGCAGGTTCCCAGAGGCTGGGGAAAGAGGAGTTAGTGCCTAATGGGGGCAGAGTTTCAGTCAGAGATGCGCAGAAGTTCTAGAGGATAGATGGCAGTAATGGCTGTGGGACCATGCAAATGTACTTAATGCTACTGGGTTATACACTTAAAAATGGTCAAAGTGCTCAATTTACTGTTGTGTGTATTGAGCCACAATATTTTAAATATTTTAAAAAACAGTATTTAAAAAGCATATTTAAAAAAATCTATCCATTTATTTTGAGAAACAGAGAGAGAGAGTGCACATGAGCAGGTGGGGAGGGACAGAGAGAGAGAGGGGGAAAGAGAAACCTGAAGCAGGGCTGGATCCCATAACCCTGAGATCATAACCTGAGTGGAAACCAAGATTTGGATACTTAATTGACTGAGCCATCCAGGGGCTGCATAATGCATATTTATTTTTATAAATGATGCTGAGTGATACAGCGGTAGAGAAGGCATGGTCATTATTTCAAGAAGCCAGCCACCGATCTATCTGGAGTGGCAGATGTATAAACAACCCACAATAGTACAGAACCCTAGCAGCTCTAATTTGCGATACTCTCAATCAATGAGAGTATTGACGATTCTCTGTTAAAACATCTAAAACGTTTTTAAAAGATTGTAATAATTTGAGACTGAAACCTTTCTAAGCCATTACCCATGGCCCTGTCTAAAGGAAACTGAGGATTTATTCATTATTCATCTATTTATTCTGTATTTTCACTCACTGACACAAATTCATTGGACAAATATTGCACACCAGGAACTGCTAAAGGTTTAGGGACATAGAGATGAACAAGAGCTGGCTCTGGCCCTAACATGTCCAATGTCCAGTGTTGCACAGAACAGACATGTCAGAAATGGACACTACAAACAGTAGTTCTGGTGAAATCTGCTCAGAGTACAGGGGACAGTACAAAGTCCATATACTTGGGCCAGAGTAAACAGAAAAGGCAATTCAAAGTAACAACTACATGAAATTGGGAAAAGAAAATATGGTTTTGCTGGATGTATGATGGAAGGAAAGAATCTGGAGTGGTGGGAAGAGTGCACTAATGTGTGGAGGCCTAAACTATAGGTTGCTCCATATGACTTAGAGGAATCAATGTGGCTCTTTTTTGAGATGAGACTGGCTATAGGGGCCAATCATGAAGGATTGTGTATGACAGTTTGATAAAATACACCATTGGCAATAGAGAGTCCCTAAAGAGTTTTAGGTTAAAAAGGGGGGCAGTGGTCAGTGAGAGTTGCATCTCTAAGAGACCAGGTTGGCAGCTTCGAGAGGGGTAGGTTGGAGTCAGAGCTAGTGGCAAGAGATATGACTGGTAGTCATATGGAAATTAGTACAATAATCCAGGCCAGAGATGTTATGGGTGTGATCCAAGATGGTAGCCAGGGAAACAAAGAGGTAGGTGTGTACACAGGAAGTGATAAAGAGATACGATTGCTAGAACTTGGTTATAAATTAAATGGGGAAAGGAATGAGAAAAGATTGAGACTTTTTGTAAAGCATCAGTCATCTTTACTTACATTGATAAATTATATTAGGTGTGGTATGAAGGTATCTCCAGACATTATGGGTTAGATGATCTGTACTTCTGTAGTGGAATATTTGTCTGTCTTTTCCCTATTGTCAATCAGTATTCAGTTTTCATCTCTAACAGATTGCTCCCTTCTAATTCAGTCTGTTATAACCTAGAAAAGATGAGGGTGGTGAGGGTATTGGCTTACTGAGAATTTATGTAGGTCACCTGAGATTGTAATGCTAAAGGAAAGTTGTGGTTAAGGACCGTGCCTTGCTCATTTCTGTATCTCCCACAAGAGATGCTTGGCATATAAATGTTTGTCACATAGACAAATGAACAAATGAATGGGTGAAATATAGAAGACAATGTTTTATAAATAGATTCGATGCTTCTTGCATGAAAAGTCTTGGGTATGAGAGAGGGGAGAAAACTGGACCTGTTAGAAGTAGCTAGCATACATTTATGAGAAAAGGTAATGATGATATATTGTAGCTTATTCTAAGCAATGCCCTCTAACTAATTCCTGTGTGTAAGCAGGCAGTATGTGTCATTAGCCTCGACAAAGACTTACGTATCGTTGGAGTTTGGTCGAAGGTACTGGGCCACTGGTACATCTGCTGAGGTTCCCTACAGGCTCCAGTAGCTCCAGCGTCAGTACCCGTGATGCAGCAGGAGTTTCAAGAGCTACTCTCCAGCTTCAGACTTTTCGAAGTCTCCTCCGTCCCTAGAGATTGAAGTCCAAACTCCATGGCTGTCATCTGAGGCCCTTAATGTGGGGCTTTTACCTGCTCTTCCACCCTGGCCCCTTATACTTTAGATCCCAACCAAGTTAGCACCGTGAAGTCCTCCAAAGGAAGCGGGTTGATTATTTTCTCAAAGACCTTCCTCTTTCCAAAATAACACCCCTTCTGTCCCTAACCCTTACATCTGAATAACACAAACCCACTGTTCAGAATGATCAGACACTCCTGTGTTGCCCATGCTCCTTCAAATCACTGACCCCAATTAGAGCTGCTTGCTTTGCATTTTTTTCTTTTTTGGGCTTCATACCTAAGACTTCACAAGGACGGAGCCCTTTCCTTTTAACTGTGACTTCAGCACAAAAGGGATGCCTGGAACTCAGCAGTATCAAATAAAATGAGTCATGTACTGATATTTTCAGGAGCTGACTTTTGTAATTCAGAACCTATTTCAACCCTTTCAAGTGTATCCACCTCAGTTGACTGACTCAGAGACTCATCAACACAGGGCACTTAGGAAAGTCCAGTGATTGTATATGTGAATCAAAAGGAAAAGATAGAAATGGCACCAATCACACAGTCCCACTCTCCTAGCTATGGAGTGAGGGTTGGAAGTTGTTCTCCCCCAAATATATGTGTTGAAGCCCGAAGCTCCAATACCTCAGGATGGAACTGTATTTGGAAATAGGATCTTTAAAGAAGTAGTTAAATTAAAATGAAGTTGTCAGGGTAGGCCTTGATCCGATATGACTGGCATCTGTGTAAGAAGAGGAAGTTTGGACACAGATACAGTGGGAAGATTATATGAGAACACAGGGAGAACACAGCCATCCAGAAGCCAAAGGGAGGGCTATCAGAGGAAACCAACTCTGTCAACACCTTGATGGTGGACTTCCAAGTACCAGTTCTCTAAAACTGAGAGAAAATAAATTTCCATTGTTTAGCCACCTAGTTTGTGACCCTTAGTTATGGCAGCCCTAGCAGAGTGGCTCAGAGACGTGGGGGTGTCTGCACAGCTCCCGGATGGACTTGGCCCATAGAAGACCTCAGGGCAATGGTTCCTTCTGGCCACAGCATCTCTTGTGAGATGCTATCTCCACTATTCAGAAGGAGTAGGACTGGGCCTCAGGACTTGCCTTGTCTGAGATCAGGAACCAGTTGTTTATCCTTTCCACTGGCAGTTCTCCTCATTCAAGCAAACTTTTCTTTCTTTTTTTTTTTTTTTAAGATTTTATCTATTTATTCATAAGAGACAGAGAGAGAGAGAGAGAGAGAGAGAGAGAGAGAGAGAAGCAGAGACATAGGCAGAGGGAGAAGCAGGCTCCATACAGGGATCCCCACGTAGGACTCAATCTCAGGTCCCCAGGATCATGCCCAGGGCTTAAGGCAGTGTTAAACCACTGAGCCACTCAGGCTGCCCAAGCAGACTGTTTCTGACTCTGCTCCTCATTAGTCAGCCTTGCCCCTCATGTTGGTTCTATCAGGAGATGCAGAAGAGTGATATCTTTCTTTGGCTTGTTTCCTCATAAATTCACACAGAGGATCTGAGACTTACTTTATTTTGTCTCATTAATTAATACTTTATGCCTAAATTGTCACCTAAGGTGACAAATTTAATATATCAAAACTTTCTTCTAAGTCTTGTTGACTACTACAAGGATATATTTTACTCAAGAAACAATTTAAACAAAACATACACATGCTGTGAATCTTGAACAGCAAGAAGAGATTGAAATCAGCTTCTCTGTCTTTATCCCAACTTTCAGATGTTGACAAATACAATTAATACTAATGCTGATAAAAAATGTACAGTATAATTATTTCTTACTGTAAAGATGATGAAAGGAGAAGTTCAGGGCCTTATAGTCACATTAATAATAAATGGCAAAGCTAGGGGTTGAGCTTGGATCTCTGATCCCCAAAAACTCTAGTGCATGCTATGCTACACTTAATTATCTACTAGTCACAAGTTTGTGTTATGTCAAACATATTTTAACTTTTAATTTAAAGAGTTTTTCAAGGGATGCCTGAGTGGCTCAGTGGTTGAACTTCTGCCTTTGGTTTAGCAAGTGATCCCAGGTCCCAGGATCGAGTCTTACATCAGGCTCCCCATGGGGAGCCTGCTTCTCCCTCTGCCTATGTCTCTGCCTCTCTCTGTGTGTCTCTCATGAATAAATAAATAAATCTTTTAAAAAATAATAATAAATAAATAAAAAGTTTTTTCAAAAGAACACTTAAAATGTATACTCTTCTACCTTCAAAAGGAAAGGTGGACTATGGGAAACACACCTTCCAACTCTACCCTACCTAAACTCCGTATGTCTTAAGTTTGAAAGCATCTCTAAAGACTGCATTTTAAGTAATGGAGCAGCTGGGTTGAATTGTCATCTTTGCAGCAATGTGCTGGAGGGTATGAGATGGAGGGAATGGAACTGTGACCCGGGAACAATGTCAGAGCAGAACAGGAATGCTTTGCCCACCCTGTTGCAGAGGAGAGCATGCATTCACCAAATGAGGTTTTCCTAAATGACTAATAGGGCACTTTCAAACTTTCATACCTTTGACTTTCTAACCAAGATCACAATTGTGAATTTTTACTCCTGGAAAAGTCCTCAGACTTCACCTCAATTAAATTTCTCACTCTACAGAGAAGAGGAAGGTCAGGAAAGGAAACTGGGCTGTCTGATATTCTGTGGCTCCTTAGTGGCTAAGACAGGAAAGCAGGAATTCATTGTCTTCCCCTCAGAAGCTTTCACACTATACACTGATCTCACTTACCAAGAGGCTGGGCAGCTCATTCCATGGGCTCTGTCTTGCTGCTGATGAGGATCAAGTCTCCCATAGATGATTTCCCTTAAGCCAGGGGACAAGGGCATTTACATGAAAGCCAGGAGAATAGAGCTTAGCTAGTTTCCATGTGACATCCAACATAAGTGATCTTTTAGAAGGAATGGAATCATTGGCCTCTACCCTTCCTCAGCCTTGATGGAAAGTAACCAAAAGCTAGAAAAGGCAAGTAGCCACATTTTTAATTTTTAATCACTTATTTTTAATGCTACAGAATAAAGATTAAGTTGGCCTTGAAAAATCAGTTTCCTGCTGTTTTCCCACTCCGGTTCATAAATTTACCACTTGAGCTTTTGAGGTAAAGGAGTGGTCACTAAGCAGCAATTGGTCAAATACTGGCCTTGGAGCCAGAATGTAAAGAAATAAGAGCAACAACATTTTTATGGAGCTCACTCATTCTGTGTGCCTCTAAGCCATGTACTGGGTATGAGAGTTAAGAGTTCTGCCTTTATGGAATGGGGGTATACCCAAGCATGGGAGAAAAACACAAACCCATAACCAAAAGGATGAACTTGAAATTCCCATAATCGAGGCTACAGTGAGAAGTGCTTGGTAAGATGAACATCTATAACAAGAGTCGATTCAGTCAGGGGGCCAAGCACTTCCTTAGGGAATTAAATAAAGATGGAGCTGAGAAATCTCAATGAAAGCCCCGTGAAGTCACTTTTAAACTCCTATAAAGTCATTTTTTGAAAATGAAGAAACTGAGGCTCAGTGAAATAAAATGAATTTCCAAGGCCTCTGCAGTAAGTAGCATAGTGTTCATATGCAAAGCCAGAACTAATTCTTCACTGTACCCTCCCCATTATACCACGATTGATAACCTAGGCCCCCTAGACTTCTAGTCCCCATTCTGTTATCTTTGAGTGTACATTTTTAAAAAAGATTTATATATTTATTTCAGAGAGAGAGAGAGAGAGAGAGCATGAATCAAAGGGGCAAAGACAAAGAGGGGAAGAGAATCTTAAGTAGACCCCATGCTGAGCATGGAGCCCAATGTGGGGCTTTATTTGATGACTCTGAGATCATGACCCAAGCTGAAATCGATTTGTATGCTTGAACGACTGTGTTACCTAGTTGTCCCTCTTTGGTTATAATCTTATTCTCTGAGACACCACCAGAATCTGCAGGAAGAATATGACTTTAGAGTCTGATGAACTTGGGTTCAAACTATTTCTCTTACCTGCTGTGTGAACTTAGACAAATCATCATCACTGTGGGCCTGCCTCCCTTTCTTCAATAATAAAGATGGAATAATGTTAAGTACACCACCAGGTCACTTCCAAGATTGGAAATTAAAAAAAATAGAAGGTGCTCCATAAAGTAAGAATAACACCAAAAACAATGAACAAAAAGCTGTCATGTGTTGAGTACCTACTGGGAGCTGGACACATGCATTATCCTATTTATTCCTCACAATAACCCTGGGAGACAGGCACATTTATTGTCATTCTGAAGATGGCAAAGCTGTAGTACTGAGTCTTTAGATAAGTTGGCCCAAAATCATAAAGCCAGGAAATGGCAGAAGTAAGGTACAGTCCCAGATAGTCTGGCTTCAGAGCCCTTACCCTTAACTACCACACTGTACCACCCTTCTAATTTCTGTCTGTAGCATGTACAGAAGACCAGGCAAGTTGGACTTGGTGTTTCTTCTGGCATAAACCTTCTGATGAGCTTCCCTTGTGGACAACTTGAAGTCTGTGTGCATGTACACACACACGCACGCACATACATGCAGAATAAAGTTTTTCTTGTGGACTACTGGGGCCAGCCCCTTTCTCTCCTGTTCCAAGGTGTTCTATGGAGGCTGCTCTTGGCCTCATGGCATCTGCTCCTTTTCCTCCAGCTGCGGAACTGTAGACGAGTTTATTTATGGTAGCATGCATTTTCTGAGCTGAAACCAATGCAGGCTGCTGTCCAGATTCTCTGAAAAAAATCCTTCAATCAGCTCTGAATATGGAGGACTCATTTTTCTTTTGAATTTCAATTTTTTTTATTTTTTATTTTTAAAGATTGTATTATTTATTTTTATTTATTTATTTATTCATAAATAAATACAGATAGAGAGAGAGGCAGAGACACAGGTAGAAGGAGAAGCTGGCTCCATGCAGGGAGCCTGACAGGGGACGTGATCCTGAGACTCCAGGATCAGGCCCTGGGCTGAAGGCAGCGCTAAACTGCTGAGCCACCCAGCTGCCCTGAATCTCAATTTTTAAAAGATGATAATTTGGGAGGAAGAGAAAGACAAAGTGATTAGAATGGCTGGGGAGAGGGCAAAAATGGAAAGGAACATACAAACCTGACCAACTATGATGGTTTGGAATAATAACTGCATAGCACGCAGCAGAGGCCTACTTATTTAGTGATATTTCAAATTCCCTAAAGGTGGCATGCTGTTTCCTGATTCCATGGCTTTACATTTGCTGAATCCTTCATCTTAGAAAGGGCTTCTCACATCTCCTATCTACCTGGAAGTCTCTTACATCAGGATGACATCTCTCCCCTTCGCCCCTTAAAGTCTCCCTGATTGCCTTCTTCCCAGGCCAAAGATACACATTTTAAATTCAGAAAGGCTTAAGATCCTAACCCAGCTTTACCAATTGTTAGCTTACTGAGGTTGGCAAAATCTACTGAGCCTTTCTGGGGTTCTATATCCTTCTTGGTGAAGGAAGCATTGCAAAATAACCTGTCTCCTAATTTCGTGATGAAGATGAATACAGCAGAATGGTGAGAGATGATAGTGCAAGTGACATCACAGTGCCTGGTACTAATGGGCTCCCAGTAAATGTTTGTTAAGTGAATGAATCAAAGAAAGAGATTAGTACTGAGCCTGCACAGAACAAGTGCTGAGCAAAGGCTTTCTATTATCCAGCCCTACCTATTCAATCCCTTCACTAGAATGAACATCCAGGAGGCAGGAAACTTTTTGTTGTCCTCCTTATACCTGTAGAAATTAGCATGGTACATGGCATGTGCAGGACCCTCAATGACAGTTTTATATGACATTTATATATATTTTGACATTTACATATGACATTTTATATATGTATACATCTCACCAGTTCACAAATCATTTTTCAAATATTTATTTTGATTATCACATATGCTCAAAGTGGTAGACATTATAATCATCATTTTACAAGGGAAAGAAAAACAAAGCTTAGAAAATAAAAATACTTCCTTTAATTCACAGCTGGTGAAGACTAGAGTAGAGCTTGGTCCCAACCCTCTGACGATACCCAAAGTACTGTCTGCTGATCCATGGACAGAAATAGCACAAGTTGGGGTGGCAGAGACGTACACATCACCTAGTCTATCTGTCCTTCTTTCATGTATGATGCTCAAGAGGAAGGCACCTGCCCAAGCTCACTTTTAATGAATGCTCCAATAGTTCAGGGACGAGAGGCAAGTTTATTTTGATAAATAAATCATATAGTTGTTACTCACCAGTCCCAATGGGTTGTGTTCAGCATTGCTAAATATTTATAGTCGACAAGGAAAAATTGAATGCGTTTGTGTCTCTTTTGACAAATTGGTTACCTCATGTAGAATAATTGCTGCTTTTACTCATAGTACTTGAGTTCTACTCTGCACATTACTGAGTCATAGCTTAGTTAATGCCTGATTTCAGTTGGCAAAGTGCTATTTCTGGGAGAAAATAAAAGACTAATGTTTTGGATTTGAACCAGTCTTTTTTTTTTTTTCTTTGAACTTTGCATGCCTATCATGGAGATGTTAACAACTCAAACCTAATTTCAAGTAACAGAAAACAGAGTCATTGAAGAGAGCAGAGTGTCTGGTTGCATGTCTATCCTCTGTAATGGCATCTATCTTCAGTGACACATTTCAGAAAGGCTTGTCTGTACCTGGATGGAGAGACCTCTGTGCTGTTTCAAAAACTCTTACCCATAACTCAGAAATACTGTGTGGGGTGATTTGTTACTTTGTCTGGTCCTGACCAATACACCATTCCATACTCTCAGTCTCTAGCATGGTTTCTGGAACATGGTAGTTGTTCAGGTAGTTATTGCTGATCTAGCAGGTGAGCACCTTCCAGTTAAGCAAGTAGATTGCAGAGGTGGAGTATTGCTAGATCTGGGGCAGAAGCCTTATTTCATCCCTCCAAAAAGCCAAAATTCCTTATATATAAAATCCACCTAGTTTGGGACACCTGGGTGGATCAATGGTTGAGTGTCTACCTTTGGCTCAGGTCATGATCCCGGGGTCCTGGGATCAAGTCCTGCATCAGGCTCCCTGCAGGGAGTCTGCTTCTCCCTCTATCTATGTCTCTGCCTCTCTCTCTGTGTCTCTCATGAATAAATAAATGAAATAAAAAAAAATCCATCTAGCTTACATCTTTGAAGAATCAAATTAATTAATGCACAAATGTAGTTAGCATAAAAGCTAGGATATAGTAAATTCAGGAATTAAGTGATAAGTATTAAGCACTTAAAATAACATTACATTTATTTAATTTTATAATTATAAAATAATTATAGTGATGATGATGATTTGACTCCCCTCTTTCATTTTGAATTAGTCAAAAAACTTCATACTAGCCAATGCCCTAAACTCTGGTGGCTTACCACCAGAAACAAGTTGTGTTTCTACTTCCTGTCATGGTCCTATAAAATCTGGTGGCTCTTTTGATGGTTATTCCCCAGGAGAGCAATAACTAAGGGACCCAGACTCTTTCCTTCATGTGGCTCTGCTCACTAGAATCCTATACTTCCAGCTGCAAGGGAAAAACAAGGGGAAAGCAAGATTTTTGGTCTGCATTACTCTGAGCATAATTTAGTCCTAAAGCCCAACTATATTGTCACAGAGATAGAAAATGCAGAAAAAGTCTTTTTCTGATATGTCCAGGACTGGTACATTTAGCTGCCACCCAATTAGCTATAAACATATAACTTAAATCTGGAGCCATCCAGAGCTTTACTCCACAATATGGATCAAATAGCGTCACCAGCATTTACAAGGTTATCATTCTATGTGGGAAATATGTACTGGATACATAGGAGGATGTAATGAGATATCATGGAAAGAACATATTTTAAAAAACATCAAACAAAAATAATGAATTAGGGAGAATTAATGGACTTCTAGGACACAAGCAATTCAAGAAAAAACAAAGCTTTGTTGGCCTTAATGGAAGGGTAAGATAGTAAAACAGAGATGGCAACAAAGCCAAGATCGTGGACCATTAGGAGAGAGAGGCCAAGGCTAGGGAGAGAATCCAGAGAATAAGGTCTATAAGTTGAGCACAGGAAGTGTGGGAGAGAGATGTGGTTAGATGATGATGGTGGAGACCCCTAAAAACAGTCTTTATTCATGGAGATATTGGGGCCATTATGCTTGCTTTATTTATGGGGCAAGTCTCAACATTTTGAATCTTTATCCATTTACATTTACAATAAAACTATATATTTTCATTATCTGGCTCCAAATATTACCACTTATTTATGTTTTATTATTTTTCAGAGAGACATTGAAAATGGAGAAAAACTGAACCACTTCATTTATATTACATTGCGGAAGAAACTAGAGTTTCACAAAAATTAGTATTATAGGAAGTTGAGGCTTATCTTTTGTAGTATTCACAAACATTTTTCCAATATTACCTAATTTATATTTACCTATATTTCAATATATTTTCCTCTTTCTCACAACCAAGAGCTTTTATTTTTTAATATGATTTAACTTCTGTAAGAATTTCATTCAAGGGATATTTACTGAGCCTCTCCTGTGTAGAAAGAACTATCCCTATCCTTAGAGGTTGCTTTTGGAGCCTGGGATAGAAGAGAGAAGAATGCATGCAAGCACATTTTCATTTTGAAGCCTCATTGTCTATGTTTATTTTTGTGATGGTGTATTACTGTCCATCTCCCCCCCCCCTCCTTATGCTACTGGCACTGTGAGGCCAGAAACTATGTCTGTTTCAGCTATTGACCAGCACCATATCCCCAGCACTGAGCAGAGTGTCAGGCAGACAACACAATTGGTTCTCAGTAAATATGCTGAATAAATAAATGAATTAGATAACTATTTTTAATTCTGCACCTGTGCAAATTGTCTTTTTTTTTCTATAAGTCACATTTTAGTCTAGTGTAGTCTAGTAAAAAGTATAGTCTTGGAACCAGGATACCTAGGATCAAATCCTGGCTCTGTCAATTCCCAACCCTCGCTTGGGAAAGTTAATACCTGTTTCCTTATCTGTAGAGTAATAATAGTTCTTCCTTCATAAGCTTATTGTATTAAATAAGTTACTGTTTGAAAAGTGTTTACTACTAGAAAGTACAATGTAAAATGTAAAATGTCTGCCAAGAAAAATCTGATTGGATTAGATAGTTATTATTCCACTTTAGGCAGGCAGTTAATAAAAGTAACTCTATTATTATTTCTTCCACTGGGCTAATCTTCTGTGCATTTAAAGGGTAAGGCCACATGATCCAGAACGTTGAGGCTCATGTGAGAAGACATCTTTCTTGAAAAAACGGTCTTTAAGGAGCAATCACAAAAGGGAGCTATGAATGACATGTGGAGCAGGGTATTATCTTAAGAAAACTAAAATTAAGAGAAGCTAAATAGATTACAGACATACTCATGCACACACACATGCACACACACACACACACACACACACCCCACACACAGGGACATGCACACAAATACCCCCAGTGGCAGGGCCAGCATTTGAATCAGGTCTCCTAACTCCAAAACTATGTTTTTTGCAGAACTTCTGGCCCAACACATTAATTAAACAACTATCATGTTCATTATCAATAGAATGCTCGTGTTGTCACATGTAATCAAATAGAGCACTAGTGAATTTCAGTGATTTGCACCTGTTGCGAGACATAAAAATTCTGAAAATAAGGCTTCTTCTATCTCACCAATTTTTGTTTTTTATTTTCGAGAAAACAACCACCACAAACAACCTTGTTTCTTCTGTTCCCCTTGTTTTATGGCCCCAAATTACCCAGCCTACATCAAGGTCATAACTGTATTTCACAGCTAAGTGAATCTTCCACTCAAAATTTATTGCAGCTTCAAGAGTTTGAAGGTTGGTAAAATACCCTGAAACTTGCAGCTGGAGTGAAAATTGCTGAAATTAACATTGTTAGGGTTATAATTCCTCTTCTAGATTTTCCATATGTTTTATGGCCACCATGTAGAGTTTTTATGTTGTTGTTTTTCTTTCTTTCTTTTTTTTATACCGAGTGGTAATGATGGATGCATCTGGCATTGCTAATGAGTTCTATATATGTCTGGTGCTGAACATGATGAAAGATAATCCTGAGACATTATATTTTCCACCGATGTGACATTCAGCTTCTTATTATAGATCACTATTTCCATTTGTCTAACTGTCATGTTTAAACGAATTCATTCATTAATTCAGCAAAATTTTATGGGGCATAATAATATATGCTAGATATTGTGCTAGGCATTGGGAACATAAATTTGAATCATAAATATCCCCTTAATTAAAAGAGCACAGTCTAGGAGGAGAAACACTAGCATCAAAAGTTTTATGAATTATTTTTAAAAATTTGCCTCTTAGAGTCTGAGGCTATATTCTCTGCTGTGTGGCATGTATGCTATAAGTTACAGTATGAACTTTAATTTCGCTGACATTTTATATATTTATGTTGAAAGTTTAAGGCTTTATTTATTTTCCCCAAAGGCAGGAAGAGATTCATCACTAGGAAATCAAAATGTTTTTAATTTATACAGGTATAAGTGATTCTAAAGCAGAGTTCACTAAAATGGAAATTATGTAAGTATAGATTTTACCAAGGGGAGGGGTGTCTATTTGTCTACAGGTGCTTAAAATACATTGCCTGATTCATAACAGATATGCTTTATAACAAATACTTGTTGAGTGAAGGAACTCACTGCTCAACATTGGCCTTGTTGTTTAACTTCGCTGGACAGAGAATGTGACTGTATTCTTGCTCTGCACCTGGACTATTGGATGACGCCAGAGGACCTGATATAGCCCCACAGGCTGATGCCTCTGGACACTCATGGTGTGTGGTCCCCTCTGTGCTGTGGGTATTACCCTCAGCCATTCTGCTTCCCTAGTCCAGTTGTCTCAACTGCTGTCCATGCTGCATCCCTTCTGCACTCCTTGGTGGCACACTGTCCCCATCCTTCACCTGCATATAGTGAGAAGCAAGATATTCTTCCTCCTGTAAGCTCTGGCCCATACCTCCCACCCCCATTGCTGGGGATGCACTCCATGATCCCCTCCTTAGTTAGAAGCTGGCTCCTTCCAATAACATTTAAACCTCTTAAAATCCCCTTCCTTTTTCCCTTATTTGTTAAACAAATAAGGGAAAAGGGGAGAAGTGGGAATACAGCCTCCAGCAACTTCTCATTTCCCTTTGGCTAATTCTTTATCCTCTACCCTGCATGAGTAAACATGAAAAAACTGTCTGCATTCCTTGGCCCCTCTTCTTGACCTCTTTAACCCACTTCCAACCCACTTCTCAACCCACTTCCAACCCACTTCTCAACCCACTTCCATCCGGCCTGTCCTTATTTCTCCCCTGAAAGGCCCTTAGCTTCTTTCTTCCCTGAAAGGTCCTTAGCTTGGTGCCCTGCAGTCTCTGGTGGTTATGGATAATCAATGTGTTTCAGTCCTTGGTCTTCCTGACCTCTCTGCACCTCCCTCCGGACTGGGAAAAGTTCCCCTCTCCATAGTTCCAGCTTTGTCCCCATGTTTGTACGTCAACAGCTGGTTTAATCAGTTGGTTTTGCTGGTTCTTCTTCCAATATCTACCCCTAGTATATAGAGCTTCCTTGGGCTCCTGCTCCAGGCCTTCTGAGTTCCTCACACTGAACACCTTGTATGCAATCTCACCCACATTTGTGGCTTTGTTTTATCATTTATCTCTGTATCCCCAAATTTTTATGTGAGTTTCAGGCCAATGTAGCAAACATTTCAGAGACTACCTCCCCTTGAAAGACCTATGGTCCTCTAAAATAAACATGTAAGGTTATTATGAATTCTCTCAGTGTTTGGGGTCCCTTTGGGCCTCAGATTATTTTAGAATAATTTGAAGACCAATTGGCAAAATCCTAAGAGAAGTTTCCTGGAACTTGGTATCTCTTAACTCTTAAAAATTTAAGTAACATCTTGGCCCAAATACAGTTTAGGAAAAGCTGTTTGTGAAAAGGTTTTAGAAGCCAAGTTTCCAGAAACTCTACTTAATTTCATTTCTTTCACCAAACAACTCAATAGCCATATGGAGGAGACATGTCAATAAATAGTGCTCCAAAATTTCATTTATGGCTACAGAGTATATCCTTGGGAACACTATAATATATTTAGCTTATCTCCATTTTAAAAATATATATCATTTCCAGAAGCTAAAGTTAAAAAAAAAATCCAGCACTAACATATTTGCTTCATTTGGACAACTCTTTCCTTGGAATACACTTCTGGGGGTGGTGAGAGTTTTGTCACAGAGCACATATGGTTCTTAAGGCCCTGTGTGTGTCACCAAGGTGTCCTCAGAGACATGGTGGCAATGCACATTCATGTCAACAGTGTGCAAAAGGGCTTGCTTCCTTACAACCATGCTAACGGGGTATTCTCATTCTGTTTTGAAACCATTCAGTCAGTCTGTCATCTACTTGTTCCAAGGAACCATTCCAATTTGCCAGAGCTCCTCACAAAGTCAGCTGTTAATAACTAATCGTGGTATTTTAAGTGTGTGTGACTACTGCTGAGTATAGCACAACTGCATTCTTGTTCTAAATCCAATTTCCCTTTAAAAAAGCATGTTATTACAAAAGTGGGTGCTGGCAGCACCATCAAACTGGGTTATCATACAAAGGTTGAGTCTTTACAACCATTCATGCTCCTTTTTTCTATCCTATATCTTCTGACATCGAGTTTTTCAACCCAAAACATTGCACTCAAGTTAAACAATCAACTCTAAAAGCCAGAATTAGGAAAATCTTACTCCCTAAGCACTTAAAATGAGTATCTACTGTGTAATTCAAATAACTTGAAAAATTAGCTGGGATGAGACATTCAGAGAGAAACTTCAGATAGAAAACAATTAGCCTTGCTCCTCCAGCAGGCAAGAGAATATTGTGGCTTCAATTTTTCTTTTTATTCTATTTAATTCCCTTTCATGGGCAATTATCCTATTAAATTGGCTCTTTTGTTTTGGCATAAGTAACCAAACCCTTCCAGCTCAAGATTGCCTACTTCAAGAGCAAAATTTAGCTCTGTATATTTTTTTCCAGGATTTTTTCAGGCTGCAGAACTTTTGTAGAAGAGAGTTTACTCTAGGCTTTTCTTGGGACCAGACTCGCAGAGACCCTGAGAAGCAAACCCAGGTGTGGGTTTTTGCCAGCAGCCCAGAAAAGAAATTGGTCTTCTTTCTGCACCTCAAATTCCCTTCTGCCAGTGTTTTTTGAGCACTTACTACATAACTGAGAAGTCATTCCTTATCTTAAAAAAAAAAGCACAACTGAGGTACTATACATAATAATATACAGAGAAACAGCTGAGTGGTCTTTGAAATCAGAGAGATCTGGGTTCAATAAAAGATGGCAGCCATTGCCCTCATAGCGGAGTAATTTGTGTTATTTTGGAGAACATGACCAAAGGGCTGGGTGCTGATGTTATTGTATTCATGGTAGAAAGATCTTTCTAGGGTGTCTGGTGTGTGCGTGTGCATGTGCACATGTTGCACATGCACACGCACACACACACAAGATATTCAACTGGGCCAAGTAGCCATGAGGTTTTCAGGGATCAAAGCACTGGGAGTTGGACCTCAAATAGTTACTGGAATTATATCCTTGGGAAGGCACCCGGCCAGAGCTAGAAAAGAGATCTTAGCCCATTTAGGCACACCAGGTGCCAGTGAAGCCAACTCCACTATGAAGTTGGATTGCTGATGGGAAGATAATACGATTCTTTCAAATCAGTGTGAACTTGTCGATGGGAGTTAAGAATTTCATGGTTGGGCCTCAGAGATCTATGCGTCTGTATATAGCAACACAAAAAGCAATTTTTCTGGGGAAGAATTGACTACTTTATGATATTCTCAAAGGAGTTCATCACCCCCAACAAGTGAAACCAAATGCTTGAACTAGAGAATATTCTTCAAGCATTAAAATAGAAACTGGCACAGAGTCAGATTCAATGAGATATTTTGAAATTTCACACTGCATGGAGTGAACTGGTACGATTTTGCAGGCCACAAACAAGCAGAGGGAATTTAAGGAACTGCTAAAAGGCACTCAGAACCCTTTAAGAGGGACAATTACTTGACCTAATTACTAAAAGAGGGCCTCTGTGACTCTCCAAGCATTTGCAACTGCCCATCACGTTGGATACATCACCTTAAACACTCATTCTTAAATGAAAGAATGGCCATGTGAGTGATGACAGAGCATAATTAATAGGATGTTGGAATGGAAAAGTAGCTTTTGAAAGTTAAAATGTGCAGCCCATTGTCAGCTAGCTTCTTCCCAGTTCCACTGAGCAGCATCACTCAAATCCTATTGATTCTTACTTTGCTATTTTGCTTACTTTGCAAATAGGTCACTGGATGGAGGACTGTGGAGTTGCCCTAGAGAAGCAAACCAAAATAAGTAAACACAGATAGTCCACCAAAGACAAGAAACAGATCTATCAATTCAAACAAAATCTTTTTTAAAAAAAGTAATATTCTGAGGTCATTTAATGTAGAAAGAGAGATTCTTGTGTAATTCAGTATATCTTCAGGACATGATTATAGAATAATGCTATAAAATTCTTGGAGTTTGTCTCTTTAAAAATACCATTGGCTACTCTGTGCATTTGGACATTTTTGGGGAGACTAATGCATGTCTCTTAACCTCTTCAGGTACACTGCTTTCTCCACGGCTAATTTCAAATATATAAAATGATACTAGTGGACAGGGGATAGAAATTTTCAGTGTTGCTTAAGAATCAAATATAAGAGTTATCAGAAAGCAGATTTTAGTGGATGGAACTGGAGGATATTAGGCTAAGTGAAATAAGTTACTCAGAGAAAAGCAATTATATGATTTCACTCATATGTGGAAATTAAGGAACAAAAGAGAGGCTCATAGGTAAGGGAGGGAAAATGAAATAAGATGAATTCAGAGAGGAAGACAAACTATAAGAGACCCTTAACTATAGGAAACAAATAAGGTTGCTGGAGGGGAGGTGAGTGGGAGATGGCATAACTGAGTGATGGTCATTAAGGAGGGAACTTGATGGAATGAGCACTGGGTGTTATATGCAATTGATGAATCACTAAATTCTACCTCTGAAACTAATAGTTCACTATATGTTAATTAATTGAATTAAAATTAAAATAAACTGAAGAGGGAAAAAAAAGGAAATAAGATTTTATTTGTATATAGGAAAGTAGTTTTTACTAATTGGCATTAACTTGCTGGAAAACAGGTTAGTTTCTAAAATAGTGAGCTCATGGTTTGCAAAGGAGTTCAAACAAGGTATGACAAATTATCAGGGATGTTGTAAAAATGATTTTTACATCACTTTGGAATTTAAAGTAGCAAAACAGATCCAGATTCTGTAATGCAAGAGGTTTGTGCAAACAAGTACAAGAAGATTTCCTTACCAAGCCCTTATAAAATTCCGCATTTGGTTTTAATATCTATGCCCTCCTCCTGGTGGGTGATTCTTGTCTGCTGGGATGGCCAGTAGGAGGGAGGAACGGTATCGAAGGTCATCAACAGGTTGGCCACTTCATAATGAAGAGCCCAATGACACAGAGGCTTCTACTTCTGCACATTGCCCTGGTCAATCTTCAGGGTCCTGTAGAGATGAGATGGGATGTAACACGTAAGTATAGACCCCAGCTAGAATCAGATTCTAGCTGGGGTCTATAGAAACTAAGAAAAACAAATAAAAAGAAAATTGCTCATGGTTTAGGACCTACCAGGAACTCTAAAAAGGGATGATGGCAAACCACAAAATACTCCCCACTACCACCATGGTTAGAATGGAAGATCAGAGCTTGGGCTGAGAGGAGTCCACCAGTATGGTATCAATCAGTCTTTGAAAGCCTGGAAGATGGTGAAATGGGTACTCCAGGATGGGTGGCTCTGACAGTACAGAAAGGGAGGGCCCTCTGTGGGTAAACTTTCTGATCCTATAGCAGAAGTGCAGCAACTTTTCAGGAGATTCACTTGTCCTGCCCCTAAACCACACCACGTTAGCAACTCATAAAAAAAATGCTGTCTCTTCCTTTTTGATCTCTGTATTCCTAGATCGACTCCCTTGTTCTCTTAATAGTAGAATACTGAATGCATCCATCAAGCTGCAGTGTTTGCCATTCTTGGAATAGTCCACACCTGCTTGATCATCCAGCCACTTCATACATAATCTTGCCTTTTGCTTAGAGCCCTGCCTCCATTCCACTATCACCACCACAGGCAGAAATATCAGGAATATGCACTCCCAAGGTCAGTTTCCTTTCTGAGATGATAACTTCTCACTCTGCCTTGTAATTATGGGTTAATCTGTGCTCTCACCCATTCACTGGAAGCTTCAAGAAAGCCCTGATACATTCATCTCTGTTATCTATAGGGCCTGGAATATGCCTGCCACATAGTAATTGCTAAGTAAATAATTCTGACTAAATGAACCAGGAAGAGAGCAAAGTTCCTTTTTGAAAGGTGCGTGTTGTTCTTTCCCACTGACTGCTGGTGCTAACTTCCTGTCTGTGCAGATGGCATCCTCGGAGACAGGAGAGGCAGAGAAAGCCATCTCCCCTACTGATGGCCTGGAAAACTCTTGCCCAAACCAGGCATCAGAAGCATGAACTTCCACCTTTTCCTCTGGGCAATGGTGTTAACGGATGGGCAGAAGAAATAAGGCAATAAGCTTCTACAAACACAAGATTTATTAACTTCACTAACGTTAACTGTAATCAGCTCAAGAAACCGCAGCCTGGAACTTGCCCTGTAGTTCTCACAACGAACTTGGGTTTATGTATTTCCTAAATAAAAATTAAATTACATTAAATAAAATTTAAAAAGCCCTTCTTCTTCCATCGCTACCTGTTCTCACTCCACGCAGGTTCCTGCTCAGATTAGATGTGCGCAGGTGCTTCCTCCAGTCACCAGATTGTCCTGGAGGAGTGGAGACGGAACGTTTTACTCTGCTTTCATTTGGCACTTGCAAAGTCTTTCCCTTCTCGCTGACTTTGTCCCCAATTTTCCAAGGCTGTCATTTTTATGTAATTAGAATTCTACATTGATCCAGATATCACTTTGTAGTCTATCCTATAGACAGCCATAGATGTTAAACTCAGTCATCTAATTTATTCCTTCCCACGTGTTTTGGGTTCTTTTTCTTTCTTTTTGTGTGTACAAGGCAAATTGGTTAGGTCAACGTTTTTCTAAACTATGAATTGAATTTGGTCATTCTGATACATTTGTGAACTTTACTTCTACTCATTTTGCTCCCCAAAGGTTCGCAAATGCTAGTGCATGATAAAATTCTCACCGGACTGTGAAAACTGAGAAGAATACGGACAAATATGCATGTGCATGCATGTGTGTATGTGCTATAGGTGCCATAAATTTGCCAATGCTGTTTTCTTATTGCAGATAACCTTCGCCGCTTTTCAAATTGTGGTCCTAAATTGTCTCGTCTTTTATGTAACACAGGGCTTTTGTAGATAGGACTAGTCTTTAAAAATATCTTTACTCGAAAAAAAATCTGGCAATTTTCTGTCAGCTTTTTTGTTACTTTGTTTGTTAAAATTATATTGATTTAGGGATCCCAAACTGGAAAGCTCTGACTAATAACATCACTGTTTAATTCCAAGAACTATAGAACCACTAAATCATAGAGCTGAGGGGGTACTATTCATCATCTAGTTGTGCTATCACACCACCAACAGAGAGGGAAGTGAGGCCCAAGGTGGGGGAGCCCCTTGCTCAGAGGTAGCTGGTAAGAAAAAACAAATCGGAGCAAAGACTTGAACCCCCAATATCCTAGGTCAATTGCTGTTCTCTTCCCCACTGGCCCACAGCACCCCCTCCCACTTTACTTGTTTTTTTGCTTGTTTGTCTATTTTGTATTGAAGCATGTTGACACACAATTATAGATGAGTTTCAGTGACACCACATTGTGACTCAGCATTTACACACATCAGCAATTGATGGCCATGATAAATGAAGCTACTGTTTTTCACTGATAAAAGAGTTACCTTGACAGGGAACTATAGTGGAGTCGTTCTATCTTGTTTATTCACATTTACAACTGAATTTTCCAGAAATCTCAGAGGGTTCATATTCAATATTTCTAAGGTGAGAAACATTGCAAGTATCTGGCAAAAAGGCATCTCTTTCCTTGGAACTGAATGCATAATTGAGGATTTCACACTTCCACATCATTCAGTCTTAATCTTCAGTTGAACTTAGTAAAATATTGTTTTGATCGGGATAGGTTCACATATTGTTCTATGACTTCCCAACCATAATTAGATTCCTTGGGCACTGCGGGAGTTCTAATTGCAAGTGCAGAGCAATTTCAAACTCAGCCACTCGTGTTGTCCATGTTGAAAGCCCTTTTTAAAGGAGGAAGAAAAAAAAAAGAGTCCTTTCATTCCTGGGTAAATTTCAAAAGCTAACATGATGTCATCATCACTTTTCCTCCCATAATTTCCAGAAGGCCTGAGCAGCCTATGCAGATCTCCATCATTTCCCTCCTAAAGGTTTCAGAAATAACATATTATAGATAAGCTTAATAAAACTGCCAGAGACCCTAAAGAAGTGGATTGGATTTCTGAGGAAAAGAGTGAGATGGCACATGTCTATCAATCGGGATAATGTCATGTATTTTTTCAGCTCAGGGTTTGACTGGACTTAAAGGTTTGCTTCAAGGCGTGGTCCATTGAGAGGTTTATCATGGAATCTTAATACTTAAATTTAATCCTCTCATTATGCAGATAGCTGATTAAAGATAACAGCCTGGCAGTCTCATCCCCTGGGGTCTGCTACTGTTTTGCCATTGCCTACTTGGTTTTCTTGAGCAGGTACTTTGTTTCTCTGTACCTTTGTACTTTCATGCATTGGAAGTAAGGATTGAAAATACTGGCCTAATTCACAGGATTCTGTGTTGATAAAGTGATGTTAGATGTGGGAACATGCTATATAAATGAAAACCCCACCAGGGGGCACCTGGCTGGCTCAGTCAGTAGAGCATGCTACTCTTGATTCTGGAGTTGTAGGTTTGATCCTCACATTGGGTGTAGAGATTACTTGAAACCTTGCCTGAATACAAGTTGGTAAAATTATAGTAACAAGAGAAAGCATATTCAGAGCTCATTACATGCCAGGTAATTAAATGCTTCATGCATTCTAATGCCTTTATTCCCCACAATAGCGCAGTGACTGGGGACCCTATTGTCCCAAGTTTATAAATAAGGAAGCTGAGAAGAGAGAGAACTTACTTGCCTGAAATTACACAGCTGTTCAGTGGAGTTTGGTTTTGAACCCAAGCAGTCTGGACGCAGAGCCTGGTATGTTATATGGCTCCCGATGTAGACATCAGTGACTGAAAGAAAGGAAGGGATGCCTCAGTGGAAATGGCACTTTAGACTAATGAGGAAGAACATTTGTGTTGGCTCAGGTTGAAGTGTGTCCCCTTAGAAGTTATATATTGAAGTCCTAACCATCAATACCTTGGAATGTTACATTATTTTGAAATAGAGTCATTGCAGAGGTAAATGCTTCTGATGAGGTCTTAATGAAGTGGTATGGGCTCCTAATCCAACAGGACTGGTGTCTTTATCAAAAGGGAAAATTTGGAGATAGACGTGCATACACAAAGAACACCATATAAAGATTAGAGCTTTGCTGCCACAAACCAAGGAACCGCCAGAGGCTAGGAGAGACCTGGAACACATCCTTTCCTAGAACCCTCTAGAGGGCTCATGGCCCTGCAGTCACCACACTCTCACCCACATAAGCCTCCAGAGAATTGCTAAACAATACTCGGCTGGTGGTACTTTGGCATGATAGCCCTAGAAAACTAATGAATGCATATGGTTTATGAAAATTAGCTTTGTGATTTATTTATTTATTTATTTATTTTTTTAGTTTATGATAGTCACAGAGAGAGAGAGAGAGGCAGAGACACAGGCAGAGGGAGAAGCAGGCTCCATGCATCGGGAGCCCGACGTGGGATTCGATCCCGGGTCTCCAGGATCGCGCCCTGGGCCAAAGGCAGGCGCCAAACCGCTGCGCCACCCAGGGATCCCAGCTTTGTGATTTATTTAGTCATCCTTTGGAAATCCATTGAGAGAGGGGTATTTGTAGGGTGCGCATGGGTCTGAGTGCAGTGTAGGCCAAAATGAGTGGACAGGAGGCCATCGACTTCCAGGGACAGTGATTCTGTGCTCTCCCCAGTCCATCTGTGAAAGCAAAACTGAGTGTTTTCCATGGAAGTCACAATGAGGGCACTCAGCATTAGCTCAGAGAAAGCTAAGAAGACCCAGACTTTTGGTCCTGCTCTTAATCACAGAAAACAAAATGTACTCTTCCCTTGACTTCTTGGCTTTCTTCTTACATTCGAGGACATTACTTCTCAGTGACCTCTGCAGCCATCTTATCTGGGCCAATCTCTGTAATGCTGGAGTTTCTCAGGCTTAGTTCCAGGACAGGTAAATTCTCATTGTATGTACCTTCCTGGTGACTGTCCTTACCTATGGTTTAGATGACCCCTTTGAAGCCATTCTTGCATACAATACTGGTTAAAAATCTTTAGTGTGACTGCCTGTGTGAGCTTGAGGGTTGATTTCTTGACTCCTCTGTACCTCATTTTCTCCATTTGTAAAGGAGAGGTAAAAATGGTGTATTCTTTATAAAGTTTTGGGAGGATTGAATGAAGTATTACATAACTAACATATTACATAATATAATACATATTATTATAGTACACACTGTACAAAGAAAGACAATCATGAAGTCGTAGAGTTTAAAATCTTGGAGTAAACATAGACAAATATATAAACCACATATATGCAAATATGGGTTAAGAAATAGAAAAAAAATAAACAAGAGAAAGAGTGTCAGGTGTGGGAAGCACCTGCTGGGGTGCTCATAGAGGGTCTCTCTGAAAAGGACCAAGGTGAGAAAATCCCTTGGCACAGAAAACATAACCCCTCATGGACTGCCTTGTGGCTGGAGAAGGGCCAGAGAGAGGCCTTCTAAACTGTGGGTTCTGGCATTCAGGTGGTTTTTAAATGCAACAAAATTGATTACTCGGCACCAATTAAACACCTGCTGTTTTAGCCTGGTTGTCTAAAAAACAGCGGAGCTAGGTATGGCTTCCTAATAAGTTGCTTGTTGTTTTCCCAAGACAAATTCAGGGCGTAGGAGACTGCAAGTCATTGGAACAGTTTTGCCTATTGGCGAAGGGATTTTTTCAGATTGTTCCCCAAAGTCTTCTTCTGGCTACCGTTCATTTCCCCTATTTTGATTTCTCTACTGTTTCTTTTCTTTCCTTTTGCTATTCCAATCTTGCCAAAATGTCTGTTTTCATACTTTGAAAAGTTTAGCTTTTGGTTTAGATGATCACCCATTCTACTGTTTTCCTTATAAACAAAGAAATTAGTTTCTGTTTAGAGTTTTATTGTTTCCTTTCTCGTACTTTCTTTGGCCTTATTTTCTTGTTGTTGCTGGCTCTCATTTTAACTTCTTTGTCCAATGCTTAGTTTGCAATATGCAATCTTTTTATTTTCTAGTATATGTATATATATTATACCTTTTCTCTATATGTTAGCTAATCTCATAAGTTTTGAAATTTAATTATTTCATTTCACTTATTCCTAATTACTTGTAAATATTTGTGTTTTCTAGTAGGATTTTTTTGTTGTTGTTATAAAGATATTATTTTCAAGCTTTTTTTTTCTGGTTTTAAGTCTGCTTCTAAGTGTAGCTTTCTGTTGTTTTCTGGTAATGTATTTCATTAGGGTTAGAGAATGTTGCCCAAAAGAGATTATTTTTTGGCAGTTGTCAAGAGTTTATGGTCAATTTCTGTTTCTTTTTTTTCTCTAATAAATCTTTCATCACTGTGAAAAGGAGCTGCTGAATCCAAAATCATACAACTGATTTGTCTGTGTTGTGCCTTTTTCATTTTTTTAGACTACAAGGAATTCTCAGCTTGAGCAGGAAAGTCTGACATAGCCTTGCCAATTTGTCCATTTCTACAGCTTTCAAGATGTGTTTCTTCACTTCACCTGAAGACTGAAGGTTGACAAGTTTCAAAACCTGTTAATTGGTTTATTATGAGCACCAGCCTTTGGGGATCTCATTTGCATGTTTTCATGAATTTTTGCTGGTGTTCAGGTCCTTACTGAAAAATTAAATGTAATCTTGGCCATAGATTTTGTCCACTCCCATCCTTGTATGCTTAATTGGAGCAGATTAAAAAGGAAAAAAATAAAATAAAATATTTCTTGAAAAATAAACTGTCAGGGAAGGGTTGCTTGGCTGTTTTGTGGAGGCTTTTAATTAAAGTAGTTGCTGCGTGGGTAATGCCAGAAGTTCCACGTGGGTTCTGAGTGGGCCTCTGAAAACGGCCTGTTATGTTTCTACTAAGGAGTAAGGATTACTGGCAGGTTTATAATCCCGAAGCAGAAGAGATGTCATCTTAGAGACTTGCAGGAAGTAGCCCAAACATGGACCAAGAAGACGGTGACCTGTATGAGTCAGGAGAACAACTTTAAAAAATTTAGTTTCAATGATAAAAAAAGTAGACTTGTTAGTTCAATTTCAGGCACTGTTCTAGATGCTAGGAATGGAGCCATGAACCATCATGAATAGACATATTTGTTGGGTGTGAGTAAATGCTAAGGTGAAAAATAAAAATAATGAAAGGGACAGAGCTGGATGGTGGAAGATCGATGAGGGGATGTTGGTCTGGAAAGTCTTCATTATAAAGATGACATTTGAGCAGAGGTCCAAATAAAATTTGAAAACATAAAAACTTTCTGGGGGATTCCAGAATGTTAAATGTGAACTCAGAAAAGCTCCTTGCATTAATGGTGGTTTACCCCATCTCTACTGCCAGTGGATAGGGCAGGGCCATACCCATGCCATCAGACCCTGGACGGGGAACAGAAATCTGGCCACAGAGACCATCTGGGCACTTGCTGGTGGTGCTTTCCCTGTCCTCCTATCTCAGCATTAGTCCTGAGGTACATTCACTGGTGCTGAGTACTTTTGTAACGTTTTAAAAAAACTCTTGCAAATGCAGCACTCATTCTGCTTCTCATTACCACTTTCCAGATCATTTCTTACTTGCTTATGCTAAAGCTAAAACTACCTGCTTCTTGTCTTAATCTGTTCAGTCTTTGGGTAACAAAGCACCACAGACTGGGTGGCTTATAAAAACAAAAATTTATATCTCACAGGTCTGGAGGCTGGAAGTCATAGATTGAGGCACCCCGGGCAGATTCAGGGTCTGGTGAAAGTCCACTTCCTGGTTGGCCACCTTGTCTTCTCTCTGAGTCCTCATGCGGTAGAACAGGCGAGGGAGCTCTCTTCTGTAAGGGCACAGTGCATTCATAAGGGCTCCACCCTCATGACCTAATCACCTCCCAATAGCCCTACCTGTTTGGGAATTAGGTTTCATCAAATGAATTTGGGGAAGGAAACAAATACTTAACCTCTAGCAATGGTATTGCTCTGAGTCCTTCTTACTCATTTCCTTGTTCAAAGCAGCTGCAAGCCTATCAGAAGCAAAATCTTATCATAAGATATTGTGTGAAGGGACTGGAAGAGATGAGTCTTTTCTAATGCGAGGGGGCTCGGGAAAATAATGCTCTTTACACCAATCAGATGGCAGGGACAATTTCTGACTCGTCTTTATGTCTCTAAGAGCACTCAGCACAGTGCCTAGCACCTACTTGATGCTGAATAAAGACTTTGAACTCCAATTCTCAATGGATCCCTAATTCCTAGCAACCAATTAGACCAGAGAGGTTTATTTTTCAACCTGTCAGAATCCAAGGTGCCAAAGTAAACCAATGCTGTTATTCAACAAACATCTTTCCTTAAAGAGTTCCCAAATAGACTGCCGACATACACCAATGGACTCACTTTCTAAATTGGTGCTGTGTGTCACAGGCTATATATGTGTGCTCAGAAGCATGAAAACTGGTTAACTGCCCACCAAGATACCAAGGGCTTTGGATTAGCAGGTCAAGTCCCAGATACAAAATGTTGACACAGACTGCCCTGAAACAATCTCCTCTTTAAGCACCTGCCTCAGCACATTAAGATCCAAGAAGACAGGTGAGATCTGAGAAATCATTAGCTCAGTTATGTTGAGGACTAATTCATTTTCCTGCTTTTAGTCCGAAAAGGGCAAGATTCCTTTGTCCTCTGAGGCTTCAAGTGTTCTCTGGAGTCAAAGGGACTCCTACATTATGCGATGCATTGGGACAGCTCCCACATCTGATATTTACTCCTTAGGCCATATCTTGTCCCCTCTCACAGTCCTGCCTACCCAAACCTCACACATGGGTCTAGAACAGAGAGGTGTCTAAGGTGGGCCTGGGCATAATGCAAAAATCTATAACCTGAAGGTAGGCTCAAAGTAATTATTTTCTTTGTGGAAGTGAGCATATAACATCTAGCCCCTAAGGTTGTTTTAAGAATTCTGTAAAAGAATACCACCATTACACTCTATGTATCTATGAGTTTAATTATTTTAACTTTCTCACAGAAGTGGAATCAGGCAGTAATCATTCCTCTGTGACTGGCTTACTGCACTTGGCATAGGATCCTTCAGGTTCATCCACTTTGTCACATATGGCAGTATTTCCCTCTTTTTAAGGAAGAATGGCATATCATATATATGTGTGTATGTGTGTGTGTGTGTGTGTGTGCGCATGTATATATATACATTATACATTATATTATACATTATATATATTCACATTTTTAAACCCATTTGTAAGTCAGGAGATAAAATTGGGAGGATGCTAATCAATGCTTATAAAGATTCAATTATGCAAAATAAATAGGTCTAGAGATTTTTCAAACAAGATACAGAAGGCATGAATAAGAAAGGGATTGACACATTCGCCTATGTTAGAAATTAAAATTTATGTCATAAAAATATCCTACTATAAACAAAGTAAATAGAAAATTGACAGCCCCAGAGAGTGGGTGGGAGAGAGTGATTGACTATATATAAATATATGAAATCATTCACTTTTTTATATGACTTAGTTTTATCCATATGTATTCCAAAAGAATATATATTTAGGTAAATTTCATAAAAGAGTGCCATGGTAGACATAATACTGGGTACTTCTTTTTTCCAATGAAGATTATATTGCTAAGATATAATCATGTTGATATGTGTCACCATGCTTAATTTAGACTGCTGTATACTATTCCATTGTATGACTATTTTTCACACAACTCATTCCTCCTCTCCTCTACTAATGACTTGTATGTATGTATGTATTTATTTATTTTTAATCTTTTTAAGATTTTATTTATTTATTCATGAGAGACACACACACACACACAGAGAGAGAGAGAGAGAGAGAGAGGCAGAGACACAGCAGAGGGAGAAGCAGGCTCCATGCAGGGAGCCCGATGTGGGACTCGATCCCAGGTCTCCAGGACCATGCCCCAGGCTGAAGGTGGCACCAAACCGCTGAGCCATCTGGCCTGCCCAATGACTTACATTTAGATTGTTTTTTGCTATTGGAATATTGCTGTTATAAACACTTGTGTATATTATTACTGATATAAAGCAGTACTTAATAGTTTTCTTAGATTTATGTCTGGGAATAGAGTACATGGTTTGTAGTATTTGCACATGTACAGTTTGATGAAAGTGTCATACTTTCAATTCACTGTTCCACCAGTCATAAAAATTCATATAGTCTTCAAAATTTAGTTTTATCTATTTTTTTAGTATTTTTTCCAATCAAATGAATATAATTTATACCTATTGAATGCATTTTCATGAACATTAAAAGAGGTTGAATATCTTCTTATATATTTATTGAGCATTAATTCCTCCTCTTTGAAATTCCTGCTTATATTTTGTGTCGATTTTTGTATTGGGTAATTTGTTTTCGTTATTGTAGCTTTTATTCCATAGGAGTCCTTCACTAGTTGTGTGTCTTGTATTCATCTCTTCCCTGTTTATACCTTTCCTTTCTACCTTTAATATCCTTTTGATAATGACAATTTAATTTCATTATACCTTGATCCACTCTTTCTTTTTAAAGATAGTGCTTTTTTTGAGTCTTACATTAAAAACTCTTGCCTATCTCAGGGTCAGCAAGAGAATAATCTGGATTTTCCAAGAATATTTTTTAGGTATTATAGTTTGATTTACTTTTTTAAGGTCTTATTTATTTGAGAGAGAAAGAGAGAGAGAGAGAGAGAGATGAAGATAGGGACAGAGATAGTGAGAGGGAACACAAGTAGAGAGAAGAGAAAGAAGTAGGCTCCCTGCTGAGCAGGAAGTTCAAAGTGGGCTGGATCCCAGGACCCTGGGATCATGACCTGAGCTGAAGGCTGACAATCAACTGACTAAACCATCCAGGCACCCCTCAGTTTAATTTCTAATCCATGTAGAGCTGCATTTGATGTAGAATATGAGGTAGCTAAGTCACCATTGGTAACCACTTTTCCAGTTTAATTTGTTGAACACCCTCTCCATACCCATTGACATTGCAGGATACTTCTCCACGTATGCTCCCATTCTAGACATATGGATCTTCTTCTGGCCTCTCCATGATGTTCCATTGGCCCATTTGTTTATCCAAGTACTAATTATATGTAGTAATAATTGCTAAAATTTAATAATAAATTCTAACTTTTGGTAACTCAATTTCCCTCTCTCTTCTTTCTCAGAAATAGCTCCTTCTCTTAATCCTGTGTTCCTCCATATACATTTTAGAGTTTACTTATAAAGTTTGCCATTGAGATTTTGGTAAAAATTGCATTGAATTTTAGTCCAATTTGGGGAAAGTCTATGTTTATGATGTTGTGATTTCTTCTTATTTATAGGCATAATATATATATCTTGAATTATTTAGGTTGTCTTCAATGTCTCTTCAAGTTTTATAAGCTTTCCTATAGAGATTTTTGCAAGTGCTTTATTACATTTATTCTTAAGTACCTAATATTCTGTGGGATTTCTCTAAATTGTGACTGCTTTTAAATTTGTTCCTAGTATTTTGAGATTTTTGTGTGTATCTTATATCAAGCTGTGTTACCAAACCTTATGATTTTAAAAACTTTGTCTATAGACAGACCATTTTGAGTTTTGTACATGAATAACAGTATCATCCCCAGTAATGATGGTTTTATTTCTATTTTTTTTATTATTCTTGTCCAGAGCACTCTATCTAAAACCTGCACTATGGTGTTGAATAGATGTCCATTGATGTCTTTGTCTTGTTTCTGACTCTAATTTTTAAAATATTTTCCTGCTTAGAATAACACTTTCTGGGTTTTTTAATAATTACTCTTATCATGTGGAGAACATTTTTTATTTTTTTTTTATTTTTTTTTTAAACATTTATTTTATTTATTTATGATAGTCACAGAGAGAGAGAGAGAGGCAGAGACATGGCAGAGGGAGAAGCAGGCTCCATGCACCGGGAGCCCGACGTGGGATTCGATCCCGGGTCTCCAGGATCGCGCCCTGGGCCAAAGGCAGGCGCCAAACCGCTGCGCCACCCAGGGATCCCCGGAGAACATTTTTTAAATTCCAAATTTAAGAGATTTATTATTAATTTATGTTTAATTTTATCAAATATTTTTTCACATTTATTGAAATGTTATATATTATTGATTTAAGGGTAAGATATTAGTAATATTAACAGCAACAAAGAATTTGTATTCATAAGATATGAGCTAAAGAACATATAGGACAAATGTTTTCATGGCAGACAGTGCTAATCGCATAATCAACAGACTTTCTCCCATCCTTTCTTACTGAGAATAATTTGTACTTGGGGCCAATTTTCTGAGCTTAATATTCAGTTCCTCTGTTTCATGAGAAATTGTTGGCATATAATACCATTTTTGTCACTAAAATATAAGTATAGATAACCTGAGTCTTTCTGAGAAAGTTTTGTTTTTCTGAAACAAGAGCTTCTCTGGTTGCCTGAGACCATGATGCTCTACTGGAGCCGTCTTCTAACCGTGGAGCCAAAAGCCTATCATGCTGTGGTTGGAAGAACTCACCACTAGAAGCAGCATGGAGCACACTTCATAGGTATGACCTGCCCTCCATAATCTCCTTAGATGGGGAAAAAACAAAAACTTATTTAGGTTTTTGTTCCTTTTACCAAAAGCATTTCTAACTGATTCAAATAAAAATTGACAACCTACAGAAAAAAAAAAATCACAAATGGCCTGTCAGTATATGTAAAAAGAAAGTTTTACTTCAGAACTACACTGATAATCAGGAAAATGAGGATTAAAACTACAATGGGTGAGTATTCTGTACCCAACAGATCAGCAAAATAGTGCCTCTATGACCATACCAAGATTTGGCAAAGATGAGAAACTGAAGGAGCTCTTATTCACAGCTTGCCTTGTGGGTATATAAATTGCTACAACTCATTTGAGGAACACCTTGGCAAAATCTAGAAAATTTATATATGTATTCAAGAGAGGGAAAAAAAGCTTCAAAATATTCTAAATGTCCACCAGTAGAAGACTGTATATAAATTGTTATAGATCCACTTAAAAGACCATGATGTAGGAGTGAAAATGAGAGAGCCAAGTTCTACATATCCATATGGAAAAAACTCACATAGAATCAGCATCCAGAAAAGTGAATTACAGGATGCGTTTAGTATGATATGACTTATATAGTTTAACAGTAGGCAAAGCAGTAGTAAATTATGAAGAAATCCAAGAGAGATTAATACCAAATTCAGGATAGTTATCACCTCTGTTGAGGGAAGAGAAGAATGCAGTCGGTGTGATAAGTATGGGAGGCTCACCTGTAATGAAAAAATTCTACTTTCTACTCCTTAACATGAATGGTAGATTCATGGGTGTTCACTTTATTACTCTTTATACCTCCTTGTATGTCTTCTTACATCTTTTCAGATCTTCTTGTTTGTCTCAAATCATTTCTAATATTTTAATTAAAAATAGAATACTTAAATATTTCAGAAAATAAATGGATATAAAGTGTGTCTGTTTATATGCTCTTGCATGTGTACGTATATCTTAACACCAGTAGCTGGCATGTACCCTCATGTCATTTCATCCTCTGTGGTTTGTTGTAAAATCATCTCTATTGCCATTGGGTAGATGAGCAAACTTAGGTTTAAGGTAGCCAAGTGATCTTCCAAAGTCATATGTTGGTCAATTGATCTTGCTCCAGCTGAGGCCCTCTGCGTTTGCCTCATGCTCACTCACCACACCATACCACAATTCTCAAGCCACCTGGTGCACACATAAATACCCTAGAATTGGGATTCCAGTTATTAGTGTCTCCTTTGGCATTTGTGGGGCACTGATGATGGTTTCAGCCTAAATAATGGGCAGTTTGTGGTGAGACTGGTGTGAAGTGCTTCTGGGCTTTGAAAGATTGTCATCTGGTGTTTGCCCCTTGCTGCGTTGGAGAGCTGCCTGCTGGGCATTTAGTGTGTCCAGGCCATGCTATCATTAAAGCCACTGCAGCCGTTTATTACACGAGCTCTGAAGTCAATCCCTGGGAACCAAGAGTGAATTAGTTGCAGCTGGTGCTACACTGGACAAATGCATGCTGATCAGAAAAGACTTCTCAGTACTTCTTGTGGGCCCCTAGAGTAGCTTTTGAAAATAAACTCCTCTCTCCAAACAGAACATTTCCAGAGCCTTAAAAGAGATATTTATTCATTTGCCCATTTTTTTAATCCTTCCATTCATTTCTTCAAAAAATATTTAGAGTGCCTCCTTGTGCTGGGAACTGTACTGAACCCTAAGTACATTTTGTGAATACAAAGAAGTGGCCTCTGCTCTCACAGAGTTTACAGGACACAGAGAGTGTCCCACAAACAAGTGTAAGTATCCTTTCTTGTATTAATGCAAATAATAGAGGAACATGTATTTTGATGAAGTCCTTCAGGGAATCAGTCTTTGAGGGGGGCATGGAAGTCAAGCCAAATTTTAAGAATTCTGAAAGTATTTTAAGTCTTCTGAAGTACTTCAGATTTCTTAGGAACAGGCTCTGTTTCTAGTTCACCTTTGCCTCCCTAGAAATTGCCACGGGCTCTGAGACAGTTGAGGCCAATGGGAGAATACACTGGTTATTACAGTACCAAGTGTAATCTTTCCAGACCTGAAACTACAACTCCATTGTTGTCTCAAGGCATCCCAACTCAGATCTTCCACTCTCCTCAAACACTTGCCTATAAATCAGAACAGGGCTTCTCTACCTACACTCTTACAAACCCATGACAGAAGGCATTCTCTTGTGCAAACAGTCTGGAATACATGAAGACCCAAACTATGTGGCAACATTGACCCCCAACTTTTTCTCATTCATTCAAGATAATATAAAAGAAAGCAGGTGAGTGAGAACAGCTTTAATACTGAACTAATCTTGAATACATTTTATTTAAAAAAATACAAAGTACATCGTTCATATATTCTATAGGATTAGTAATTACAAACTACTGGTAGAACACATGACAACTGATGGTGGCCCATCTGGTTTTCTAATATCAGTTAGGATCAATGCTGTGCAGAGCTCCATGCCTCACTCCCATCTATGGGCCTGGGTCTCAGGCTCTATATCCTGATGGATTCTTTTCTTAAACCCTGTACCTCATTGAAGAGTTATTCAAGGTCCCCAGTTCCACAAGATCATCCTTATATATCCACGTGGCTGCAGGCACACCTGTCAAATGTACTCTTTATTTAAAACCAGTGCTCTTATACCATCTTACCTACCCCCATCCCTTAATTATGGATCCCTGGTATTGAGGTTTATAAAGGACCTCCACCACAATCCCACTGCAAGACTTAGGGTTATTACGAATAGTCTCAATACATCATTTATTCAACAAATATGTATTGTGCCTGTACTATCATCATCATCATCATCATCATCATCATCATCATCACCATCATCAGAATCACTACCACTGTGTGGAAGACTCTTGAGAGGCTCTACAGCATCAGCACTGAACATAATAGATACAGTCCTACTTTCAAGTAGCTCACCATCTAGAGGAAATTTTTTAAAATGAATAAGATTTCAAAAGTTAAGTATTGAAGATGTGTTTTGTGAAGGAATTGGATGGCTTGAGCAAAGTACCTAAGGTAGGAAATAGTAAGACAAGCCCTGAAAATAAGGGTAATGTGTAACTTGGCAGTCATCCAAAGGTTCGGCAGGGATGGAGCTCACTTCTCTGTAATTTCTTGATTACCAAGAATCCCTCATAATTTTAAGCCATTCTGCTAGTATAGGGCTTTGTCCTCTGATACTTCAAACATGTGAAACTTCAGTTTTTTTGTCACTTGGGCTGTTCAGATTTGGGGGATGCACTCAATGAAAACAAACCCCAGCACAACCATAGATCAGACTCCAAGTAGCTCTATCTTTCTAGATTATGTTTTTCCTTGGTTTTTGTCTCTATTTTGTTTTGATTTCCTGGGGATATGCTCCATATAATCATACTTGACATCCAGGGACTTCACATGAATTTATAATCTGATTTTTGGTTCTTGTTGCTTCTGTTCTTTCTCTCCAAGGATTCTCTTTTAAATTTCCAGCTGGTAGTGTTGGCAAGAATGTGGAGAAAGGGGAACGCTCATTCACTGTTTGTGGGAATGTAAATTGGTACAGCCACTGTGGAAAACAGTATGGAGCAGTGAGTAATGTATAGAATTGCTGAAACATTATATTGTACACCAGAAACTAATGTAACACTGCATGTCAACTATCCTGGAATTAAAATTTGAAAAAGAAAGAAAGAAAGAAATATCATATAATCCAATAATTCTACTTCTGGATATGTACCCAAAGAAAAAAATCCACTAATTTGAAAAGATACATGCACCCCTATGTTTATTGCAGCATTCTTTACAATAGCCAAGATATGCAAGTATCCCAAGAGTCCATCAATAGATGAATGGATAAAAAAGATATGATAGACACACACAATGGAATATTATTCAGCCAAAAAAAATTTGAGATCTTAACCATTTGCAACAACAAGGATGGATATAAAGGGTAAAATGCTAAGTGAAATAAGTCAGGGAAAGACAAATACCATATGATTTCATTCATATGTGGACTTTAAGAAGCAAAACAAACAAACAAGCAGAAGAACATACTGCTAAATACAGAGAACACACTGGTGGTTACCAGAGGAGAGTCAGATGGATGAATAGGTGAAATAGGTGCTGGGGATTAAGAGTGTACTTATCTTGTATACTGAATGATGTATAGAATTGTTGAATCATTATACTGTACACTTGAAACTAATATGACAGTACTTATTAGTTAACTATACTCGAATTAAAATTTTATTTTAGGGGATCCCTGGGTGGCGTAGCGGTTTGGCGCCTGCCTTTGGCCCAGGGCGCGATCCTGGAGACCCGGGATCGAATCCCACGTCGGGCTCCCGGTGCATGGAGCCTGCTTCTCCCTCTGCCTATGTCTCTGCCTCTCTCTCTCTCTCTCTCTGTATGACTATCATAAATAAATAAAAAAAAAAATTTATTTTATTTTTTTGGAATTAAAATTTTAAAAATAAAAGAAAATACTATCATTTCAACATGTAACTATTCAAAACTATTAATAAGATAAAAAATGCATTTTCTATGTATATTTAAGTATTTGAAAAAACAATTATTTCATATAATTTATCCAGCTAGTGGCCTTAATCTGGTCTTCTACCATCATTGGGTATGAAGTTCCTACCTTATGTTTTAGCAGGATCCCTTTGGCTGCTATGTAGAAAACAGATTGTCTGGGAAGACTTCGGGAATCATCAAGCCACTTCAATAATCCCAGAGATGCTATTGGTGTGTCCTAGACCAGAGTGGTAAGATGGACATGGTAAAAAGTGTGGGATTCTTGGGACGCCTGGGTGGCTCAGTGTTGAACGTCTGCCTTCGGCTCAGGGCATGATCCTGGAGTATGGATGAAGTCCCACATCAGGTTCCCTGCGCGGAGCCTACTTCTTCCTCTGCCTCTGTCTTTGCCTCTGTGTGTGTGTGTCTCATGAATAAATAAATAAAATATTTTTAAAAAGATTTATTTATTTATTCATGACACACACACACACACACACACACACACACACACACAGAGGCAGAGGCAGAGACATAGGCAGAGGGAGAAGCAGGCTCCATGCAGGGTGCCTGATGTGGGACTCGATCTGGGGTCTCCAGGATCATGACCTAGGCTGAAGGTGGCGCTAAACCGCTGAGCCACCCAGGCTGCCTGTAAATAAATCTTAAAAAAAAAAAAAAAAGAGTGGGATTCTGGAAATCCAAAGTACTCCTAACATTTTGAAGGTAGAATAAATGGCATTTTGTTTTATAGTTATTCTTACTGAGATGTGCACAGCAACTCTGTATAACATTGTAGTATTGCAATCGTCATATTATTTTGTCTGCATTTGTCTAATGATCATTTCTCCTCCTCTATTTTGAGCTCCTTGAGGACAGAGAATATGTTGCTTTAATCTTTGTAGCCTTAGAGCTTTGTAGCCCACAGTACTTCAATATTGATCTGAACTCATCTCACTAAACTTTCACCCATTGATTGTTTTCCACCCTTGAGGGCTACACACAAGCCTGATTTTCCTTCCACATAAGAGTCCTTTACACAATTGAAACCATTTCTTCCCTGCCATTCTGCACACATATAAAATTCTTGCAGTGAATGGAGGTGAGTGTCGAATAGGTTTGAAGACCTTAATGGAATTGGATTGACTTTTGAGGGCCATCGTCCCATCCCACCAAGGAGACCACAATATGTCCCTTGCCTATTGCCCAATAAAGAGAAACATTTCAGAAGGCGGGGTTAAGCAAGAATCAGAATGAAAAAAGACAATTGCCCTATGGAGAACCCTGATTCTTCTTCCCAGGTAGGGCTCCCTTCTTTCTGTGAGTAAACAAGCAGTCTTATATTCTTCAAGGAAGGTTCTCTGCCTCAGATGTAGCCCTGGGTCCGGGGACTCTGTGTCATGCCCCATGGAAGTGGGAGTTTAGCTGATGGAGCTCCAGAGGGAGCCACCAGAAGAGAAACCCAGGCTGGCTTTTTCTATTTCTCCCCTGTTCCTTCCTCACTTCCTCAAAGAGGAGAAGATGATAGTTCTTACAGCTTCACTGTAAAGTCTGGATCTCTATAGCTCTCTGTAGTTTATGAAGTACTTTGACATGAATTAAGTCACTGAATATACACAGAGATTTGCAAGATTTTTTTTTTTTTGCAGTTTAGAAGCATTAATTTAATAAAGATGTGTGGTATTTCTTGTTGCTATACACAGGACACATGTACTTCCAATGTTAAGCCCATACCACCCGTGAGACATGACACCTCCCTTCCAGTCATTCCATTCCTTCCTCTGGCCTTTAGGTTCCCCTTCATTGTTGTATTGATCACTGCTAACATAGAGAAGAAGGCTACATAATCATTTATGAAGGTTCTTTACTTGGAGTTTTGCTAAACTCCAATAGTTGTTTTATTGTCTTGAACTTCCAATATAAGGAAAATTTTCTGTGCCTATTAAAAAAATATGGAGGGATCCCTGGGTGGCGCAGCGGTTTGGCGCCTGCCTTTGGCCCAGGGCGCGATCCTGGAGACCCGGGATCGAATCCCACGTCGGGCTCCCGGTGCGTGGAGCCTGCTTCTCCCTCTGCCTGTGTCTCTGCTTCTCTCTCTCTCACTGTGTGCCTATCATAAATAAATAAAATTTAAAAAAAAAAAAAAACAAAGTAATTAAAAAAATAAAAAAATAAAAAATAAAAAAATATGGTATTTCTTTTCCTTATATGGAGAAATTTTAAAAATTTTAAAATTTAAACATTCCCCAACACTGCTATCCACTTAGTACTATGTTTTAAGCATTTTCTACCCCGGTAGTCACATGAAGTGACATTGATTCATACTCCCCCATCTCTCTCTCTCTCTCTCTCTCTCTCTTTAATTTTATTAAGATTCAATATATTGACATATAATGTATTATTGGTTTCAGAGGCAGAGGTCAGTGGTTCATCAGTCTTATATAACACCCAGTATCCATTACAACATGTGCCCTTCTTAATGTCCAACACCCAGTTACCCTATCCCCTCAACCCCCCACCCCTTCAGCCACCCTCAGTTTGTTCCCTATGATTATGAGTCTCTTATGGTTTGTCTCCCTCTCTGATTTTGTCTTGTTTTATTTTTCCTCTCTTCCTCTATGATTCTCTGTTTTGTTTCTTAAATTCCACATATGAGTAAGGTCATATGATAACTGTCTTTCTCTGATTGACTTATTTTGCTTAGCGTGCAAGATAAATTTTATTATCTCCATTCAATTTGTTGAAGACACAAACACTTTACAAGGTCATAAGGAGTTACTTTGGATGGTTTTCTTGTTATCTGACCTTGGGGCACAGGGAGAAGTTGAGCACTGCACTCAGATTCTGGAAGAGCAAGAAAGGCTTTGGTGAAGAAAAATCAGGGCCAAGACTAGTCAGTGTATGATGATATTTGTGAGAAAAGAAAGAAGTCTGGTCACTGCCCATGATCATCCTAAATTCAAATCCATAAGCATATTGAATAGGACTCTGGGAAGCTCTTATGAGCATGTGGGCTCTGCATTCAGGAAATTTCATTGGGATTCTTTGAATTTTAATGTTAACTGTATTTGTCTCCATAAGAAATATATGAAGACCTCATAATTCTTCCCAATAATTTTTCTTCAGCTATCTGCTGCTTTTCAGAGGCCTTCAACATTATGTATTTGTTGGATACTTTTCTAAACGTTCTTTGAGTATTCTGTGCATATGCAAATATAGGATATATAAATACAATAGAATTTAATAACTGTGAGGGTTTCATTGGTGACTAATTCCATAAAGCAAAATAAAATCACAATTAAATTACTTCCTTCAAGCCCTGAGCAGCTCTTACCTTCTGAATGTAGGTACCTTCTGAACCCTCACCATGTTGTTTTAATATATAAAATTGCATTCCCCTACATTTTTTCATTACCTATATTCCCAATCCCCCTGACCCAACAAGTCTTCTTATATTCTCATAATATTTACCCTCCTATAACATACTAAATATAGAAGTAAAGTTTTCCTGTTCATTGTCTATTATTTCAAAAATGTAAAATCTGGAGGTCAGACTACTGTCTCTTTTGTTGACTGATGTACTCAAGCACTTAGAACAATACCTAGCACATGATAGGAATTCAGCTTTTTGCTATATTTAATCGAAAGATCATTATTATCTGTAATGTGTCAGGCACTGTGACAAGTGATGATGACAATAAGAAGATGAAGAAATGGAGAAGGTTGTATTCACCAAAGGAAGACACTAAACATAGAGTTTGCATTGCAAAATGTTTAGTAAGAATCAAAATGTGTCAAAGGAAGATGGAGAAAGCAGGATTTAGCAGAGAAAGAAGGTACACTTCAATGCAGATCCAGTAAAACCTCAGCAAAGTATCCAGTGCAAATTTTGCCCATCTGAGTTGTCCCCTGGTCAAGCCAAAACTGCCCAAGACATTTAGCCTGTCTTGATCAGTCTCTAAATGCATTCTATACAAGGCTGCAAGTCCTTTCTTGAAGAGAGATCTTGGAAGTACATCTTCTTGTCTACCACAGGAATGCATAATCGTGGTCCTCAAATAGACACAATTAACAATAATCTTTTTTAAAATTATTTATCCATGAGACACACATGCACAGAGAGAGAGAGACAGACAGACAGACAAACAGAGGGAGAAGCAGGCTCCCTGCAAGAAGCCCAACGTGGGACTCGATCCTAGGTCTCTAGGATCAGGCCCTGGGCTGAAGGCAGCACTAAACTGCTGAACCACCTGGGCTACCCAACAATAATATTTTTTGAGGTGAGGGGGGCTTCCTAAATATCTCTTGTCAATCACTCATTCACCAAATGCTTATTGAGATATCACCATGTGGCAGGTATGTGCCAGGCACTTGGGATACAAAGGTAAAACATCATGACAAATCTAGACCTTGCCTTAGCTTGAAGTTGAGGAGGGTTTATAAATGTAAACATTCAATTATGGTGCAATATCACATGGAAGGGAAAGCTGACCAGATTCTTGTACAAGCATAATAGAATACCACATAGTACATATTTAGTGGAAGTCATATACTTCTGCTACTCAAAGTGTGCTTCACAGACCAGCTAGCGGTGGTAGCATCACCTGGGAGCATTCTTGATTTTCAAGGCAGAGGACAAGACTTCTAAAGATGTCACACCAGGAATTATGTACTTTGGCCCAAAATAATACAGCTCACCTCTGATCACACCTAATCAGCCAAAGCTAGGCACATGGCCTGGCCTAAGTACAAGTAGATAGGTAAGTGTAATCCTCTGAAAGGCCAGGGAGGACTGAACAACCAAACAGGAGTGAAGACTAGAAATCTCTACTATAGCAAGTCTTAGAGCATCCCCAATAAATTTAAGCTTGCAGTAAATGTGATTTGTCAGATAAGCATCTTCAAGAGCTGTAGTATCAGCTTACATTTATTTAGTCTTTCACGCTCTTAAGTCTTTTTATATACACCATGGATTAAATTTCCCCAATACTCTGTGAAGAAGACAATATTCAACAAAAATCCAATATCTTCACTAACCTATGAGCTCCTTAGAGGCAGGAACTGTCTTTCTTGGGCCTCCTCCTAGCACAGCCTTCAGCTCTTATAGGTACCCATTAAGTGAGTCTGGGTCCTTCATCACATGGAAAAGAGACTTGTAGCAGCTAAGTGACTTCTCCAGACTCACAAAATCCATAGGTAGATAAACTAGGACTTGAGCCAAGCCACCTAACCCTGAGTCGTCTGTCCTCACTGCCTCCGTGACATTGTTCAGGGAGATTTCTGGCCACATCTTAATTGAAATGTATGCTGCCTTTCACCAGGGCCCAGATTAAAGCATCCATCAAGCATTCAGACCCGCCTGAGATGTGGGAGGCTGGGCCACTCAGGCAGGATAATGATTGCCATCTTTAGCGAGGCATCTGGAAGCAAAGACATGGTGCAGGACTCCAAGGGTGCTGGACCCTTTTGGTCATGCACTGATGGGTGACCCCTGCTGAGAGGCAGCAGATGTGCCGAGATACCAGGACTGCTGACTTCATCTGTCAATTGCCCAGTACCACTGCGTAGCTTTCCTACTGTGATGTTGTTTGTGTGTTTGTTACTCCTCAGGAGCAACTTTAGCTGAACACAACAGTTCGGGGGAGAAAGTCCTGAAGAACAGAAGCTTCAGCTTAATCACCTATTGACTAACTCACACTGGTGAAGGAAGCAGGGTAACACCATTAGAGGCACAAGAGAACGAATGTCTGTCAATTTTGCCAAACCATCTGGAAGCCAAAACAATTGCTCTAGTGGCTGGCTGTAGCCGGGTCATTTTCTGCAGGCTTCAATCTACCACTTGGCTTTGAAAATTTTCCAAGTCTCTCCATGAAAGGAATTCTCAACTCTTGAGTCTAACCTGGGGTAAATTTGTTCTGGATCTATGAACTGCCTTATGCTCATTCATCTCCCAGTCAGAGCTCAACATGGATGGCAGGACATCCTAATAGATCCAATGCTGATTCTAACCTCAGAGATCATCACAGAAAACAAACTGCATCAAGTGCAATTCTGTTCAGTTATACATACTACAAAAGCCCCAAAGAACAAAGGTTTATTTATTTATTTTTAAAGATTTTATTTATTTATTCATAAGAGACAGAGAGAGAAGCAGAGACAAAGGCAAAGGGAGAAGCAGGCTCCATGCAAGGAGCCTGATGTGGGACTCGATCCCGGGACTCCAGGATCATCCCCTGGACCAAAGGCAGGCGCTAAACCACTGAGCCACCCTCAGATCCCACTATCCCACTTTAAATCCCCATCATCAGCAATGGTTTGCAACACTGCTTTGTGACAGTCATTTGCAGATATACAGGCCAGTCCCCTCAATCTTCACCAACAACTAGAATGATGAGCTTTTTGAATTTTACCCATGATAAAACATGTAGTGTTTTTACTGTCATTTTAGTTCCATTTCCCTATTGACTTGATTTCAGTATCTTTTCATTTGTTTATCAACTATTCATGCTTCTTTTTGAAGTGTGTATTCATATCTTCTGCCAACTTTTTAAATGTGACTCTCATTTTTATACAGCTGCAAGCAGTGTTATATACCTTGGACAAAATTCCTCTGTCAGGTTTATATATTAAAAATATTTTCACCATTCTGTAAGTATATATTATAAATATCTCCTTCATTCTAGCCTTATTATTTTTTAATGAAAATTGAATTTCTTTACTAAGACTGATAAGGATTAAATTTTCTTAATAATAGGGCATGATTTTTTACCTGAGCATTTTATTTTGAGATAATTGTAGATTTACATTTAGTTATAAATTACACATATATGAAGCCCCATAAATGTGTCCTACAACTCGCTAAGTCATTAATTAAAACTCTTTTTTTGTCTTTGTATTTCCTTTTGGATAGTCTTTATTGCTATGTTTTTCAATTTCAATAATATATTTTTCTGCAATATTAGACTACATCCATTATATTTTTCATTTCAAACATTGATAATTTTCATCTCCATAAAGTTCAACTTGTTTTTTTTCTATCTTCTATGACTGACTCTAGGTAACTTTTTCTATAAGTGGCATGCAGTAATAATAACTGTTTTGATGTTCCTGTTTGTTAATTTTAATATTTACATCAATCCTAGGTTAGTTGAAAAGGATTTATTTTTCCCCTGACACAGGCCATATTTGTGCTTTTCTTTGCATGACTCATAATTTTTATTGGATGCCAAACATTGTGAATTTCACCTTTTTAGTGCTGGGTATATTTTAATTGGGCTTTGTTTTGATCTGCATCTAAATTACTTCAAATATTTCACCCTTTCAAATCTTTCTTTGAAATGTGTTAAATGGTATCAGAGCAATGCTCAATCTACTACTTATTCTCAGCATGAATGTAAGACCCATTTCTTCCAATCCTAGTGGTGGGCAAAGTCCCTGTGCCAGCCCCACCTGTGCATTGGACACTTCCTTCCAGTTAGCCTATTCTTTGACCTCACATAGTTTTTTCACATGTGTGCACACATCACTAATCTGTTGAAAATGGGGAGGATTCTGCAAATCTTCAGAGTTCTCTCTTTTCATTATTCTTTCTTCTTAGTTATTCTCTTCTGTGAATTCTCTATGTATGCATGTGTACATATACAGATCTGCTTACTATATATATCATATACATATACACACATCCATCTACATATATACATACATAGTTCTATCTTTTCTGTCTGGTTTTTGGTTGTTGCAGGCTGAAGAGTAAATCCATTTCCTAATATATTTAGGACAGGCAATTTCGAGCAGTGTTGAGAGCAGTCACCCATGCCTTTTTCTCTGGTGTTGGGGACAACCATTAGGCATGTTAGTTATAGGTTTCTCATACACACCCTTTATGAGATTAAAATGACTACCCTTTGTGCACCACTGCTCTGAAGTCTATAAATGCATCTTTATATCATCATGGTCCGGCTTCACATAACATCCCACTACTTCATGCATCATGTAAGAACCAACACTGGTGCTTACATTTACTCTGTTGTCCTTGTGCTATTTGCTTCCACCTATTTTACAAAGCTCGTAATATGTTGTCATTTTTTACTTCCACATTAAATTACATTTTATATGGTTGATGCCTTACTCACCCCATATTTAGCATTTCCAGCACTCTTAATTCTTTACATGCAACAACTTTCTTCTATTGTCTTTTCCCTCCATCCTGAAGGACTTTGTGGCAGCCCTTTTTTCACACCTTTCTTTTAGGAAACAACCCAGATCCAATGCACTAGGAATCCTTATTCTCTGTCTTCTAAATATTGATAGAACCCTAGCTCTTCTCATATTTTCCAATGTGAATACACTAATATAAGCTGTTATGTTCTTATGCATTAAATATTGCCAGAGTCAGCTAATTGGTCTCTCTGCTTCTGCAATTATCTCCCTGCTGTCCAGTCTCAGCACACCAGCTATAACCATCCTTTTAAGATGTGAGTTAATTCCTATCCACTCTATGTGCCAAACTCTACACAGTCTCTATTCCATTCGGACTAAATTCTAATGGACGACAATGCCCTGCACATCCCACACCCTGTGACCTCTCTGACCACGTTTTCCTGTTCCTCTCTCCTCTCTCACTGTAAGTGTGCAACATGGTTTGTCCTGTTGGGGAAGGCTTGGCAGTTTGTTACAAAGCTAAATATCCACAGACTATACAACTTCATCCCACTCTGGGGTATTTAAACAAGAGAAGTGAGGGGCACCGGTTGTTCAGTCAGTTAAATGTCTGCCTTTGGTTCAGGTCATGATCTCAGGATGCTAGGATTGAGCACCACATAAGTCTCTGTGCTCAGTGAGGAGTCTGCTTCTCCCTCTCTCTCTCTGCTTCCCCCTGCCTCCGGCGGCTTGTGCTCTCTCTCTCTCTCAAACAAATAAAAGCTTTTAAAAAAATAAGAGATAAAAACTTTTATTCATACAAAAACTTTTATGTCACTATTTACAATGGCTTTGTTATTAATAGTTCCAAATTGGAAACACTCAAATGGCCTTCAACTGATGAATGGATGAAAAACTGTGGTACATCCACATGGTGGAAGGAAAGAATGACATGCAGCAGTGTGGAGGATACGTAAATGCATTATGCTAAGTGAAAGAAACCAGACTTAAAGTTCACATACTGTACATTCCATTTGTAGGACCTCTGGGTCGTGTGGTGGCGTTGACTACAGAGGGGTGCATGGAGGATTTTAGGGGGTAATAGACATGTTCTATATCTTTATATCTCGATTTTGGTAAGGCTTACAAGACTACGCTTTTCTCAAAACTTGGCTAACACCAGAAAAAGGAAATTACTGCATGAAAATTATACCTTCGTTTAAAAAATGAGGTAAAAACATACTCAAATATTCCATGAAATTTGTATAGAATAAATGATAGAAATATGAATATACATAATTACAGCCTTTGAACTAGTGGAGAACTTAACAGTGGATTTAGCAATGCGTAGGTTGCAGACACTAACATTAGCTCCTCCTAACCATTATAGTACAGCAAGGATGCATTGTTAATTAACGCTAGAATCACGTGGCCATGATATTTCCAATTTTTCTATTGTGTGGAGTTCACATATGTTCATGTCAAAAATTCTAAAATTGCTTCTATCTCAGGAATATTTATTGTTATGTAAATATCCCAGCTTGTGTTTTATAAAATCTTGAATTGTGGACCTTTTTAAGTTTCATAAAGGTTAATGAGATACCTGAATCAGCTGGATTCAACTTATATTTTTAGTCACCTCCTGTCTTCCAGTGGGATTCAAACGGACCAGCTGCAGCTCTGTTAAAATGAGGCCTGCACGGCACTTGTTTTTATAAAGGAGTTGGCAACTTAAAAAAAAAAATAAGGTACAGCCTGACACTGTCTTTCTTTTATCCATTCTAGAGTGACAAGAGCTAGCTCTGTCTTATCTTATAAGAAATATAGGGTTTTTTTTTTTCGATCATCTGTTCTCCCTAGAGGAGCATAAAAACCATTCCACCCTGTGTATTTATGATATGTAGAACACTTGGCTCAAAAGCTGTTCTTTTTATAAAATTATTTTCCCTGGAGGGGTCGCTTATCCATCTAGTGCCCCACTGGGGGTGGGGTTCCCTGGTGTAGGTGTCCTTCCACATAAAAACTTGGGGGAATTCTCAGAGCTGAAAATGCTGTTTTGCCCACAGAGGATTTGTTGAGGATGACTATGATCACAATTGGAAACAAATATGCTATGTTTATCAATTGTAGTAATCCTTAAGGGCACACATCATATTCGACTGGGAATGAAGAAACTGGACCTGATGAAGAGCAGGCCCTAGGGCCAGATTACTTGAATCCCTGTACTTTCACTTACTGGTTGTGTAAGTTTGGGCAAATTACTTAAAATCTCTTGGTGCCTTGATTCCTCATTTGTCAAGACTGTTGACACACACTCCCAATTACTCATTTTGGGAATAGTTAAGCATAGGTTGACAAGTGACTATATTTATAGTATGAACGTATGGACCTAATGATCTATTTTGAGAAGGACTATAGCTAATTTACAATGTAGCTTAATGTGAGTACTACTCTGAGTACTAAAATGGCCCTTAGGTTTGCTGCTCTCAGTAGCACTTTAGACCTTGTATCTAACTATCTTCAAGAATTCTGTTTGTTCACTTCTCCACTACATAGTTACCCAGGGAAACAGCACAGATTTCTCCGAGTAAGAATTGGGACAGAGCTCACTATGCATGTGTTTAGTGGCATGAAAAGATCCTTTCTGAAGAAGATCGGCCTCCCTCTCAATCAATGGGCTATAGTACCACAAACTGAGCTTGATCTGGGACCTCGATGTGATTTTGATTTTGTGATGTGGTTCTGTGATTTTCCATTCTGGTGGCTGATGTAAGCCTTTTGCTCACCAGATCTAATTTCTTCTTTCTAGTTTTAGAAATTAAGCAATACCTTATTAGGTCTGCATCTGCTGCCCTCCCAGAATATTATGATATATTAACCATAGCCACAGATTTGGTCAACACACCATTATTGCTGCTCTACACATGCCTCCCATTATATCTACTTTGCTTATGATGGTTAAGTCTTAAAACCTGGACTCTACTAGTCCAGAATCCTATCATCTCTGAGATATCCATGGGTTCAATTCCATGGCTTGTAGAAGAGAGTCTATCTTAAAGGTGCTAACAGTTCTCTCTCACCAGTGCATTCTTTATTGTCTTAATGGGAAAGGTGTGCTCTGGTCTTCCAGGAAATATAGTCAAGTGATGGATTCTCAGACTGCATAATGAACAAATACACTCTATCATTCTAGCCTCTTGAAACCTCTCCAGTACTTCTTCAAGAGTACAAGAACGGAATTTTAAAACTTCTACTTTGACTAATAAGTCCAGGCTTTGGAGCCACCCATAATATTACTAGAGATAGTTTGAGATGTTCTGCCCAGAACACCAACTCCCAAACAATACCTTAGTGCCACATTGTCAATGAATTATTGCTTTTCTAGCATGATATTCCATGTTATTGGATATAGAATCCTCAAATCTACTCCTATATGAACTCCTTCTTTTCTTGCAGGTATCTATTAGCCAACTCTTGCAATTCTTTTGAGATATGGACTGTTTTTTTTTTTTTTTCTGGTTAAGAGACTGTAATTTCCTTATTGGCCTGTGCTGAGCCTAAGCTCTGGGTGCTGCCTTACATGCAGTACAGAGTGGTTGCATTGGGCACTGAAAAAAATAAGCATTATCTTGCAATACACAACCCTGTAGTGGAAGAGACAGAAATCTCTTTAAAACTGTGGGGGCACTTGGATGGCTCAGTCAGCTAAAGTTAAATGTTTGAATCTTGATTTCGGCTCAGGTCATGATCTCAGGGGCATGAGATTGATCCTGCCTGAGACTCAGAACTCAGCTCAGAGTCTGCTTGTCCCTCTTCCTCTCCTCCTCCTCCTGCTCACTCTCTCTCTTCATCTCTCTCTCTCTCTCTCTCCTTTCTCCCTCTCTCTCAAATACATAAATCTTTTTAAAAACCCTGCCATAATGGCCTTCTGATTTTCATAGCAACCATGATGTCAGTAATTAACTATATTAAACTTGTCCTTTTCTGCTTGCTCTAATGCTGGCAAAAGGAGGCACCACAATGTACAATTCTTCAATAACCATTCCTCTTATATAGATTAATACCAAACCTACCTGATTCTGTAATGACTTAATCTTAACGTACGCTTTATCATGTAATCTACAGATGAGCATTTTGATAATTGTGATACTATTATCTGCCAAAGATTATTAATACTGCACCTAACTGCAACAATGGGTTTCCTATTGCTTCTAGAGAGTCAATCTCAGTACCAAATCCCAACCTTTAGGTCTGCTTTCCAGGACAACTCCTGGAAACAACTGTCTTATCTCAGTTTCCCTAGAAAATAGCCTAAATCAAAGCTCAAATGTTGATGGCTTATTAGGAGATATAATTCCAAGTGAACAAGAGTAGGAGAAAAGGAACTAAAAGCAGGAAAGAGATTCATGTTGGTGAGTTATAGAGCCAACTATACATCCAGAAAAACATATCCAGCTGCTGTTGTGTAGGGAGCATCTAGTTAGGCTCTCAGTGGGAGGGACAGAAAAGCTGATGTGTTGGCTGTCTCCCATCTTCTCTCTCCTGTGGTCAAATTTCACTGAATGAGACAATGATTTCATTGCACTTTCTGCATTTCATCATCTAACATTTCACGGAAGCTGCTCAGAATATCATATCTCATGCTCTGTAGTATGGCATCTCACCCAAGACTAGAGGGGTAGGGAGATCCAAAGGGTCCATGGTCAGATCCAGAGGACCTCAGAGCCGTAGTTATTATGGCTCCAGTTATGATGTGTATGATGAAGTGCTCATCCTGGGAGTCAAGCAGAACTCAGCTGATTACTCCTTACTTATATTTTTTCTTCCTAATGCTTTCCATGCAGCTGTTTTTTTTTTATACAATTACATCAGGAATGGAAGAAATAAAGTGGAAAGTCAGTCATACAACATTTAAAAGGCTAAATCTGATGTTGAAGAGCAGATTTGGGTCAAATAACAAGAAAAAGCCTGACCTTCAGCAAATCCCTGGTTTAGAGAGACATTTAATAGAACTCCTGTTCTAATAAGTGTCCTTTTAATTAAAGTAATATATCTCTTATTTAAGTGACAGGTGTTTAAAACTGTTATTTCGTTTTTGCTAACCTATAGAAATTGGATCCCATGACCTGGTGGTTAACTATTAAGAGACATCCACATTTTCCAGAAGCCAGGTACTAGGAGTTGGCAAAAGAGGCTCATGCTTTTGCATAGAGACCTAATTGTTAAAAAAAAAAAAAAAAAAAAGGATAAACCTGAAAGGAGTCGAATTGAGTGGCATAATAATTTCTTGTTCTGATTATTCAATGTAGGCCTCCATGTCTGTCTGTCTATCTATCCATTCATCTATCATCTTTCATTATGCGTATCTGTCTTTATACATGCACATACATATGAATATACATATAGTCTTTCTTTTGGTTAACCTTTCATATTCATGGTCAAACGCTCAGTTGGGGGAAAGGGAGATTTAATTAAGAATGCTTAAGACATCTAAAAGAAATTGTAGCTTTAAAATACAAGCAGTTAGACATCATTAAGGGAATGAGAGCCTTAAGGATTAGCATCTATTACCAAGTATTCTTGTGACACATACAGAAAAACAACCTGCTACCATGAAGCTACTCTGAAAAGAACAGTAGATCAAAGTGACACCCAGTATTCATTTTTTGACAAGCAGCTAGGGTTTGGAAAGCACATCAGGGTACATATTAATATCTAGATGGAAAAAGGAATATGTGACAGCACTCTAAGTGCTTGACAAAACCAGAGTGAGGGAAAATATTATAATATAACAATATAAATCAACCACGATTCAGTTAACTCTTACCCTATATCAGGCATAAGTTTAAACACTATACATACAGTATCTCCTTTGATCGTTCACTGCATCTTTAAGTGTAGATATCCTCATTTTACCAAATGAAAGTGAATTTTAGAGTTTTAAAAATTAATCCCCTGGAGACAGTATTTGAATTCAGATCTGTGTGCTTAACGGTTTTCTCCTGGGTGCAGGATATTCTACGCTTACAATCTCAGCAATGTTCTCAGCCACACTTTGCTCAGTGAGGAGAACACTGGGTCTCAGTGAAGAGAAGAGGTTTTTCTCACCCACAGAGCTAGTAACTGACAGAGGCCACTACAGCCACAAGCAACCTCATTCCAAGTCTCCAACCTTCCCACTGCTCTGTGGTGTTTTCTAATTCTCAAACAATGTAGCTTGTTTAGCTCTGTAAATTCTGTCCATGGCTTCTTTCCATCTCACAGCTCATTTGCTTTAGAAAAATACATGTGCATGAGCGATTATAGTTAGATAACTATTAGCCAGGAGTCCCAGTGATGACTCACACTCATTTAAAGACACCCTACTTATTCTCCAGCCCTAAAAACTATCAGTGCTCTGCCCAGTTTATAGGCAAGGAGAATTTTTAATCTCTCAAGCATTTCTGAACTCAAATGGAAGAGTAAAAAGTCCAGCTGTTATTTTGCCTTGCAATATCAACTTCAATGCTTAAAAAAACAAAAACAAAAACAAAAAATGGCCATCTGAACTGGAAGGCAGCAGTATAAAAGGCAAGCTGTGCTTTCCTGATTCCTTACAAGAGTTTGTCCCCAAGTGTTAGCCCCCAACAAAAACTGGGAGGATGCTGATAAAAAGGATCAACTATCGTTTCTGCTTAAAGAGCTGTTTGCAATGAAAGGATCAAACTGGGTCACCAAGAAAACCAGTGCAGATTTGTATGTTTTAATGATGTTACCCAATGCTGGTGATAATGTGGCAAAGTGAGGTTTTTTTTTTTTTTAAATCAATTATTGGTTGGTATAACCCTTTTGGAAATCAATTTGCAAGACATAGAAAGGGGGTTCAAAATGTTTTCATCTGTTCATACAGGAATTCCATTCAGAAATCCTTCTAAAGGGGGTGCCTGGGTGAACTCAATCTGTTAGGCATCGGACTCTTGATCTCAGCCCAAGTCTTGATCTCAGGGTCATGAGTTCAAGCCCCATGTTGGGCTCCATGCTGGGAGTGGAGCCTACTTGAAAGAAAGAAAGAGAGAGAGACAGAGAGAGAGAGAGAGACACAGAGAGAGAGAAATCCCTCTTAAAGAACTGATCCCAAATAGAAAGCTTCATGTGCTAAAATACTGTCCAGTTGTCACAGGGTGTTGGTGTTGTGTTTTATGGACAGATGTTAACAGAAAAGGACAAATTTATAAGTTCTTTTATAGAGTTAAAAGGTATAATTTAGGACAAAAATTGTCCAGCAGAGCCAAAATAGAGGAGCTTGTTCTTCTGGCCTTGCCAAGGCCCACAGAGGAGCTTACCCACAAATTGTGGGTGAGGACAGTGTTGGGCTCTTTGAAATCATCCGTTTGCCATTCTTCCAAGACCTGGCCAGGGGATCGGGAATATTACTGATTCCTACCAGCCAGCCATCCTAGAGACTAGTGAAAAGGTTCTCTGATCCCCAGGAGAAAGTGGCTGGTAACACTCTAGCACATGAGTAATGTTTGTGGCAAAACTGAGAGCATCAAATGTAAATTTCCCTCAAAATATCCACTACAGCTAATTTATAAATCTAAACAGTTCCTGTTACATGGAATAGAGAGGTACAGGTTCAAAGATATGAATTCACTAATGCTAATCATATTTAAACTACAAAAATGGCAGTGCTGTCGGGCTCAATCTAATAAATAATGATGTATGCATTCAACAGAAATGTATATAACCACTAAAAGCTATGTGTATGAAGATTTCATAAGCAGGGGCGCCTAGCTGGATCACTCGGGAGAGCCTGGGACTCTTGATCTCAGGGTTGTGAGTTCAAGCCCCATGGTTGGATGTACTTTAAAAAGAGAGAGAGAGAGAGAGAGATTTCATAAGCACCATAGAAAGTGCTTTTATTATCATATTAAGTTAAAAAGTGGGTAGAAATATTACAAATAACAGATGGTCTCAAGCTTGTAAATAAGGTTGCAAAGGAAAAACCCTGAAAATAAATGCATCTTTCCAGGCTTCTACTCTCCCTTCCTCTCTCCACATCCTCAAAAACTAAAACAAAAACAAACTAAAAAACACTGAACTGAGAACTGGTCCTCCTGGCTTTTAGCTTCAGTTGTGCCATCAACCATCTGGAGTTATTTGGAGGAAGACCCTTTCAAGACCTGTCCATGCTTGGGCTCACTGGCCCATCTGTCAAATAAGAGAGGGGTCCTACGTGACATCTTAGGGCCCCAGAGCACCAGTATTTCATTCAAAAAGTCAATATAACTTGAACACAATCTTCTCTATTTTGGTAAACTATGACTTTGTTAGGTCAAAAGACAAAAAAACAGGGCTTGTTAAAAGTTAGAGAATCCATGGCAAATAGAAACTGGTGCACGACTATCCTCCCAAGGCAATTTCCCAGTCAGGTTGATCAGCCTATTTTGTTACTCAATTTAAAAAGAAGTTCTTTAATTAAGTCATTTGAAATTGCTTAGTTTAATTGGATTCTTGATTCTCAGTGAGGCAGAAAGCCAGTAGATTTTCTTAGATGGCAACATATCAAGAGTTGGGAGTGGGTTGTTTTTGTTTTGGACATGAAAACTGTTTCTTAACTGTTTTTCTTCTTATTTTCTTGATATTTTGGTGTTACGAACAGAATCTGAGATAATTGGGTATATTCCAAACAGAGTTCAAGGCCTCTAGCAGAAAAAAGGTCACCCAAAAATATGTCATACACTTTATGAAACAAGCACTTTAGAGTTTTAAAATAAGATTTGTTTTAAAATTGCAAAACAACAGATACAGGAAGACTTTGTTAGGAATGGCCACTTCAAATATTCAATTTGAAATAGGTTTTAATATACAATTTTTCCTTGACATGTTCAAATATCATGAGAATTTGTATTACCTTCCTCCTGAGTCTGTTCCAAAAATAGAGTGGAAATTGAACAATTTATGCTTTCCTATCTATCTTGCTTATAATGGAAGATAGAAAATCAAACACCATCAATCCTGGAATACAATGTTGACATTCACCATCATCAAAATCAATTCTCTCACATTTTGAAGAAAATTTAAAATCGGTATATAGAGTTGTACAGAATTTGTTATTTTAACTAATATTTAAGTGACATTGTTTACACAGTGAACCCTATGTTGGACTCTGGTACTCAACAGTGAACTCACAAGCCAGCAGGCAAAATAGATTTTGACAAAAGAATTGCAACAGTGATTGTCATCAAGTGTGTGCGTGACATTATGGTTATCTCTGCTGGTCCAGAGGAGGAACAGGGCTATCCAGAACATTTACCTGAAGATGTGACCTTTCAGCTGAAAAAAGAGGAGCTAATGGAAAGAATTTGAATCTTGTTCTCTCACACAAGGCCTATGAGAGACACATAGAATGTTGACTTGGGGGATGCCTGTGTGGCTTAGTGGTTGAGCACCTGCCTTCAGCTCAGAGTGTGACCCCAGGGTCCTGGGATCCAGTCCTACATCGGGCTCCCTGCAGGGAGCCTGCTTGTCCCTCTGCCTGTGTCTCTGCCTCTCTCTCTCTGTGTGTCTCATGAGTAAATAAATAAAATCTTAAAAAAAAAAGAATATTGAGTTGGGAAGGAATTTAAGGTTCAATTAGTCTGATGTTCTGATTTACTCCTGATGCAGAATAGCATGAGTACTGCTGTCAAAGCAGCAGATTTTCATACTCAGGCTCTGCTACTTAATGGCCAGGCAATAAGGGGGATCAGTGGGACAGGTCCGTAACTTCCCTGGGCCTATTCTAGTTAGCTATAGCCTCACTCTACCATCACCACTGGCTCAAATTGTTTTCCACTTTGCATGTATCAGGCACTGTGCTGAGCCTTTTCTATTACCTCACTGAACTTAGCAACCTTGAGTGGTGGGCAGCAGCCACATCATGCAGATGAGCAGCAGCCACTGCTCATCACACCTGAACAAGAGACCCCAGGCAAGAACCACCCAACAAATCATAGAACACCCACAGAAATGTGAGAAAGAACAATAAATTGATACATGTAGCCACTAAGTTTTGGAGCAATGTACTAGTAGGCAACCAACTGATCCTTTTATGCCTGGGATTAAAGGTTCTTCTAGGACAGAGGGGCTCTCAGTGCTAAAAACCTGGATGGTTTCAGGCAAACCAGAGTTAAAACTCTAAAGCTGCAGGTTCAAGAGTCTTAGGTTCAAGAGATACACACAAGAAAGATCATGAAAATCATGGTTCAATTATGCCTCAGAGTTTCATTAAGATTGTTTAAACAATGGGACTCACCAGAAACCCGCATGCCTCCGCTTCTGAAAATTTACAAGGTAGTGCTTGTATGGTCTTCTTTTAATTGTGATTATTACCCTCAGTCTCTGAGAAAGCTCCAGGAGCAGGCTGTGACTATAGTTCTATCTGCAGTTGTACAGAAAATGCCAGGAACAAAGACCTCCGACTCTCTCCGGTCACTGTGGCCTCCCAGAAAAACCTGCTGATTAAAATCCCTCCACCATCGTGGTGGAGTATATAAGAAATAAGCCACTGGATCAAATCCTTTCAGGTTTGAGATGGTCTAATGGCCACAGGTCTAAATAGCTTTCCAAATATCTCTTGATCTCTCTGGATCCCTGATAAAAATCTTTGGATGTCAAGCTCTTCCCCTCCCTGTTCTAACCCTACTTGCAAGTCACCTTCAGTTTTAATCCCTCCCTGTTGCAGAATCAATGGAAGTTCTATCTGTAAACGTGTCAATAACAGTACCCACATCACTATATTTTCAACTTACATAATTATTGATTTCTTATGATTACCATATGGACTCTTGAGGATGACTAAATAATAGATAATATTTATGAGCATTTCCTATGCTCTAGGCACCTAAGTATCTTACATAACTTAAATTATCTTACTTATCCTTCACAAGAACCTTATGGAGTAAGTACAGTCGATTTCTGTTATTCATGGTAGTTATGTTCTAGAAAGTTGATTCTAATTATTCATAGCAGATGTTACTGTCTGCATTAGTGAACATTCAGCTGCTGTTTTTTGGGGAAATACAGGATTAGGATTTGGTTTAGAAATGAGGATTAGGGGAGCTCCTGGCTGGCTTAGTCAGTTGTTGGCCTTTGGCTCAGGTCATGATCCCATGGGGTTTGAGCCCCATGTAGAGCAGGGAGCCTGCTTCTCCCTCTCTCACTCCCCCTGTTTGTGTCTCTCTCTCTCTCTCTCTCTGCTCGCTCTCTCTCATTCTCTCTCTCTGTGAAATAAAGAAATAAAATCTTTTTAAAAAGTTAAAGAGGGACTCCTGGGTAGCTCAGCAGTCATGTGTCTGCCTTCAGCCCAGGGCATGATCCTGGAGTCCCAGGATCAAGTCCCATATCGGGCTCCCTGCATGGAGCCTTCTTCTCTCTCTGCCTATGTCTTTGCTTCTCTCTGTGTGTCTCTCATGAACAAATAAATAGAATCTTTAAAAAAAGAAAGAAAGAAAGAAATTAGTATTAGATTCCTGGGAGCTTCTGATTACAATATTTTTGCCAACAGATCAACACTAACTTTGTTTTATGTATGTCTCTGTTGAAAGATACCTTATTTAATGTATGTGGTTGACTCACTAACATTGAACTCACTGTCAACAGCATTGAAATCAATAACTGAAGCATGTCTAACATGCTTAATTCCTCCAGAAGGCACATCACAGCATTCTTGAGCTCAGGAGCAGTAGTTAGTGCTTCAGCACCACACTGGAGGGCATTTTAAATTGAATTCACTAACAAAAAGCTCATAAATGCAAAAAACATGGCACTGTCTAGACCACAGAAAGGACATTTGTTCACAGTATGAGAGCTGAAAAAGTGGATAGAGCATTGCCTTGTTCAACATCAGCTGGGAACATGCACATCAGGGGACAAATATTTCACCTCACTGCACATGCCGTGAATGATGGTGAGTGCACCACAAGTATGGATTTGGAGCCTGTGAATAAACTTGAGCAAGTAGGTGAATTTGCAAATATGAAATCTAGGAGCAATGAGGATTGGCTGTATAGTGATGCTCATGCCCCACCTTCTACAGGGAAACACAGAGCAGTTAACTAATTTTCTCAAGGTTATACTGCTCACAAATAATAGAGTCAGGATTCAAACTCCAACACCCTGACTCCAGAGGTAAGCTCTTAACCACTATCTATCTCCCATGATACAGTACTTTCTATTGAATGGCATTCATTTCAATCAGCAATAATGAGATATAACAAAGAAATGTAAAATCTCAGTGGCTTACAACAACAGACACTGATTTATCTTGCCACCAGATTTGTAGGTTGGCTGGGATTCTGCTGACCTCATTTAGGCTCAGCTGGGCTTACTTCAGGCTGAAGTTTGGGTTCAGGTCTGCTTCATACTCCATTCTACTTGAATAAGTGCCTACTCAGAGCTTGTTCTTATGACAAACAGCAGAAACACAATAGGCCAAAGTGTTCAACACAATGTATTTAATGCAAACACATTTAAGGCTTGGTCCGTAAGTCCATTAACATTCAAAGCAAGTTACATGGCCACGCCCAAAGAATATGGTTTTATCCACTCTAGTCACAGATTCTACAAGGTCACACGACACAGGGTGCAGATGTATAATGCTAACAAAGAAAGGAGTAAAGACTAGAAAACAATGATTGACTTTTAAACAGAGTTAGATCAAAAAGCATGGCCCTTTGGCCAAGGCCCTCCTCTTTTCTTTCTTTCTTTCTTTCTTTCTTTCTTTCTTTCTTTCTTTCTTTCTTCTCTTTTTTTTACTGAATGTAATTAACATACAGTGCTATATTGGTTTCAGGTGTACAATGCAATTATTTGGCAACTCTATACATTACTTAGAACATCATGATGAATGTTCTCTTAATCCCCATCACTTACTTCACCCAAGCTCCATCCACCCCCCCTTTGATAACCAGCAGTGTTCTCTGTATTTAAGAGTCTGTTCTGTGTTCATTCATTTGCTTTGTTTCTTAAATTCCACATATGAGTAAAATCATATAGTATTTGTCTTTACCTGACTTATTTCACTTAGCATTTTACTCTTTATATCCATTCATCTTGTTGCAAATGGTTAAAATATCATTCTTTGTTATGGATAAGCAAATATGATTGTGTGTGTGTCAGTATAGTACATCTTTGTCCATTCATCTATAAATGGGCTGCTTCCATATCTTGGCTATTGAAAATAATGCTACAATAAACACAGGGGAGCATATATCTTTTTGAATTAGTGTTTTAATTTTCTTTGGGTTCTTTTAGAAAGACAAGTATTCATCTAAACACCTTACCTCAAGCTGAAGGACCACACTCACTTGCCTGATTTGTTTTGTTTCCAAACTGGGATGGGATTCCTCTTGCCCAGAAGATGATCTAGGCAGTGGTATCTTGAATTTCAATTAAAAAAAACAAAGGAAAGATCCTGCAAATATGGTGTCAACTGGACAGAATTGGAAAATCTAAGTATAGTGCCGAAGTAAAGAATAATAGGCTGTCCACATAGAATTGACAATTCAAGAGTCAAAGACAATGCCCTAAGAAAATTGTGAACTGACTAGCCCCTGGCTGTAGTAACTGTATAGAAGGTTCCTGGGACATGGGTTGCTGTATGCACACAAGCTTAAGGAAATTAGCTGAAAGTTGACCACTCAGGCACCTAGCCCTTTGGCCTGTGCCAGTCAATTCCCCTTCTTTCTACCCTCTCCTGCCTTTCAGGAAACACTTATTGGCCCCTTTCTGTCACCTGACTCTTACCTGACTACTGCTGCCTGGACTTCGAACTCAGCATTCCACCTGCTTCATTGCATGAGATACCCCATTCCTGGCTCTTTTATGATCTGATACCTTCTAGGTTGAATCTTACTTAGTCTTCTTTTCTCCTTTAGGACTTGTATTATGTTCTCCTCCTAGTAAGTTGAGGAAAACCTATCTGTATAGTCTTTCATTAATTATTAAACCTGTTACTGTGTGAGCCAGTTAAAACTTGATTTCTTTCATTTGGTTGGTGTTCCTCATTTACCTTGAAACTAGCACTAGGCCAGAGCGGGCAAGATCTGACATGATCTTAAGATCTCATCAAATGACTCCTCTGTGTGGCATTCTGACTAAGTGAAAATCCACTGGATAAGGAATTCAGAGACCTGGGATCTTAGAGTTCATGCTTCACCATTAACTTAATTAATGACTTTGAGTAAATTATTACTCTGCTCCTCTGCAAACAGGTTGGTAGTACCCAATCAGCTCTTTCTCTTTTTTTCCTTTGCTAGTTTCTGTTTTTAAATTCAATTATTTAATTTAAATTCAATTAATTAACATATAGTGTATTATTAGTTTCAGAGGTAGAGTTTAGTGATTCATCAGTTGCATTTAACACCCAGTGTTCATTCCATCAAGAGCCCTCCTTAATGCCCATCACCCAGTTACCCCATGCCCCCACCTACCTCCCTTTTAGCAACCCTCAGTTTGTTTCCTATAGTTAAGATTCTCTTGTGGTTTGTCTTCTTCTCTGATTTCATCTTATTTTATTTTTCTCCCCTTCCCCCATGATCCTCTGTTTT